>NC_069678.1:13454975-13754975 GCF_023699985.2 Odocoileus virginianus | reverse complement strand
CACTATAGCTACAGAAGTTCTGATGTTGAAGCTGTCATTCAGGTATATAGAGAGGCTGAACAAATGACATCTTCCCCATGCTTTTTTGTCACCTGCAAAGACTTCTGGTGGCTGGTGGCTGTAACTATGAATGTAGAAAAGAGCACTGACCATATGCCTTACTCAGTCAAAAGTATCTCTCATAATAAAGGGATACTTTTGTTGATGCTAATTACCAAATTCTCCAAGCCATGTCATGTTGCTTAAAGCAATTGTCAACATATTTTTATGGTCGTCTCACTTTCTTCTGCCCATTCTGAGTGAAGGTCCTTCTGCATCTCCCCACTCTGGCCTTAATGGTTATGGCCATTGCATTGCTGTGAGTAAGGCACCACTTAGAGGTGACCATGCTCGAGAACTCAATAATAGTACCAAGAGACATTAACAAAACATCTAAGGACATGAACACTGTCTTGTTGGTAACCTCAAGAATAACCTTCCTGACACTGCTGCTTATTGGCCATGGGATCTCTGTTTACTCAATTTGGGTGTGCCTAAGTGTCCTCTTTCACTAGAGTATCTTTCACTAGAGTTTTTGTAATAAGCTAATACATGTAAAGCACTTAAAACAACCCTGGAGGATTGATGACCATAGATGTTAGCTGGTGCTGCTATTTCTTCTCTTCGCCCTTCTCCCTCCTCCTCCTTCTTTTCCTCCTCTTCCTTTGATGATATTCTTATAGAGATTCCCTTGTATATGATGCTTTTCTCTTGCTATATTCAAAAGTCTGTCTTTCTCTTTGACTTTTGAATATTCAATTATTACATGTCTTGACTTACACTTCTTTGATTAAACCATCATGGAACCTTTGGGCTTCATGAATCTGAATGTACATTTACTTGCCCAGACTTAGGAATTTTTCAGCCATAATTTCTTTAAATAAGCTTTCTACTTTTTTTCTTTGTCTTCTCTTTGGAACTCCCATAATGTGTGTATTGATTTTCCTGTGGTATCCCATAAACTTTTTTCACTCTTTTTACTTTTCCTGCCCTGACCATATAATTTCAAATGCTCTATCTTTGACTTTGCTGGTTGTTTCTTATGCTTGATCAAGTCTGCTGATGAGACCCTTTATTGAATTTTTAATGCACAGTCGTATTTTTAGTTCCAGAATTTCTGTTTGGTTCTTCTGAATGGTTCCCATCTCTGTGTTGGACTTCTCATTTTGGTCACAAATTGTTTTCCAAATTTTACTTAGTGGTCTGTCTGTGTTATTTGGTAGCTTGATGAGCTTATTTAACATTATTATATTGAATTCTTTGTTAGGCATTTTCTAGATCTCTATTTCTTTGAGGTTTGTTATTGGAGTTAGTTTTGCTCCTTTGGTATTGCCATGTTTCCCTGATCCTCCATTCTAGTAGCCTTGCACTGGTGTCTGTGTATTTGAATAAGCAGTCTCTTCTTCCAGTATTTTAGAGCTGGCTTTGGGGGTGGGGGGAGACACTCACTGTAAAGCTCAACAAAATGTGAGGCTTCAGCTGTAGAGGCATGTGGGATGCTGGCTGCAGGAGTATGTGAGGTTTTGGGTATAGGGTTGCATTGACCACCATCTGTGGGTATATGTGAGAAATGGTTTTCAGGGCCATGTGTCCCAGCTGTTGCAATCCCCTTCCAGTTACATTTGCTTGGTAAAGAATCCACCTGCCAATGCAGGAGACATAAGAGATGTGGGTTCGATCCCTGGGTTGGGAAGATCCCCTGGAGAAGGGCATGGCAGTCCAGTCCAGTATTCTTGCCTGGAGAATCCCATGGAGAGAGGAGCCTGGTGGGCTACAGTCCATAGGTTTGCAAAGAGTTGGACACAACTGAAGTGACTTAGCACACATGCATGCACCTTTGAATAATGTCCTCACTGTTCTGGGTGCAGTGAGACAGAAGCAGCTTCCCAGGCAGTGTCTCATAAATTATGGGGAAGCTAGACTGTCACTTCATTCCCTCTTTCTCCTGTGGGAAAAGTCACAGTCTAGAGGCATCTCTCTCAGCAGTGAGTCATCCTGGGGTGGGATCAAAGTGATGAGGTAAAGTGAAACTGTTCTTCTTACACTTGCCCTGTGGCTGAACTAGGATTTTTGGTTCATCAAAGTGCTGGAATCCCCCAACTGAACTCTGAAGATCTCATAGAGGTATTTCTGACCATGGATAGTTGTTAAATCATATGCCTTGGCATCTTGCTGTCATCCGTGCCTTCTTTCTCTTTCAAGGAAACTTATGGTTGCATTTTGCCCATCCAGATATTTCAGAATAATCTCACTATTTTAAGGTCAACTGATTAGCAGCCTTAATTCTATCTGCTACCTTAATTCCCCTTTTTCATGTAATGTAACATAGCCACAGGTTCCAGGGATTAAGACACGGCATCTTTGAGGGGCTATTATTCTATCATGATTTGGAAATCCAAGTGTAGTTATCCCCTGTACACTGTCTTCTTGCTCAGAGCCAATCCATTAATGGCCTCACTCAGAAAAGACACCACAATTTAGCTCCTAAATGCTACATAAAGCATAGAGAAAGTTTACACTGCAATGCTTCTTAAGGAACCCATTTAGTGAACACTGTCTTTTTCTAAAGATCCTCCTTGCATAGGGAAATATCCTTCTATGGAGAAGACAACTCATAAGTCCCCACGGGATTTCTAAGGCAGCTTGTAAACCTATCACTTTTCTTCCTGTCTATACCACAAGTTCAGTGGCATGTTCTAACCACATATGGAATTGTCATTCCTAGTTGCTACCACTGCATCTCCCAAAAATGTCTCTCTACTTTTGGAAGCCTAGTGCCTTTCTCTGGCCTTCTAGAACTAACCGGATATCTTTCCCAATAAGAGCTGTGCTGCCCCATGCTTCATCTCAGCTGGAGACACGGGTCATGAACCAGAACAAGCCTTTCTGTCCCAAGCTCACAAGCTTCTTTCTCTTCTGGGAAAAATCCAATTTTTAAAAAATAATAGGCCCTAAGAAAATGGAATCCAAATTTTATTTTCTTGTGGATGATTCTTAAGGCTTGTTAAACCTAGTGAAATTACATAGGGCCTAACCCAATGGCCCCATTCCAAGCTCTTGGTGAATATTTAGCTTTAGGAAAATTATGTTTTAAGTATAAAATGCACCCACTTTCTTTATAGGAGAAGGAAATGGCAACCCACTCCAATGTTCTTGCCTGGAAAATTCCATGGACAGAGGTGACTGGCAGGCTACAGTCCATGGGATCGCAGAGAGTCAGACATGACTGAGCGACTATCACTTGCTCACTCACTTTCTTTATAAGGCTTCCTTATACGCTTTGGCTACAATGAGGTAATAGATATTAAACTGTGGCATGTAATGTTTTCCACATCTGTGAAGTTTTATTCTTTTGTTGCCTCCTACCGCAGAGCCTGTGCCCTTTCCCCAGATTCTGATGAGGTCAGCATCCATCACACCAGACTGGTGCAACGTCACCCTGGAGTGCAGAGCCTCTGGGGCCACAGAAGACCTGAATGTGACCTGGGAGAACAAGGGCCTCCCCGAAGAATGGGAGCAGAGAAGGACATTAGAATCAGCCTCCAACTCACGCATCCTGGCTGTGAGCTTGCTTAAAGACCAGTCCAATGTCAGCCTTGTCTGTGTGGTCAGCAACCCGGTGGGATATAAAACTGCCTCCTTCGACCTTGGGAGAGTCTGCGTCCATGGTGAGTGCAATCTGCCAGAGGGGAGGAGCACTTTCAGAATCAGATAGCACTGAGGTCTGGGGGTTCAGAGCTTTTCTTCCCACCATTTTGTTAGCGCTGCTTTCTATCTGGCCACTTCATACAGGAGTCTAGGAAAAACAGCCAGCTTAGTTTTGCTTTTCATCCATGACCTACTCTAAACTGCTTGTCCCTGCTAGTCCAGGTAGTAGTTTTGAATACCTCTCTCCACCACTATCCAACATTCATTGTGCATTCAGCATGGTCTTTAGGAAAGCAATCACACTGGGTCATTTGTGGCTTTTCTTCAAGTCTGACCTCCATGACTTCCTGTGGGATGTCCTAGAGGGACTCAGACGCTCCTCTGTCCACATTTCTGATCTTATTTATACACTTACCACTGAATTTCTTGTTTGTTGTTCCAGAATGTGCCTTGCTTTTACAAGTTTTTGCACCTCTGGACATGTTGTTTCCTTGACCATCCGCCCTTCTTCACCCTGTGTCCTCAACTTCCTGTCTTACTCTTCATGGAGGATTCTCCTCAGCCACTGCAGATATGTGGGCATGTGAAAATGCATTCACATCCTACGATAGGCCCCATGATTGGTCTAAAAATCTGCTAATTTGTCTAAAAATCTACTGAGGTCTTGAAATTTTAATAATTTTTTAACAAGGAGTCTGCCTTTTCATTTTGCACAGAGCCATGCAATAATGTAGCCATCCTGCCTTCAGACATCGACTCCCTCAGGGTGTCTGTGGCCACCCCCATACTGAGTGGTGATTATCTGTTTATGGATTTGTCTCCTCCATGGTGAGGAACACTATGAAGGCAGGAGCCACGTTTTGTTCTCCTTTGAATCCCTGTGCAAGCACAAGCTTCTGGCCAAAGTTTATGTAATCAAAGTTGCATTGAATGAATGAATAACCTCATCCTGTGTGCGGTCTCACTGTCTGTAAACCATCCTTCATGATCTGGTGCGGGGGTCTTAAATTTCAGGATCACTTAAAACATCTGTTAATTGGACCTCTCTACCACAAGGCTAGAGTGTCAGGTAATTTTCAATACTCAGCATTACCCACAAACCCTCACTAATCCCCCTCACCAACATCTCATTACCTGCCCAGTCCTGCCTGCTGCAATAAGGTGCTGGCAACTCCTAGGGGCTGCCATTTCCCAAATGTGGTATCCCTCCTTCCTGGAATACTGTGCCCACCTTGAATATCTGGGAAACTGCTACTCATCACTCAAGTGATGCATCAGCTCCTCTGGGAGACCTTCCCTGAGGACCTCTGTGCAATGGGTAAAGCTCTGTTCTACTGAAATCCCTCTGTCTAGCAGACTGATATTTTCTCAGTCCTCTCCACCCCATCTTACTCATCTCAGTGCCCCTGTCACCAAGCAGGAGCTTAGGACCTGGTTGAAGGAATGAAACTGCTATACTGCTCCCTCTTCAGCTTCTGAATCAGGACTCTTTAGACTTCTCCACCTGTTGTCTATCTTCCTTTGGCAATGAATATCTCAAGTTCTCTCTTGACTTTAACTTATTTGCCCCCTCTGTGTTTGAGGAAAACAGATTCAGCCAAACAGGTCAATGCTGACCTCCTGCCAGGCATCCTTGGGGCAGTCGCAGCTGTGTTATTGATCCTCGGAGGCGGACTATACCTTTGGAAGACACGTAGGAAGAAGATGGAGACTGGAAGAGGCAGGTTTCCCTTCTTCCATGCCCACATACCTCTCTTTCTCACTGTGTTCTTGATATCCTTTCTCCTACAGTTTGTTGCCTGGGAATGTCCCTGCAGAGGGTTTAGTAGGTCTGGCCATGGTCTGTGTCCATAGAAGTGAGTGAGGGTACAAATTTCCAAGGCTCAGATTCAAGCTCCACTCTACCTGTCTCTCAGGTGCAAGATCACAAGATGATGATGATGATAGCATCCAGTATGCAGAGCTGAGCCCCCAGGAATCTCAACAGAGCTCAAACAAGGTGAGAGCTGGGCACTGTGCTCTCCCAGGTCTCTCACTGCCTGGCCTGGGTTTGTCAAATCTTGTCACTGATGTTTCTGTTCCTACTGCCTCTTTAACACTTTCCAGACAATCAACAGTGTTAACTAAGAAAATTTGCGCTTGGGATCAACATAATGCTGGGCACTTAGGGGAATTCATAAGCATTGCATGTCATCCACTGGTTCTATTCTATTCTAGGGCTCCTCTATCCCTCAGCTGTTTCAGGAACTCTTTGTCTTGCATTCCCAGGTTATCAGAGAACAGCATCTGAAAGAAAGGATAACTCTCACTACTATCTACAGTGAGGTCTGTAAGCCAGGTCATGCTGTGAAGATAATTTAATTGGAGGAAACAGAAGAACTGACCTTCCTAGGACACCTCCACCAGGAGCTTGTTCCCTGCAGACACCTGCCTCTTCCACCTCTGGTCCGGTGCCAACTGCCTTTGGTTTGCTGTACTCTGATCCTCCTGGCCACCGTTACCTGGACCTATGTGGTCCTACCACTTCCTCTGATGCCCCTCCAAGCTGCCTCCCACTCAGGATCCTCACAGCTGCAGAACAAGCACTCCTCTGCCATTGACTCAACTTCTGACCCCTCTCCTCCTGCAGCTTCCCAAAGAGGACCTTCTTGACTGTGTTAATCCCCACAGCCTCTGATGTGTGGTTGGTGTGTGTCTTTTTGAGAACATGATTCCAGGCATGGGGTCTGTGTGGAGATGGTCCACACCACAGAGGAAGGAATTAGGACCTTGGTGTTGGATGCTGAGTTGGGGGATCCATGGAGGCAGCACATATAGGTGGGAGCCCACAGAGGACTGGCCTGAGGCTTTCTCTGTGCCTCACATGGGGCGAAGTCTTTGTGTCCCACAGTACACTTGTATTGGGAAGAGTGTGTAGTGTACATTATATACCTTATTCTTGGCCACTTGTGTTCACCTGGACTTTGGCCTCAACTTGGCCCAAGGGCCCCAAACCCACCTTCCTTTAAAGTTGAAAGAGGAATCTGTACCACTTCACCCCCTTCCAAGACTTATGTTTCTCAGAAAAGAATCCTAGGACCTCAAAGTCAGGAGTTGCATTCTTAGAAAAATAGCTCCAGCCTGTCCCTTTCTGGGATAGGAGTACTTGGTCATGAAGATGGATGTCAGTATCCTCCGACCATCCTTGATGAGGCTTCCAGGGGATAGGAAGAGTGAATTTTGTGGGACGATCTGAACCAGACCTCTCCAGTTGCTTCTATTGAAAAGTCCTGCTGGCCTCAGTCTCTAGGTCAGCCTCTTTTTTACTCACTCACATCCCTCTGTCGGGAATGATGGTTCTCTTTCCCTGCTCCTTGCTCCCATCCCTGACTACTGGAACCCTACCATCCTGCCCAAAGCCCTCTTCCTAACCACATGTTCCATGATGCCTGTCTGGTTCACAGAGGTTTAGACATGGTCTCTCCTATACTGACCTTTTCAAACACATAACAGAGGCCCTGCCACAGTCTGCCATGAGATTGGTCATGAGTCTTCCCTGATAGACTCACCTAGGGCTTCCTCAGAAGGGTGGAAACCAGTGCCAAGGACAAGGACATGCCTCTCTGTCTGTGAAAGGTCTGAGCAACACTTCTTCCCAACTCCCAGGGGGACACAGCAGACTGAGGCCCAAAGAAGAGATTGCTTAAGATTTTTCTGGTAGTGAATCTACAAGAAACCAAAGATGGACACGATGAGCTCCAGCAACCCCACCTGTCCCAGAAGTTGGAGGCAGGGATATCCCCACTCCATCAACAGCCTCACACTGCCCAAAGACTTATTTCAGCTGCACTTTGGTGTAGGGGAGCTTTTACTTTCTCTGGAGGTCCTCACCTCTTTGAAGCCCCTGCTTCCTGCCTTGGGCCCCAGCTCTTGGGTCAGAAGTGAGCTCAATCTAGTACTGTGAGCTTCTGTGGCTTCTCAGCTGGCCCAGATTCCTGGGTCACTTGGTTCTCCTCCTTGCTCAGCTCAGTTCAGCTGCCTCATATCTGCCTTCAGACTGTCTAAACGTGGTCCCTGCTGAGGGCTTGGGCATTATGAGCAATACTAAGAGCCTGCTGGATGGTGAACAGGTGAGGGAGGAGGCAGGAGATCTGTTATAGGACACCATTTCTGATCTCCTGTCCCTCAGGTGGAGCAGAAAGCTGAGGGAGAGATAGGCTCCATCTCCTCATGGACTTCTCAGGTAATTGATCATGGCTGGGCATCAGTGCCCATAAGCCCAAGAGCATTGTAAGATGGGACAATCCAGTAGCCATTCCCACCCCACCAAAATTAGAAAAACATAAAATGAAGGGACCTGGTTTTTTCTGAACCTGTAATGAACCAGGGTTTGTTCTGTGCATTTTAGAAACATTATTATTCTAATTCTTACAATGACACTCTAAGTTTGGTATTATTATTCCTATTGTGCAGGACAGAAAACCAATATCTCAAACTAGTTGGTGGTACAGCAAAACCTTAATCTAAAAAAGTTCATAGCTTACCCCTTCAACATTAGTCACTGAAGACCTTGGAATTCTCAAGTATTCAGGTGGGAATGTCCTCCAATTTTTTTCTTTCCCAAGGATCCCAGACTCTGACTGAGGTGCCTTAGTATCCTCATTGATATGGAGCAGCTAGTAGTTAGAAAGGAATTACTCCTGAAGTGGACAATGTGGCCTTGGTGGGTGGGAAACCAAAGAATGAGAGACTTTGACTTCTGATGCAGATGAGACATTTTAACAGAAGACGTTTCTGCCCCTTGGGTCTCTGTCTTTCCTTGGAAAATATGTATGGGTATCATCACCTCATCTTCAGACCAGCTTCCCTTTTGCAATGTTATTCATAAAATCATTCAACATTCAATAAACTTTCCATAAGTCTCTCATTTATGCCTTTAAAACTTCTGTGAGCCATACATTTTTGGATAGCAGCCAACAATATTGTAAAGTAATTAGCCTCCAACTAATAAAAATAAATGAAAAAAATAAAGTGTGAAAAAAATTCTGTGAGCAAAGATCTCTATCATACAGATGAAGACATATAATCTACAGATATTAAGTACTTCCACAAAGTCTCCTGAGTGTAAATAGTTTGTGCCACAGGGAATCATAATTTCATTCATTTTGACTCCTTTTCCCTCATCCCAGACACCCAACCAATCACCATGTGCCTTTGAGATAATCTTCATTAAGTTTCTTGTATTCCATTCTCTTATTCTTTTAACCACATTGTCTACCTAAAATATCTGTTACTTACATGATATCTTCATTTGGATGTCTAGAATGCTTAAATTTGAACTCGCTAAATGTACTTTCCAAATACATCCAGTCAGTAAATATTACCTCTCTCCTTCCTTTTGTTCTGGATACCAAACCTTGGTGTCACCCTTGACTTCATTCTTTTTTTATACTCCAAACTCTCTCAGCAAATACTGATTATCTTTTCATTGTATATATAAACATATACACATAATATAACTACCTGTCACTACCTACTTGATCCAATATGACAATCAACTCTCGTCTGCACTACTGCAATAGTCTCACAGTCTCTCTGTTTCTGTTCTTGGTCCCTTAAAGACTATTCACAAAATACCATCAAGAGTGACCCCTTCAATACATAATGATCAAAGGATCAATCCAAGAAGAAGATGTAACAATTATAAATATATATGCACCCAACATAGGAGCACCGCAATATGTAAGGCAAACGCTAACGAGTATGAAAGAGGAAATTAATAGTAACACAATAATAGTAGGAGACTTTAACACCCCCCTCACAACTATCGATACATCAACTAAACAGAAAATGAACAAGGAAACACAAACTTAAAAGGACACAATGGACCAGCTAGACCTTATTGACATCTATAGGACGTTTCACCCCAAAACAATCAATTTCACCTTTTTCTCAAGTGCACACGGAACCTTCTCCAGAATAGATCACATCCTGGGCCATAAATCTAGTCTTGGTAAATTCAAAAAAATTGAAATCATTCCAGTCATCTTTTCTGACCACAGTGCAGTAAGATTAGATCTCAATTACAGGAAAAAAAATTATTACAAATTCAAACATATGGAGGCTAAACAACACGCTTCTGAATAACCAACAAATCATAGAAGAAATAAAAAAAGAAGTCAAAACATGCATAGAAATGAATGAAAATGAAAACACAACAACCCAAAACCTATGGGACACTGTAAAAGCAGTGCTAAGGGGAAGATTCGTAGCATTACAGGCCTACCTCAAGAAACAAGAAAAAAGTCAAATAAATAACCTAACTCTACACCTAAAGCAACTAGAGAAGGAAGAAATGAAGAACCCCAGGGTTAGTAGAAGGAAAGAAATCTTAAAAATTAGGGCAGAAGTAAATGCAAAAGAAACTAAAGAGACCATAGCAAAAATCAACAAAGCTAAAAGCTGGTTTTTTGAAAAAATTAACAAAATTGACAAACCATTAGCAAGACTCATTAAGAAACAAAGGGAGAAGAACCAAATTAACAAAATTAGAAACGAAAATGGAGAGATCACAACAGACAACACTGAAATACAAAGGATCATAAGAGACTACTACCAGCAGCTCTATGCCAATAAAATGGACAACTTGGAAGAAATGGACAAGTTCTTAAAGAAGTATAACTTTCCAAAACTGAACCAGGAAGAAATAGAAGATCTTAACAAACCCATTACAAGCAAGGAAATCGAAACTGTAATCACAAATCTTCCAGCAAACAAAAGCCCAGGACCAGATGGCTTCACAGCTGAATTCTACCAATAATTTAGGCAAGAGCTAACACCTATCTTCCTCAAACTCTTCTAGAAAATTGCAGAAGAAGGTAAACTTCCAAACTCATTCTATGAGGCCACCATCATCCTAATTCCAAAACCAGACAAAGATGCCACAAAAAAAGAGAACTACAGGCCAATATCACTGATGAACATAGATGCAAAAATCCTTAACAAAATTCTAGCAAACAGAATCCAACAACATATTAAAAAAGTCATACACCATGACCAAGTGGGCTTTATCCCAGGAATGCAAGGATTCTTTAATATCCATAAATCAATCAATGTAATACACCACATTAACAAATTGAAAGATAAAAACCATATGATTATCTCAATAGAGGCAGAAAAAGCCTTTGACAAAATTCAACATCCATTTATGATTAAAACTCTCCAGAAAGCAGGAATAGAAGGAACATACCTCAACATAATAAAAGCTATATATGACAAACCCACAGCAAGCATCTCCCTCAATGGTGAAAAATTGAAAGCATTTCCCCTGAAATCAGGAACAAGACAAGGGTGCCCACTCTCACCACTCCTATTCAACATAGTTTTGGAAGTGTTGGCCACAGAAATCAGGGCAGAAGAAGAAGTAAAAGGAATCCAGATAGGAAAAGAAGAAGTGAAACTCTCTCTGTTTGCAGATGACATGATCCTCTACATAGAAAACCCTAAAGACTCCACCAGAAAATTACTAGAGCTAATCAATGAATACAGTAAAGTTGCAGGATATAAAATTAACACACAGAAATCTCTTGCATTCCTATACACTAACAATGAGAAAACAGAAAGAGAAATTAAGGAAACGATACCATTCACCATTGCAACAAAAAGAATAAAATACTTAGGAGTATATCTACCTAAAGAAACAAAAGACCTATACATAGAAAACTATAAAACACTGCTGAAGGAAGTCAAAGAGGACACAAACAGATGGAGAAATATACCGTGTTCATGGATTGGAACAATCAATATTGTCAAAATGGCTATTCTACCCAAAGCAATCTATAGATTCAATGCAATCCCTATCAAACTACCAACGGTATATTTCACAGAACTAGAACAAATAATTTCACAATTTGTATGGAAATACAAAAAACCTCGAATAGCCACAGTAACCTTGAGAAAGAAGAATGGAACTGGAGGAATCAACCTGCCTGACTTCAGACTATACTACAAAGCCACAGTCATCAAGACAGTATGGTACTCGCACAAAGACAGAAATATAGATCAATGGAACAGAATAGAAAGCCCAGAGATAAATCTGCGAACCTATGGTCACCTTATCTTTGACAAAGGAGGCAAGGATATACAATGGAAAAAAGACAACCTCTTTAACAAGTGGTGCTGGGAAAACTGGTCAACCACTTGTAAAAGAATGAAACTAGAACACTTTCTAACACCATACACAAAAATAAACTCAAAATGGATTAAAGATCTAAACGTAAGACCAGAAACTATAAAACTCCTAGAGGAGAACATAGGCAAAACACTCTCTGACATAAATCACAGCAGGATCCTCTATGACACACATCCCAGAATTTTAGAAACAAAAGCAAAAATAAACAAATGGGACCTAATGAAACTTAAAAGCTTTTGCACAACAAAGGAAACTACAAGCAAGGTGAAAAGACAGCTCTCAGATTGGGAGAAAATAATAGCAAATGAAGCAACAGACAAAGGATTAATCTCAAAAATATACAAGCAACTCCTGCAGCTCAATTCCAGAAAAATAAATGACCCAATCAAAAAATGGGCCAAAGAACTAAACAGACATTTCTCCAAGGAAGACATACGGATGGCAAAAAAACACATAAAAAGATGCTCAACATCACTCATTATCAGAGAAATGCAAATCAAAACCACAATGAGGTACCATTACACGCCAGTCAGGATGGCTGCTATCCAAAAGTCTACAAGCAATAAATGCTGGAGAGGGTGTGGAGAAAAGGGAACCCTCTTACACTGTTGGTCGGAAAGCAAATTAGTACAGCCACTATGGAAAACAGTGTGGAGATTCCTTAAAAAGCTGGAAATAGATCTGCCATATGACCCAGCAATACCACTTCTAGGCATACACACTGAGGAAACCAGATCCGAAAGAGACACGTGCACCCCAATGTTCATCGCAGCACTGTTTATAATAGCCAGGTCATGGAAGCAACCTAGATGCCCATCAGCAGACGAATGGATGAGGAAGCTGTGGTACATATACACCATGGGATATTACTCAGCCATTAAAAAGAATTCATTTGAATCAGTTCTAATGAGATGGGTGAAACTGGAGCCCATTATACAGAGCGAAGTAAGCCAGAAAGATAAAGACCATTACAGTATACTAACACATATATATGGAATTTAGAAAGATGGTAACGATAACCTTATATGCAAAAAAAGAAAAAGAGAC
Source organism: Odocoileus virginianus (assembly GCF_023699985.2). Taxonomy (NCBI): domain Eukaryota; kingdom Metazoa; phylum Chordata; class Mammalia; order Artiodactyla; family Cervidae; genus Odocoileus; species Odocoileus virginianus. Next base: position 13,742,071 of record NC_069678.1, on the reverse strand, counting down.
TCAGATGTATAGAACAGACTTGTGGACTCTGTGGGAGAAGGCGAGGGCGGGATGTTTCAAGAGACCAGCATCGAAATATGTATATCTAGGGTGAAACAGATCACCAGCCCAGGTTGGATGCATGAGACAAGTGCTCAGGCCTGGTGCACTGGGAAGACCCAGAGGGATGGGGTGGAGAGGGAGGTGGGAGGGGGGACCGGGATGGGGAATACATGTAAATCCATGGCTAATTCATTTCAATGTATGACAAAAACCACTGCAATGTTGTAAAGTAATTAGCCTCCAACTAATAAAAATAAATGGAAAAAAAATTTAAAAAAAAAAGAGTCTTCTCCAACACCACAGTTCAAAAGCATCAATTCTCTGTAGGTACACTGTATTTTAATTGGGAATCAGACTTGCTCAAATATTTAATTTGATTAGCTGACTGAAATGTGTTAGAATAAAGGACAAAATCTAATAACAAAAAAAAATTTGATTGTATAAAGGTTTATCTACAATTGTTTACATGGGCCACAAAAAATACTGTTTGAGATATACCTATTGGTGTTTCAAGTATGTTCTGTTATTTTAACTTGCTAAAGTTCCTTACTAAATAAAGAAATGAAGACAAAAAAAAAAAAAGAGTGACCCCTTCAAACATGTTTCATTTCATTACTCCTTAGCTGAGTATTCTTCTTTCACTCCCACTTTTCCTGTAAGGCCCTACACCACCTGACCCCATCTCCCACACTCCCTTCTTTCATTAATCCACTCAAGGACAATTGGGCTTTTTGCTATACCTTTAATACAACAGTCATGCTCCTGCCTCAGAGTCTTTGTTTCTGCCTATATTTCTCTTATTCCAGCATCTATACGTCTCATCCCCTTACCTTCTTCAGGTCTTTGCACAAATTTTGTCTTCCTATCCCCCCTATTTAATACTGCGCCCTTCTTCTGGCACCTCCTCACTCCTCCCTGATCTGTTTTATCTATAGCACTCATCATAAGATTGAGGCAAGATGTACCTAATCTAGGCTGTCCTCTAAAACAAGTATGCAAGTCAAGTCTCAAAAATTAACCTGCAAATGCTAGTATACAAATATCATTATTATTCCCAGGAAACTGCAACACTGATAAGTTAATAAACTTGCCCCAGGTCACATAGCTATTAAGTGGGCAAAGCTATGATTCAAATGTTGGAGTCAGATTCTAAGGTCCCTGATCTTGACCACTATATTATATTGACTAAATAAATTATAGTCTATCTACATGAAGGGATACTATTTAGGAATAAAAATAGTAAAGTACATCTTTATATGTTTAAACTGAACAGGGTCTATGAACATTAAATATTCTAACCTATTGTTGATTCCTTATAGTATAATTTTTAGTTCAGAAGAAAAAATGTATGAACGCAGTGAGATATTGAACAAATAATTTTTTTAAAAAAGAATCAAACAGAACTGAAAAGCATAATACTAAACTAAAAATTACACTATAAGGAGTCAATAATAGATTAGATGCTACAAAAAAAAAAAAACTTAGCAAACAAGGAAAGAGAAGAGTGGAAATCACTCAAGCTTAATAGACAAAAGAAAAATATTTAAATTAAGATTATTTAAGAGACTTCTGAGACAACATCAAGCATACTAGCATTCACATTACAGGGGGTCCCAAAAGAATAAAAGAAAGAGAAAGGGTTGTAGAATATACTTGAAGACGTAATAGCTGAAAAGTTCCCTAATCTGAAAAATGTCACATGCATACAGTTCCAGAAAAAACAGAGCACCAAGGATGATAACCCAAAGAAACTTACACCAAGACATACAGTAATTAAAACAGAAAAAATTAAAGATAAAAAGAGACTATTAAAAGCAACAAGGAAAAGGCCACAAGTTATGTGCAGAGGAAATCACATAAGACTATCAGTTGATTTTTCAGCAGAAATTGTTGGTCAGAGGGTGTGGCATGACAAAGTGATGAAAGGGGAAATCCTACAACCAAGAACATGTTACCTGGTAAGGCTCTCACTCAGATTTGATGGAGAAATCAAAAGTTTTGTTGGCAAGCAAGTTCTAAAAGAGTTCAGCACCAACAAAGCAGCTTTACAACAAATGTTAAAGGAACTTCTCTAAGCAAAATAAGAAAAGACCACAACTAGAAATATAAAAACTACAAAAGGAAAAATCTAATCAGCAAAGGCAGATATATAGAAAAGATAGGATATCATCCATACACAAAGCCAGGAAGAAAGGTAAAATACAAAAGTAGTAAAAAAAAAAATTATCTATATTCACAATAAGTAGTTAGTTCAGTTCAGTTCAGTTGCTCAGTCAGGTCTGACTCTGCAGCACGCCAGGCCTCCCTGTCCATCACCAACTCCCAGAGTTTACTCAAACTCAAGTCCACTGAGTCAGTGATACCATCCAATCATCTCATCCTCTGTTGTCCCCTTCTCCTCTCGCCTTCAATCTTTCCCAGCATCAGGGCCTTTTCAATGAGTCAGCTCTTTGCATCAGGTGACCAAAGTATTGAATTTCAGCTTGAACATCAGTCCTTCCAATGAACATTCAGGACTGATTTCCTTTAAGATGGACTGGTTGGATCTCCTTGCAGTCCAAGGGACTCTCAAGAATCTTCTCCAACACCACAGTTCAAGAGCATCAATTCTTCAGCACTCAGCTTTCTTTAGAGTCCAACTGTCACATCCATACTTGACTACTGGAAAAACTGTAGCTTTGACGAGACGAACCTCTGTTGGCAAAGTAATGTCTCTGCTTTTTAATATGCTATCTAAGTTGGTCATCACTTTCCTTCCAAGGAGTAAGCGTCTTTTAATTTCATGGCTGCAGTCACCATCTGTAGTGATTTTGGAGCCCCCCAAAATAAGGTCAGCCACTGTTTCCACTGTTTCCTCATCTATTTGCCATGAAGTGATGGGACCAGATGCCATGATCTTAATTTTCTGAATGTTGAGCTTTAAGCCAACTTTTTCACTCTCCTCTTTCACTTTCATCAAGAGGCTCTTTAGTTCTTCCTCACTTTCTGCCAAAAGGGTGGTGTCATCTGCATATCTGAGGTTATTAATATTTCTCTCAGCAATCTTGATTCTTGCTTGTGATTCACCAAGCCCAGCGTTTCTCATGATGTACTCTGCATATAAGTTAAATAAGCAGGGTGACGATATACAGCCTTGACATACTCCTTTTCCTATTTGGAACCAGTCTGTTGTTCCATTATCCAGTTCTGACTGTTGCTTCCTGACCTGCATACAGATTTCTCAAGAGGCAGGTCAGGTGGTCTGGCATTCCCATCTCTTTCAGAATTTTCCACAGTTTATCGTGATCCACACAATCAAAGGAGTGGCGAGCAGCCGAGAGGAGATACCCCACGTCCAAGGTCAGAGAAACCCCAGTAAGACAGTAGGCACTGGAGCATCTGTGAGGAGATACCCCAGGTCCAAGGGCAAAGGAGAAGCCCCAGCAAGACAGTAGGAGGGGCGAATTCGCATTTAGAATCAAACCCCATTCCCACCAGAGATGCTCAGAGGGCTCAAACAAACCTTGTGTGCACCAGGACCCAGGGACCCCACAGAGACTGAGACAGAACTGTGTTTGAGTGTCTCCTGTGGAGGTACGGGTTGGCAGTGATCTGCCACAGGGACGGGGCTCTGGGTGTTGGTATGGCATAAGTCCTCTTGGAGGCAGTCGCCATTAACTCCACCATAGACCTGCCAGAATTTACATAGGACTGGGAAATAAACTCATGGAGGGCACAACGAAACCTTGTGCACCAGGACCCAGGAGAAAGGAACAGTGACCACACAGGAGACTTGCCTGTGAGTGCCCAGGAGTCTCCAGCAAAGGCATGGGTGGGTGGTGGCCTGCTGCAGGGTTGGGAGCATGGACTGTGGGAGTACATGCATGGGGTATTTTGAGGGATGTCAGCATTATCTTCATCACCTCCACCATAGTTTGGCCCCAGGTAAATAACAGGGAGGGAACCCAACTCCATCCATCAACAGAAAATTGGATTAAAGATTTACTGAGCATGGCTCCGCCCATCAGAACAAGACCCAATATCCCCCTCAGTCAGTCTATCCCATCGGGAAGCTTTCATAACCTTCTTATCCTTCCCCATCAGAGGGCAGACAGACTGAAAATCACAATCACAGAAAACTAATCTGATCACATGAACCACAGCCTTGTCTAACTCAATGAAATTATGAGCCTTGTCGTGTAGGGCCATCCAAGATGGACGGGTCATTGTGGAGAGTTCTGACAAAATGTGGTCCACTGGAGAAGGGAATGGAAAACCACTTCAGTATTCCTGCCTTAAGAACCCCATGAACAATATGAAAAGGCAGAAAGATAGGACACTGAAGGATGAACTCCCTAGGTCAGTAGATGCCCAGTATGCTACTGGAGATCAGTGGAGAAGTAACTCAAGAAAGAATGAAGAGACAGAGCCAAAGAAAAAAAAACACCCAGTCGTGGATGTGTCTGGTGATGGAAGTAAAGTCCAGTGCTGTAAATAACAATATTGCATAGGAACCTGGAATGTTAGGTCCATGAGTCAAGGCAAATTGGAAATGATCAAACAGGAGATGGCAAGAGTGAACATCGACATTTTAGGAATCAGCGAACTAAGATGAACTGGAATGGTTCAATCTCAGATGATCATTATATCCACTACTGTGGGTAAGAATCCCTTAGAAGAAATGGAGTAGCCATCATAGTCAACAAAAGAGTCTGAAATGCAGTACTTGGATGCAATCTCAAAAATGAAGAATGATCTCTGTTCATTTCCAAGGCAAACCATTCAATATCATAGTAATCTGAGTCTATGCCCCGACCAGTAATGCTGAAGTAGCTGCAGTTGAACGGTTCTGTGAAGACCTACAAGACCTTCTAGAATTAACACCCAAAAAAGATGTCCTTTTCATTATGGGGGACTGGAATGCAAAAGTAGGAAGTCAAGAAACACCTGGAGTAACAGGTAAATTTGGCCTTGGAGTGAAGAATGAAGCAGGGCAAAGACTTATAGAGTTTCAAACCCCTTATGATTATACTGTTGAAGTGAGAAATAGATTTAAGGGACTAGATTTGATAGACAGAGTGCCTGATGAACTATGGATGGAGGTTCGTAACATTGTACAGGAGACAGGGATCAAGACAATCCCCAAGAAAATAAATGCAAAACAGCAAAACGGCTGTCTGAAGAGGACTTACAAATAGCTGTGAAAAGAAGAGAAGCCAAAAGCAAAGGAGAAAAGGAAATATATACTCATTTGAATGCAGAGTTTCAAAGAATAGCAAGGAGAGATAAGAAAGCCTTCTTCAGTGATCAGTGCAAAGAAATAGAGGAAAACAATAGAATGGGAAAGACTAGAGATCTCTTCAAGAAAATTAGAGGTATCAAGGGAACATTTCATGCAAAGATGGGCTCAATAAAGGACAGAAATGGTATGGACCTAACAGAAGCAGAAGATATTAAGAAGAGGTGGCAAGAATACACAGAAGAACTGTACAAAAATGATTTTCATGACCCAGATAATCACAATGGTGTGTTCACTCACCTAGAGCCAGACACCCTGAAGCATGAAGTCAAGTGGGCCTTAGGAAGCATCACTATGAACAAAGCTAGTGAAGGTATACACAAATCAGATGTAAAATATTATATCAAAAACAGTAATAATGAGGGGCAGCTGCTGCTGCTAAGTCACTTCAGTCGTGTCCGACTCTGTGCGACCCCATAGACGGAAGCCCACCAGGTTCCCCCATCCCTGGGATTCTCCAGGCAAGAACATTGGAGTGGGTTGCCATTTCCTTCTCCAATAATGAGGGGAGGAGAATACAAATGCAGGATTGCTAAAATGCATTTGAACCTAGAGATAAGCAACTTAAAATTTTATATATATATATATATGTATATATATATATATATACACACACACACACATACACAAATGCCAATATATATGTCTCATACACATATAAGCCTCATGGTAATCACATGACAAAAATCCATAATAGATTTACACACAGAAAGAGAAAATAATCCAATCATAATACTAAAGATAGTCTCAAACAAGACAAGAGAGCTAAAAAACAAAAAGTAAGTAAAAAAGAACTACAAAAACAACCAACAAAACAATTAACAATATGGCAATGAGTATATAACTATAAATACTTACTATAATTATATATGCACTAAAAGCTCCAATCAAAAGACATAGAGTGACTGGATGGATATCCCCAAAAGAAGGATCCATATATATGATGTCTGCAAGAGGTTCACTTAGGCTCTAAATACCACAGAATCAAAATGAGGAGAAGGGAAAAGGTATTGCATGCAAATGAAAACAAAAAGAAGCTAGGGTAGCAATACTTGTATAAGACAAAATATAGTTTAAAATGAAGACTGTAAGAAGAGACAAAGAAGGACATTATATAATAATAAAAGTGTCAATTTTAGGAAGAGATATAGCAACCATATTAATAAATGCATTTGTCCCAAAAAAGGAGAACCTAAAACAAATATTAACGCACATGAAAGGAGAGACTGACAGTAATACAATAATAGGAGGGGACTCTAACACCAAACTTACATCAATGAAAAAATCATCCAAATAGACAGGCTTACCTCAAAAAACAAGAAAAAAGTCAAATAAATAACCTATCTCTACACCTAAAGCAATTAGAGAAGGAAGAGATGAAGAACCCCAGGGTCAGTAGAAGGAAAGAAATCTTAAAAATTAGGGCAGAAATAAATGCAAAAGAAACTAAAGAGACCATAGCAAAAACCAACAAAGCTAAAAGCTGGTTTTTTTGGAAATCAATAAGGATACTCTGACCTTAAATAACACATTAAATCAGATGGATGTATAGATCTAGAGAGAACATTCCATCCCAAAGTAGCAGAATACACATTCTTTTCAACTGTGCATGAAGCATTCTCCAGGACAGATAATATTCTAGCCACAAAACCAGTCTCAGTAAATTTAAGGAAACTGAAATCATATCAAGCATCTTTTTCTGACTACAATGCTATGAGACTAGAAATCAACTACAAGAAAAAAACTACAAAAAAAAAAAAGAACACACAAACATGTGGAGACTAAACAACATGCTACTAATCAACAAGAGTCACTGAAGAAATTTAAAAAGAAATCAAAAACTACTTGGAGACAAGTGAAAATACAATGATTCATAATTTATGGGATGCAGCAAAACCAGTTCTAAGAAGGAACTTTATAGCACTACAAGCCTACTACAGGAAACAAGGAAAAGTTCAAATAAACAACCTAACTTTATACCTGAAGAAACTAAAAAAAAGTACATACAAAACCCAAAGTTAGAAGGAAAGAATAATAAAGAGCAGAGCAGAAAATAGAGACTAAAAAACAATATAAAAGATCGATGAAATAACAGCTTGGTCTTTAAAAAGAAACCAAATGGGTAAACTTTTAGCCAGACTCATCAAGAAAAGAATGTAGGCACAAATAAGAAATGAAAAAGAAGTTACAACTGACACCACAGAAATAGCAAGGATTATAAGAGCATAATGCAAACAACTATACACTAATAGAATGGACAGTCTAGAAGAAATGAACAAATTCCTACAAATGTGCAATCTCCAAAGAATGTATCAGGAAGAAATATAAAGTATGAACAGAACAATTACCAGTAATAAAATTGTATCAGTAATGAAACAAAACCCCAAAAAGCAAAAGTCCAAGACCAAAATACCTCACAAGTGACTTCTACCAAACATTTAAAGACGAGTTAACAACTATCCTTCTCAAACTATTCCAAAAAATCAAAGTGGGAGAAAAGCTTCTGAACTCATTCTGCAGGGTAAGCAGCACCCTGACACCAAAATCAGACAAAGATATTACAGAAAAAAAAAGTTGTGAGTTAATATCACTGATGAACATAGATGCAAAAATCCTCAACAAAATATTAGCAAACTGAATTCAGCAATACATTAAAAGTAGAATTTATCAAGTAGAATTTATCCCAAGATATCAAAGATGGTTCAATACTCACAAATCAATCAATGTGATATACCACTTCACCAAATTGAAGAATAATGTTTATAGGATCATCTCAGTAGATACATAAGAAGCTTCTGATAAAAGTTAATATTCACTTATGACTTTTAAAACTCTTGGCAAATTAACTATAGATGGAATGTACCTCAACATAATAAAGGCCATATATATATGACAAGCACACAGCTGACATTATACTTAACAGTGAAAAGCTGAAAGTTTTCAGTCTAAAGTCAAGAAAAAAACAAGGATGCCCACTGTCATCACTTTTATTCAACATAGTATTGGAAGTTCTGGCTAGAGCAGTTAGGAAATAAAGAGAAGTAAAAGTCATCAAAATTAGAAAAGAAGAAGTAAAAATGTCACTATTTGCAGATGACAAAATATTATATATAGAAAACTCTAATGACTCCATCAAGAAACTGTTAGAAATGATAAACAAATTCAGTAAAGTTGCAGAATTAAAAATCAGTACACAAAAATGCTGTGTTTGTATACATTAATAACACTTATCAAAAAGAGAAATTAAGAAAACAGTCCCTCATATAACTGCATCTGGAGAAGGAAGTGGCAACCTACTTCAGTATTCTTGCCTGGAGAATCCCTTGGACAGAGGAGCCTGACAAGCTACAGTCCATGTGGTCACAAAAAGTTGGACACAACTGAGCGACTAACACACACACACATAACTCTACCAAAAAGAATAAAACACCTAGGGATAAATTTAACCAAAGAGGTGAAAGACCTGTATATTGCAAACTATAATACATTAATGAAAGACATTGAAGAAGACACAAATAAATGAAAAAAATTACATCACTCTGATAATGAGTGATGTTGAGCATGTTTTCATGTGTTTGTTAGCCATGAAACTAGTATGTCTTCCTTGGAGAAATGTCTGTTGAGTTCTTTGGCCCATTTTTTGATTGGGTCATTTATTTTTCTGGAGTTGAGCTGGAGGAGTTGCTTGTATATTTTTGAGATTAATCCTTTGTCTGTTGCTTCGTTTGCTATTATTTTCTCCCAATCTGAGGGCTGTCTTTTCACCTTGCTTATAGTTTCCTTTGTTGTGCAAAAGCTTTTAAGTTTCATTAGGTCCCATTTGTTTATTTTTGCTTTTATTTCTGAAATTCTGGGATGTGGGTCATAGAGGATCCTGCTGTGATTTATGTCAGAGAGTGTTTTGCCTATGTTCTCCTCTAGGAGTTTGATAGTTTCTGGTCTTACATTTAGATCTTTAATCCATTTTGAGTTTATTTTTGTGTATGGTGTTAGAAAGTGTTCTAGTTTCATTCTTTTACAAGTGGTTGACCAGTTTTCCCAGCACCACTTGTTAAAGAGGTTATCTTTTTTCCATTGTATATCCTTGCCTCCTTTGTCGAAGATAAGGTGACCATAGGTTCGTGGACTTATCTCTGGGCTTTCTATTCTGTTCCACTGATCTATATTTCTGTCTTTGTGCCAGTACCATACTGTCTTGATGACTGTGGCTTTGTAGTAGAGTCTGAAGTCAGGCAGATTGATTCCTCCAGTTCCATTCTTCTTTCTCAGGATTACTTTGGCTATTCGAGGTTTTTTGTATTTCCATACAAATTGTGAAATTATTTGTTCTAGTTCTGTGAAAAATACTGTTGGTAGTTTGATAGGGATTGCATTGAATCTATAGATTACTTTGGGTAGTATAGCCATTTTGACAATATTGATTCTTCCAATCCATGAACACGGTATATTTCTCCATCTGCTTGTGTCCTCTTTGATTTCTTTCATCAGTGTTTTATAGTTTTCTATGTATAGGTCTTTTGTTTCTTTAGGTAGATATACTCCTAAGTATTTTATTCTTTTTGTTGCAATGGTGAATGGTATTGTTTCCTTAATTTCTCTTTCTGTTTTCTCATTGTTAGTGTATAGGAATGCAGGAGATTTCTGTGTGTTAATTTTATATCCTGCAACTTGACTGTATTCGTTGATTAGCTCTAGTAATTTTCTGGTAGTCTTTAGACTCATTATCAGAGAAATGCAAATCAAAACCACAATGAGGTACCATTATACGCCAGTCAGGATGGCTGCTATCCAAAAGTCTACAAGCAATAAATGCTGGAGAGGGTGTGGAGAAAAGGGAACCCTCTTACACTGTTGGTGGGAATGCAAATTAGTACAGCCACTATGGAAAACAGTGTGGAGATTTCTTAAAAAGCTGGAAATAGAACTGCCATATGACCCAGCAATCCTACTTCTGGGCATACACACCAAGGAAACCAGATCTGAAAGAGCCACATGCACCCCAATGTTCATCGCAGCACTGTTTATAATAGCCAGGACATGGAAGCAACCCAGATGCCCATCAGCAGACGAATGGATGAGGAAGCTGTGGTACATATACACCATGGAATATTACTCAGCCATTAGAAAGAATTCATTTGAATCAGTTCTAATGAGATGGATGAAACTGGAGCCCATTATACAGAGCGAAGTAAGCCAGAAAGATAAAGACCATTACAGTATACTAACACATATATATGGACTTTAGAAAGATGGTAACGATAACCCTATATGCAAAACAGAAAAAGAGACTCAGATGTATGGAACAGACTTGTGGACTCTGGGAGAAGGCGAGGGTGGGATGTTTCAGGAGAACAGCATTGAAACATGTATATTATCTAGGGTGAAATGGATAACCAGCCCAGGTTGGGTACATGAGACAAGTGCTCGGGCCTGGTGCACTGGGAAGACCCAGAGGGATCGGGTGGAGAGGGAGGTGGGCGGGGGGCCTGGGATGGGGAGTACATGTAAATCCATGGCTAATTCATATCAATGTATAACAAAAACTACTGTAATGATGTAAAGTAATTAGCCTCCAACTAATAAAAATTAAAAAAAAAAATTACATCACTCATATAATGGGTGAATCAATATTGCTAAATTGTCTACACTACCCAAAACAATCTATAGATTCAGTGCAATCTCTACCAAAATTCCTGTGATTTTTTTCAAAGAAATAGAACAGGTAATACTGACATTTATGGAAACACACACCCAAAGAGCAAAAGCAGTATTGAGAAAGAAGGACAAGCCAGGAGACACCACACTGCCTGATTTCATAATATATTACAAAGCTATAGGAACTAAAACAGTATGATGTTAACATAAAGAAAGGCACAGATCAATAATCAGAACTGAGAGCCAAAAAATAAATGCATGCATATACAGTTAATTAATTATTAAAAAGGGACCCAAGAATATACAGTGGGGAAAGGACAATCTCTTCAATAAATGGTGTTGGGAAAACTGCACAGCCACATGTGAAATGACCATTATTTCATACCATACACAAAAATTAGCTTAAAATGGGCTAAAGACTTAAACACAAGGCCTGAAACCATAAAATTTCTAGAAGAGAACATAAGCAGTAATCCCATTGATATAGATCTTGGTGATGATTTCTTTAATCTGATGCTAAAGGCAAAAGCAATAAAAGAAAAAATAAATAAGTGGGACCACATAATACCTAAAAGCTTGTGTACAGCAAAGGAGATCACCATCAAGATGAAAACCTAACCTACTGAATGGTATTGTTTTTTAAAAAATTCAAAATATATCTGATAAAGGGTTAATATACAACCTTTATAAATAACTCATACAACTCAATGGCAAAAAACTAACAATATAATTAAAAATAATTGAATATCTGAATAGACATTTTTACAAAGAAGACATACAAATGACCCTCACACCTGTTAGAATGGCTATTATCAAAAAGACAAGAGACAACAACTATTGATGAGTTTATAGCTACAGAAAAAAAGGAACCATTATGTAGAGTTGATAAAAGTAAATTGGTACAGCCACCACAAAAAAACTATGAATGCTCTTCAAAAAAAATAAACAAAAAAACAGCTTTTAGCTTTGTTGATTTTTGCTATGGTCTCTTTTGTTTCTTTTGCATTTATTTCTGCCCTAATTTTTAAAATTTCTTTCCTTCTACTAACCCTGGGGTTCTTCATTTCTTCCTTCTCTAGTTGCTTTAGATGTAGAGTTAGGTTATTTATTTGACTTTTTTCTTGCTTCTTGAGTTAAGCCTGTAATGCTATGAACCTTCCCCTTAGCACTGCTTTTACAGTGTCCCATAGGTTTTGGGTTGTTGTGTTTTCATTTTCATTCATTTCTATGCATATAAATATACACACAACTCCTGCAGCTCAGTTCCAGAAAAATAAATGACCCGATCAAAAAATGGGCCAAAGAACTAAACAGACATTTCTCCAAAGAAGAAATACAGATGGCTAACAAACACATGACAAGATGCTCAACATCACTCATTATTAGAGAAATACAAATCAAAACCACAGTGAGGTACCACTACACGCCAGTCAGAATGGCTTCTATCCAAAAGTCTACAAGCAATAAATGCTGGAGAGGGTGTGGAGAAAAGGGAACCCTGTTCCATTGTTGGTGGGAATGCAAACTAGTACAGCCACTATGGAGAACAATGTGGAGATTCCTTAAAAAACTGGAAATAGAACTGCTATATGACCCAGCAATCCCACTCCTGGGCATACACACTGAGGAAACCAGATCTGAAAGAGACACATGCACCCCAATGTTCATCCCAGCACTGTTTATAATAGCCAGGACATGGAAGCAACCTAGATGCCCATCAGCAGATGAATGGATAAGAAAGCTGTGGTACATATACACAATGGAATATTACTCAGCCATTAAAAAAAAACACATTTGAATCAGTTCTCATGAGGTGGATGAAACTGGAGCCCATTATACAGAGTGAAGTAAGCCAGAAAGAAAAACATCAATACCGTATACTCACGCATATATATGGAATTTAGAAAGATGGTAACGATAACCCTATATGCAAAACAGAAAAAGAGACACAGATGTACAGAACAGACTTTTGGACTCTGTGGGAGAAGGCGAGGGTGGGATTTTCTGAGAGAATAGCATTGAAACAAGTATACTATCCAGGGTGAAACAGACCACCAGCCCAGGTTGGATGCATGAGACAAGTGCTCGGGGCTGGTGCACTGGGAAGATCCAGAGGGATGGGATGGGGAGGGATGTGGGAGGGGGGATCGGGATGGGGAACACATGTAAATCCATGGCTGATTCATGTCAGTGTATGACAAAAACCACTACAATATTGTAAAGTAATTAGCCTCCAACTAATAAAAATAAATGAAAAAAATAAAATTTAAAAAAAAAGATCCTGCAAGCCTTGCAGCCAAAAAAAAAATTTTTTAATGAATAAAATTGTAGATTAAAAAAGAAAACATAATAATAAGTAAATAAAACTACCATGTGCTAAGCTACTTTGGCTGTGTCTGACTCTTTGCAACACTATGGACTGTAGCCCTTCAGATTCCTCTGTCTATGGGATTCTCCAGACAAGCACACTGGAGTGGGATGCCATGCTCTTCTCCAGGGGTTCTTCCCGACCCAGGGATCAAATCTGAGTCTCTTAAGTCTCCTGCACCGGCAAGCGGGTTCTTTACCACTAGCGCCACCTGGGAAGCCCTAAAACTATCACATGATCTATCAAATGTATTTCTGCGTGTATAGCCAAAGGAAATGATATCACTACCTGGAGGAGATATCCACCTCCCCATGTTCATTGCAGCCTTATTTGCACAAACCACAAGAAGGAAACCTAAATGTCCACCAACAGAACAATGGATGAAGAAAAATGTAGTATACATAAGGAAAAGTTGTTCAGCCATAAATAAGAAGAAAATCCTGCTATTTGTAACAAGATAGATGGACCTTGAAGGCATTATACTAGCAAGTCAGGCAGAGAAAAACAGATACTATATGTTCTTGCTTATATGTGAAATTTTAAAAAGCCAAACTCATAGAAACATGGTAGAATGATGCTTACCAGGAGTCAGGATGGAGGAGATTGGGGAGATGTTGGTCAAAATGTACAAATTTCCACTTACAAAATGAATAAGTCCTTTGGATCTAATGTACAGCATGGTGACAATAATTAACAATTATATATGGGCCTACCTGGTAGCAAAGCTGGTAAAGAAACTGCCCATAGTGTAGGAAGATCCATGTTCAATCCCTGGGTTGGGAAGATCTCCTGGAGAAGGGAATGGCTACCCTTTCCAGTATTCTTGGGATTTCCCTGATGGCTCAGACAGTAAAGAACCTGGAGAAGGAAAGGCTTTATATATACTTGCAAGCTGTTAAAAGGATACCTTTTACTTCTTATTTCCAAAAAAAAAAAAAAAAAAGAGTAATTATGTGGGGATGGAAGTTTGACTAACCTCATTGTACTAATTATTTCACAATATTATGTGTTTCATAATCACATAAACACTAGCTTACATGTCCTATAAATCAACAATATCTCAATAGGACTGGGAAAAATGGAATATTTTGATAGCTAGCTTTGTGATGTGTGATAACAAGTGATTTTTATTCTTCTATATAATTTTTCAATGTTTTTCAAATTTCATATAATCAAACTAGATTATTGATTACCATGGATTCTTATCAGGAAAAAATTCACATTTAAAAATTTGTTTCTGTGCATATTTTGATTTCTTTTTTGATTTCTTCTGTGATTTGTTGGTTATTCAGAAGCGTGTTGTTCAGCCTCCATATGTTGGAATTTTTAATAGTTTTTCTCCTGTAATTGACATCTAATATTACTGCGTTGTGGTCAGAAAAGATGCTTGGAATTATTTCACTTTTTTTAAATTTACCAAGGCTAAATTTAGGGGCCCAGGGTGTGATCTATCCTGGAGAAGGTTCCGTGTGCACTTGAGAAAAAGGTGAAATTCATTGTTTTGGGGCGAAATGTCCTATAGATATCAATTAGGTCTAACTGGTCCATTGTATCATTTAAAGTTTCTATTTCCTAGTTAATTTTCTGTTTAGTTGGTCTATCCATGGGTGTGAGTGGGGTAGTAAAGTCTCCCACTATTATTGTGTTATTGTTAATTTCCCCTTTCATACTTAGCATTTGCCTTACATATTGTGGTGCTCCTATGTTAGGTGCATATATATTTATAATTGTTATATCTTCTTGGATTGATCCTTTGATCATTAAGTAGTGTCCTTCTTTGTCTCTTTTTACAGCCTTTATTTTAAAGTCTATTTTATCTGATATGAGTATTGCTACTCCTGCTTTCTTCTGGTCTCCATTTGCGTGGAATATCTTTTTCCAGCCCTTCACTTTGTCCGTATGTGTCCCTTGCTTTGAGGTGGGTCTCTTGTAGACAGCATATATAGGGGTCTTGTTTTTGTATCCATTCAGCCAGGATTTGTCTTTTGGTTGGAGCATTCAATCCATTTACATTTAAGGTAATTATTGATAAGTATGATTCCATTGCCATTTATTTTGTTGTTTTGGGTTCGAGTTTATACACTCTTTCTGTGTTTCCTGTCTAGAGAAGATCCTTTAACATTTGTTGAAGAGCTGGTTTGGTGGTGCTGAATTCTCTCAGCTTTTGCTTGTCTGTAAAGCTTTTGAATTCTCCTTCATAATTGAATGAGCTCCTTGCTTGGTACAAGTAATCTGGGTTGTAGGTTTTTCTCTTTCATCACTTTAAGTATGTCCTGCCATTCCCTTCTGGCCTGAAGAGTTTCTATTGAAAGATCAGCTGTTACCCTTATGGGAATCCCCTTGTGTATTATTTGTTGTTTTTCCCTTGCTGCTTTTAATATTTATTCTTTGTGTTTGATCTTTGTTAATTTGATTAATAAGTGTCTTGGGGTGTTTCACCTTAGGTTTATCCTGTTTGGGGCTCTCTGGGTTTCTTGAACTTAGGTGACTATTTCCTTCCCCATTTTAGGGAAGTTTTCAACTATTATCTCCTCAAGTATTTTCTCATGGCCTTTCTTTTGTTCTTCTTCTGGGACTCCTATGATTCGAATATTGGGGCATTTAACATCGTCCCAGAGATCCCTGAGGTCGTGCTCATTTCTTTTACTTTATTATTATTTTTTTAACTTTGCAGAATTTTTTAATAGTACTATGAAGTCTTTATTTTTTTGTTTTTTCCATTTATTTTTATTAGTAATTAGTAATTTTATTAGTAATTAGGAGGCTAATTACTTTACAATATTGTAGTGGCTTTTGCCATACATTGACAAGAATCAGCCATGGATTTACATGTATTCCCCATCCCGATCCCCCCTCCCACCTCCCTCTCCACCCGATTCCTCTGGGTCTTCCCAGTGCACCAGGCCCGAGCTATCTTTTTTCCTCTCTGCTTCATTTATTTCTACCATTCTATCTTCTACCTCACTTATCCTATCTTCTGCCTCCATTATTCTGTGTTGGCTCCCTCCAGAGTGTTTTTTATCTCACTTATTGCATTATTTATTATATAGTGACTCTTTTTTATTTCTTCTAAGTCCTTGTTAAACATTTCTTGCATCTTCTCAATCCTTGTCTCCAGGCTATTTACCTATAACTCCATTTTGTTTTCAAGATTTTGGATCATTTTTACTATCATTATTCTGTATTTTTTTTTTTCAGGTAGACTCCCTATCCCCTCTGTGTTTGGGGTGACCTTTCTGTATTCTGGCAGTTGGTTGTTCCTCTTTATTGTGGAGGTTCTTCCCTGTGGCTGGGGTTGACCGAGTGTCTTGTCAAGTTTTCCTGGATAGGGAAGCCTGCGTTGGTGTTCTGGTGGGTGGAGCCGGGTTTCTTCTCTCTGGAGTGCAATGAAGTGTCCAGTAGTGAGTTTTGAGATGTCTATGGGTTTGGTGTGACTAAGCTCAGGGCTATGTTCCTGCGTTGCTGGAGAATTTGCATGGTATGTCTTGCTCTGAAACTTGTTGGCTCTTGGGTGATGCTTGGCTTCAGTGTAGGTGTGGAGACTTTTAGATGAGCTCTTATCAATTGATGTTTCCTGGAGTCAGGAGTTCTCTGGTGTTCTCAGGTTTTGGACTTAAGACTCCTGTCTCTGGTTTTCCATCTTATTCTTACAGTAGCCTCAAGACTTCTCCATCTATACAGCACTGATGATAATGGTGAAAAGATTAATGGTGAAAAGATTCTCCACAGTGAGGGACACCTGGAGAGGTTCACAGAGTTACATGGAGAAGAGAACAGGGAGGAAGAAGATAGAGGTGACCAGAAGGAGAAGACGGGGAATCAAAAGAGGAGAGAGCAATTAAGCCAGTAATCAACTCCCTATGTGCTCTCCACAGTCTGGAACCCTCAGAGAGGTTCACGGAGTTCCAGAGAAGAGAAGAGGGAGGAAAGAGATAGAAGTGATCAGGAGGAGAAAAGGGGGAATCAAAAGGAGAGAGATAGATATAGGCAGTAATCAGTTCCCTAAGTGTTCTCCACAGCCCAGAACACATAAAGAAATTCACAGAGTTGGGTAGAGAATAGAAGGGGGAAGGGAGGAGATAGAGGTGACCAGGGGGAGAAAAAGGAGAGTCAAAAGGGGGAGAGAGTAATCAAGCCAGTAATCACACTCCTAAGTAAAAATGAGTATTGAAGATTGGATTCTTAAAGGTACAAAATTGATAACAAATACCAAAAAGCAAAGATTAAAAATCTAGAGTAGAGGTTAGATTCTCAAAAATACAATATTAAAAAGACAAAACAAAATGACAAAAATTATAAAAAATATATATGAAGTTTGCTTTAAAAATAGAACCTTTTTTTTTGCAAGGTAATAGTAGGTTATAAAAATGAAAATTAAAGGAGTGATAAAGGACTTAAAATTTTTTTTAACGTTTTAAAACTTTAAAAATGACAATAGTAAAAATATATCTAGGAATTTCTCTGGAGCTGTTGTGGGCAATGTGGGGTCAGTTCAGATTCAGATAGTTCCTTGTTCCAGCTTATACTTCTCAAGATCTACAGGCCCCTTCCAGTGTAGTCGGTGCTAAATACAGGGTTTTGATCTGTTGCACCTGTCACTTCCAAATCGGTTCCCTCTGTTTATTTTAGGTTATTCTGTGTGCAGGTCTCTTCAGTGTCTAATTTCTGCCCTGACACAAGGGGACGAAGGTGGTCACTTATTTAGGCTCACATGTTCAGTCGTGCTGTGGGGAGGGAGACACACTGCGAACAAATATCACTGGCGTGTGTGGCGTGCTCGCAGTGTCTCAGCCACCCTGGGTTTGCCCCCGCTCACGGTGTGTGTGCTTTCCCGGTCTACACTGCTCAGGCTCCAGGTTGCTCTGCAGGGGAACTGTCTAAAGCAGGCCCTGGGTTGTGTGCACTTCTCGGGTCTAAGCCACTCAGGTTAGGGTTCTCGGGTACTCCACAAAGGCACAAAAATGTTTGGGTCTGCATTTTGTGCCCTTGCCAGGTCCGAGCAGCTCAGGCGACCAGGTGCTTGGCCAGCGCACTCTCTCCTGGTGGGGGAGGGGGGTGTCTTTTTGCCTCCCCCGTCCCAGCCACTCGGTTTCCTGGGTGCGCAGCGGGTACGCTGTCTCAGGTGTACGGCATCTCTCTTCTGGGGAGCTGATCTCTGGCTGTGACCCTCCCGGCGGATGTCATCCGTCCAGAATCCCAGGAAGTCTTGGTTAGCAACTGGGAGCCTGCTCACAGTTTTGTAGAGGATGCCGTCTCTGGGGCCGAGATTGCCCCTTTCCGGCTCTGTCTGCCACCCGCCTGCCTCCCCGCCTCCCTGCCTCCAGTGGGCGATGGGCCAGTCCGCTGCCAGCTAGCTCTCCTCTGGTGTTGGCTCAGTCCTTTGTTCTGTGAGTGGCCCAGCAGTGCCTTAGGTTAGGGATTTTTGCGGGGTAGTTCTCTCTCTCTCTTTTTTCTCTCTCTCTCTCTTTTTTCTCTCTCTCTGGCTATCCCACAGTTTGGGTTGCTATCTCATGTTAGCTCCCTCAGATTGCCCTCAGGGCATTCAGGCTGGGTCCTTACCCTAGGCAATGCAGCCCGCCTTCCAAGTTCAGCCCCCGCTTGCTGGTGGAGGATGCAAGCGTCTGGGCTACTTTTCTGCTGGGAGTTGCCATTAGGCATGTAACCTGTGGGTTTTATTTATTTATATAATTATTTTTCCTCCCAGTTATGTTGCCCTCTGAGATTCCAGAACTCCCCACAGACCCGCCAGTGAGAGGGTTTGCTGGTGTTTGGAAACTTCTCCTCTTTTAAGACTCCCTTCCTGGGACGGGTCTCCATCCCTAACTCTTTTGTCTCTCTTTTTATCTTTTATATTTTGTTCTAACTCCTTTCGAAGACAATGGGCTGCCTTTCTGGGTGCCTGATGTCCTCTGCCAGCATTCAGAAGTTGTTTTGTGGAATTTGCTCAGTGTTCAAATGTTCTTTCAATGAATTTGTAGGGAAGAGATTGGTCTCCCCATCCTATTCCTCTGCCATCTTAGGACTGCCTCCCCTGTCCTGGCACTATTTGTGAAGACTGTCATTGCTCTACTGTGTTACCTTTGCTGCCTTGTCAAAGATAAGCTGACTATTTCTGGGCTCTCTAGTCTATTTTCATTGATGCATTTGTGTATTGTTTTGCCATTGCTGTGTTGTCTAGATTACTATAGCTTTGTTTAAGTCACGAAGTTGAGTAGTGTTAGTCCTTCAACTTTGTTCACTTTCAATATTGTGTTGGTTATTCTGGGTTTTTATTTTTCCAAATAAACTTTAGAATTTGTTTATCAATATTCACAAGGTATTTTTCTGGGGTTTTAATTGGAATTGCAATGAATCTATAGATCAAGATGTGAAGAACTGACATCCTGGGGTGTTGAATCCTATCCATGAACATGGAATATCTCTCTATTTAGTTCTTCTTTAACTTATAAAATTTCTATAATTTTCCTCATATAGATCTGGTACCTACTTTGTTAGATTTATACCTAAATTTTTTATCTTTTAAGGATACTAAGGTAAATTAGATGAAAATGAGGCCTTAAAGCTTGTGCTAATCCAATATGACTGCGTACTTAAAAGAAGAGGAAATTTGGATACTCAAAGAGACACATATGCCTAAAAGACCATATGAGAAATTAGCAAGAATTTGGCCATCTGCAAGCCAAGAGGAGAGTTCTCAGAAGAAACCAAACCTGCCAACATCATGCTCTTGAACTTCTAACCTCCAGAACTATGAAAAATAGTGTCGCAGGGCTCCTCCTTGAAAGTGAAAATCACTCAGTCATGTCCAACTCTTCACGACCCCATGGACTGTAGCCTGTCAGGCTCCTCTGTCCATGAAAATTAAATCTCTGTCAAATCATCAAAAATGTGTATGTATATATGTATATATGTGTGTGTGTGTATAGATATATATATGTTTGTCCTTTAGCCCGTCAAGCAAGGAGAGACTTTTCATAGTTCTTTTTGCAGTGGCTGATTCTCCACCTAGACCCTCATGTTCCAAATCAGCCTCGTTTTTGGTAACAGGTCAGGCCATCCCAGCCCTCAGAATAGGAAAATCACTATTAAACTTCAAAAGGCAAATATCTGTCCTGCTCTACTCAGCTACTGCAGCTGCCATCTTAAGTTCTTGTTGTTTTTCAGTCTTAAGAGTGGTATCTTATCTTCCTGTTTCCTGTTTCTTGGGAGTAGCGTCCACAACCTGAGGCCCTTCTCTCCACCCAGTATTTACCCCTCAACCTCCTTCCTTCTTCTACTCCCAGGCTGAGAAGAACATGAAGGGTGAGTGTGAGGCCAGGACAGCCCTCCATTGCCCCATCATTCAGGGACAGCTGAGCTCTAGCGCCATCTGCAGACACAGGAGAGGAGGCTCACTGGGATCCCTGCGGCCTGCGGCCGGTGACCTCTGTGGTTTCAAGCTGTTTACACACTCTGTATGGAGGGAGGCTGGTATACTGCAGATGCTGCCTCATGTGAAACAGGCTTCAACATGGTGACCCTGCCCTGCCCTTGTCCCCAGAATTTCCTTATGGTGTAAAGAAGGACTGAACTCTGCAGTCAGACAGCGGGTCTCAATTTCTGGTTCTCCCATTATTGGCTAGAGAATCCTGGGCAACTCGTATATACGCTAAACAAGTGGCTTTACCTCTCTGAGCTTCAGATTCCTCTCCTGATAAATGTTACTGATTTGTGAGGGAGAACTGACTTTTTAGAAGTTCCCACAATGTTCACTATTGTAGAGGAGGTGGAAGGGGTTAGAGAACATAGTAAAGTGTGTAATCTGTGTGTTACTGATATCCATTCTATTCCCAGAGGAAAGCCTTTTCTGTTTTTAAACTGTGAATCATGATAAAAGTATCAGTTATGAAACAAGAAAACACCATTTTTCATCTTTCACTTGCAAATTTTTTATCAAAACAGAAAAGTATAACACATACATAAGTAATTTGTGTCCCTATATAAGACATCAGAATGTGCATTATTTTATTTAGTTTCTCTCACAAATTTTGGCCTTCCCTTTCCACCCCATTATTTTTTTTTCTATGAAAATCATCTCAATAGGGAACAGCTGCTCCCTGAGTATTTTTCCTACCTGTACTCCTGTTCCTTTTTCTGCTCAACAAATGCTATCATTTTCTGGTCAGTGTCATGTAGTTCAAAGGATCAGTGAGTAGTCCCAGGAAACCTGCATGGCTTTGTTTGTTTGTTTGTTTTTCTTGAGTTGTTGTTTACATTTAAGCTGGCTCTCCTCTGTGCTACCAGAGCGCTTCCACAGTACTGCTATTATATCATTTGTCATCATTCTCTGAGAGCTTTGTAGGTGACAGGGCAAAGGTTGCCCAGGAAACCATCTCTGATTTCAGCAGCTCTCTGTGTGCTATTGGTGACCCAACAACCAGTGATAGCCAGAAGTCCTTCAGAGAAGGAGATGAAACTGTCTTTTATAAAAGAACAAGTTTGAAAACATTAAAGCATACTGCATTAAATCATTATATTTACTCTTAGTTCCTTAAAAGTTTACAAGGAAAAAATGTTATGGACACATATTTGCATGTGTCTTCAAAGCAGGGTACACAGGATGTGTTGGTATACGTGAGAGGCGGAAATGACCTTACCTATTACCCAGACTTTCAGTCATTCCCAGATTTGACCCTCTTCCTGTATCTTTTGTGGGTTCCAGAAGTGCAGTGAGAAAAAAAAATGGAAACAACCTGGATCTTACACAGATTCCAGCATCAAATGTTTTCTCATTTGGCTATAAATTAGAACTCCATCTCCCTGTCATGGTAAAGAATTGTTTCTGTAGCTTATGAGAAATAGCTTAATAAGTTTCTTTATATGAGAGAGAGAGGAAGAGCAGGCTTCAAGAAGCTCACAGACCACACAGACATACAGATGTAGGTTCCCTGTTCAAAAAACCACACATTGCTTTGGGTTAAATAAAAGGTCTTCTCTGAAATATCCTATCTGAAAGAGATCAAGCCCCTGAATCATTGCCACTGACAAGTATGACTTAATGTCTCCAATCTTTCAAAAACTTTCATTTTAAAGCCTAAATAACCAAAGAAAGAAATAAAAAATCAGAAAATAATCACATACAAAGGAAGTTAAACAAAATATTTTGCCTAATAGCATACAAATTTATTGAAAATCTCGATAAAAAGAATAATTTTCTGGGGAGAAATAATTTGCCAATAGTAACTCCACAAGAGGGCTTCCCTGATACTCAGCAGTAAAGAACCCAGCTGCCAATGCAGGAGATGCAAGTTCAACCCCTGCATTAGAAAGATCCCCTGGAGAAGGAAATGGCAACCCAATCCAGTATTCTTGCCTGGGAAAGCCCATGGACAGAGAAGCCAAGTGGGCCACAGTCCATTGTGTTGCAAGGAGTTGGACACAACTTAGTGACTAAACAACAACAAACTCCAAAATAGAAAGAAAATATGGACAAATAAATCACCTTATTTTTAGAATTTTTACCACCAAATAGTACTCCTAAGAAAATAGCTGACCTAGGCAATTTCACAGGTTAATTATAACCAAAGTTTAGAGAACAGATAATTCTACCATTCTATCACTATAATTTTACAGTGTTAGACATACTAGTTAACATAGTTAACACAATTAGGCCAGGGAAAGAAATGAAGTATAAAATTTTTAAAGATGGAGTTTGTTATTTATAGATTAACTTTTTTACTTGAAAACTCCAAAAGAACCCATATGAAAATTATTGCATGTGATATTAATAACTCAGGAAAAGAGTTGGATGCAAAATTAATGTAGCAAAATAAATAGATTTGTTATTAATGTTGTTATTGTTCAGTTGCTAGGTCATGTTCAATTCTTTGAGATCCCATGGACTGCAACATACCAAGCTTCCCTGTCCTTCACTATCTCCCAGAGTTCATTCAAATTCAAGTCCATTGAATCGGTGATGCTATCTAATCATCTCATCCTCCACTGCCCTCGCCCATGATACTAATAAACAGAATGGGGTGTTTTGGCACCACATAAATAAACTGCCTGTGTAAAAATGTAACAGAAAAATATGGAAAAGATTTATGACAAAAAATATAAAATTCAAATGATGTTGTTCAGTCACTCAGTAATGGCTGACTTTGCAACCCCATGGACTGCAGCATGCCAGGCTTCCCTGTCCTTCACTATCTCCCAGAGTTTGCTCACGTTCATGTCCACTGAGTCGGTGATACTATCTAACCATCTCATTCCCTGCAGCTCCTTTCTCCTTTTGCCTTCAGTCTTTCCCAGCATCAGTCTTTTCCATTGGATCAGCTCTTCACATTAGATGGCCAAAGTATCATTATCAGTATCAACTTCAGTATCAGTCCTTCCAATGAAAATTCAAGGTTGATTTCCTTTTGGATTGATTGGTTTGATCTCCTTGCAGTCCAAAGGACTCTCAAGAGTCTTCTCCACAATTCAAAAGCATCAGGTTTTTTTGGCCCTCAGCCTTCTTTATGTTCCAGTGAAGATTACAAAATAATTCCTGAACAAAGGGGGAAAAAAGCATGTTCTTCAACAGGAAAATTAAAATATAAATAATCAGTTCTCTTGAATTAATCTATAAATTTAATATGATCTTAATTTTTAAAAAACACCAACAGGATTTTTGTTTAAATCCAGACAAGCAGGGTTTTTTATATGAAAATATAAGAAGCAAGAACATTCAAAGACATTCTAAAAAATAAGCACAAAAAAGAGACTACTCCAAAGAAATTAAAACATACCTTGGAACTATCATTATTAAAGCAGCATGGTATCAGCACCTAAATAGGCATAAAAATTCAGGATAAGACACAAAAATGTTTTGAGACAATTGGCTAGCCATTAGGAAAAAATACTGAAGTCACACAACATGCTTCATACAAAAATCAATTTCACAAAGACTTGAATGTGTCTGGAAATGGATAATGCTAATGACTGCACAACACTATGAGTATACTTAATGACACTGAACTTTACACCTAAATTGCTTAAGATGATAAATTTTATGTTACATTTATTTTTCCACAATAAAAAATACACCACAGAAGAAAATTTAATGTAAAAAAAAAAGAGATATTGGAATGATTTTTTTAATATCCAAGAGTATGAAAAACTTAAGTATGACAAAAACACAAATAATCAAAAACCTCTGAAACCAAAAAAGGTTTATATAGTCAACAACATAAAAATAAAAAGTTTTTTTGTAGTAAAACTAGCTGTACATTTTTAAAAATCAGAAATTAGGACAGATATTGAAACTCATAGAAAAATACCAAAAAAATATGAAAAGTACTTAAATGTTCATTATTTGGAGACAAAGGAGGATCAATATGTTATTGATATATGGTAGAATTCTATGTAACCATACAAAATATTAAGGCAGTTCTTTATGTGATGTTATGAAATAACTGAAATCTTGAAAGCAGCAAGAACTGACTTGTCACATACATATACAAGGCTGCTCAATAAGATGAACAGCTTATTTGCCATAAAAAAAAACATGTAGGGCAAAAGATAGTGGGATCATATAGTTAAAGTTCTGAAAGTAAAAAAAATAGTCAAATGAGAATTCTGTTATTTAAAAAACTACCCAAAAATGAAGCAGAAATTAAGAAATTCCCAGAAAAACAAAAGCTAAGAGAATTCAATGCTAATAGATCTGCCTTCAGATAGTCCTTCAGGCTGAAACGAAAGGGCACTAGAATCAGGCTGAAACAATAGGACGCTAGAAGCCATAGGAGGAAATAAAGATCACCAGTAAAAGTAGCATTGTTAAATATAGAAGATAGAGGTATTGTATTTTTGATAGGTAGTTCCTCTTTTTGCTTCCTATGCAATATAAAAGAAAAACACTTAAACAATAACTATACCTATGTTAATGAACACACAGTGTATAAAGCTGTAATTCATGACAGTAACAAAATAAAGTAGCTGATGAAACTGGACAAGAACAGAGTTAAAGCAGGCTATTGAAGCTAAAATGGTATCAATCTAGCAAGCTGTATTTTTTAAATTAAGGATGTTAATATTTAAAATGTTCACTTTTTCCCTGTAGCAAGCACTTGGAGAATAACTGAAACTATACAAAAAAGGCAGTTAAATGAAATCAAAGTGGTACACTAGAGAAAAATTAGCCAAACATGAAAGAAACCTATATTGAAGTAACTGACAGAGGGGAAAAAAATATAAGACTTAGAAAACAAATAAAACAAAGGTACAAGATTCCTACATCTTATTGGCCTGTTTTCACTATTGCCACTACTGCAATCATTTTGCTGACATTTTTCTAGTATATATATTTTTTAAGTTGAATCATCAACATTTGTTGATGCAAATACAGATGCCAGGCTCAAGCAAAAACAGTGTTATCTTTCTATTACAGACATAGACGCTCCAAACTACTGGCATAAATTCAATTGTTCTACAAACCTGAAAGTTGTGTCTGAAGAGAAATTGGAACATTACCTCTAAAACAAAATTTAAACCTATGATTTTTATAAGCCCACCGTTGAGATTTTTATATCAAGACAGTAAAGGGAAAAAATGTACTGTACTTTTGATATGGTGAAATGTATTACACTGTGAAGGTGATTTAATTATTTTAGACAACATGTATCATTCCTACACTTTCTCGTTTATAAACAAAATGTCATGTAAGACTAGGTTCATTCACTGCACTCATTAAGGTCTATTGACTATTGATTTTTATATTTATCCAATAGCTTTAGCTTCAAGGGTTTTATGTTCATTTCAAAAATTTAGCGGAAACCCTGCTTTCAGTCTGTTGCAAATGACTTGTGCAGAGTCTCTGTTACAAGTGACTGGGGCTTTTAACTAAAGCTTGCCCTTCAAGTGAGTGAGAACTCAAGGTGCAAAAACCTCTCTCAAAAAACAGTTCAAAGTCCACCTCAAGGCCCTAACCCTAACCCCTTCCCAATATGAATTAGTAAAATAGTGTTACATTGCTTCTTTTTGTCTCATGTACCTGTGTGTAGACGAATGACCTTAGAACCCTCCAGAGGCAGAAAAGGTCTTTATTTAGCTGTTCATTCAAATTTTAATTTTGCCAATCACTAAGAGGCTAACTTCAGCTCAATTCAGTCACTCAATTGTGTCTGACTCTTTGCAACCCCATGGACTGCAGCACACCACTCTTCCCTGTCCATCACCAACTCCCAGAGCTTACTCAAACTCATGCCCCTCAAGTCGGTGATGCCATCCAACTATCTCATCCTCTGTCAGTCCCTTCTCCTCCTGCCTTCAATCTTTCCCAGCATCAGGATCTTTTCCAATGAGTCAGTTCTCTGCATCAAGTGGCCAATGTATTGGAGCTTCAGCTTTCAGCATCAGTCCTTCCAAAGAATATTCAGGACTGGTTTGCTTTAGAATTGACTGATTGGATCTGCTTGCAGCCCAAGAGACTCTCAAGAGCCTTCTCCAGCACCACAGTTCAAAAGCACCAATTCTTCGAGGCTCAGCTTTCTTTATAGTCCAACTCTCACATCCATTCATAACTACTGGAGAAACCATAGCTTTGACTAGATGGACCTTTGCTGACAAAGTAATGTCTCTGCTTTATCATATGCTCTCTAGGTTAGTCATAGCTTTTCTTCCAAGGAGCAAGCGTCTTTTAATTTCATGGCTGCAGTCACCATTTGCAGTGATTTTGGAACCCCCAAAATCACTCTTTCCATTGTTTCCCCATCTACTTGCCATGAAGTGTTGGGACCAGATGCCATGATCTTAACTTTCTGACTGTTGAGTTTTAAGCTAACTTTTTCACTCTCCTCTTTCATTTTCATCAAGGGGCTCTTTAGTTCTTCTTTACTTTCTGCCATAAGGGTGGTGTCATCTGCATATCTGAGGTTATTAATATTTCTCCCAGCAGTCTTGAGTCCAGGTTGATTCCAGCTCAGCATTTACACATAACGTACTCTGCATATAAGTTTAAAAGGCAGGGTGACAATACACAGCCTTGATGTACTCCTTTCCTGATTTGGAACAGTCTGTTGTTCCTTGTCCAGTTCTAACTGTTGCTTCTTGACCTGCATACAGATTTCCCAGAAGGCAGGTCAGGTGGTCTGGTATTCCCATCTCTTTCAGAATTTTCCACAGTTTGTGACTATGATCCACACAGTCAAAGGCTTTGGTCTAGTCAATAAAGCAGAGATAGATGTTTGTCTGAAACTCTCCTGCTTTTTCAATGATCCAACAGATGTTGGCAATTTGATCTCTGATTCTTCTGCCTTTTCTAAAACCAGCTTGAACATCTGGAAGTTCATGGTTCACATACTGTTGAAGCCTAGCTTGGAGGATTTTGAGCTTTACTTTGCTAGCATGTGAGATGAGTGCAATTGTGCAGTAGTTTGAGCATTCTTTGGGATCGCCTTTCTTTTGGGGTGGACTGAAAACTGAACTTCTCCAGTCCTGTGGCCACTGCCGAGTTTTCCAAATTTGCTGGCATTTGAGGGCAGCACTTTCACAGCATCATCTTTTAGGATTTGAAATAGCTCAACTGGAATTCCATCACCTCCACTAGCTTTGTTAATAGTGATGCTTCCTAAGGCCCACTTGACTTCACACTCCAGGATGTCTGGTTCTAGATGAGTGATCACACCATCATGGTTATCTGGGTCATGAAGATTTTTTTTTTTTTGTATAGTTCTTCTGTGTATTCTTGCAACCTCTTCTTAATATCTTCTGCTTCTGTTAGGTCCATACCATTTCTGTCCTTTATTGTGCCCATCTCTGCATGAAATGTTCCCTTGGTATCTCTAATTTTCTTGAAGAGATCTCTAGTCTTTTCCATTCTGTTATATTCCTCTATTTCTTTGAACTGATCACTGAAGAAGGCTTTCTTGTCTCTGCTTGCTATTCTTCAGAACTGTGCATTCAAATGGGTATATCTTTTTCAATATGCTACAGGAGAACAGTGTAGAAATGACTCCAGAATAAATGAAGAGAGAAAGCCAAAGCAAAAAACACATCCAGTTGTGGATGTGACTGGTGATGGAAGTAAAGTCTGATGCTGTGAATAACAATATTGCATAGGAACCTGAAATGTTAGGTCCATGAATCAAGGCAAATTGGAAGTGGTCAAACAGGAGATGGCAAGAGTGAACATCGACACTTTAGGAATCAGCGAACTAAAATGGACTGGAATGGGTGAATTTAACTCAGATGACCATTATATCTACTACTGTGGGCAAGAATTCCTTAGTAGAAATGGAGTAGCCATTATAGTCAACAAAAGAGTCCATAATGCAGTACTTCGATGAAATCTCAAAAATGGCAGAATGATTTCTGTTCATTTCCAAGGCAAGCCATTCAATATCACAGTAATCTGAGTCTATGCTCCAACCAGTAATGCTGAAGAAGCTGAAGTTGAACGGTTCTGTGAAGACCTACAAGACCTTCTAGAATTAACACCCAAAAAAGATGTCAATTTCTTTAAGGGGACTGAAATGCAAAAGTAGAAAGTCAAGAAACACCTGGAATAACAGGCAAATTTGACCTTGGAGTACAAAATGAAGTGGGTCAAAGGCTAACAGAATTTTGTCAAGAGAACACACTGGTCATAGCAAACACCCTCTTCCAAAAACACAAGAGAAGACTCTACACATGGATATCCCCAGCTGGTCAATACCGAAATCAGATTGATTGTATTCTTTGCAGCCAAAGATGGAGAAGCTCTGCACAGTCAACAAAAACAAGACCGGGAGCTGACTGTGGCTCAGATCATGAACTCCTTATTGCCAGATTCAAACTTAAATTGAAGAAAGTAGGGGAAGCCACTAGGTCATTCAGGTATGACCTAAATCAAATCCCTTATGATTATACAGTGGAAGTGGCAAATAGGTATAAGAGATTAGATCTGATAGAGTGCCTAAAGAACTATGGATAGAGGTTCATGACATTGTACAGGAGACAGTGATCTAGACCATCTCCAAGAAAAATAAATGCCAAAAAGCAAAATGGTTGTCTGAGGAGGCCTCACAAATATCTGAGAAAAGAGGAGAAGCTGAAGGCAAAGGAGAAAAAGAAGCTAACTAGGAGAATTGTATTTTTCTGAGATGGGTATCCAAATCAAGGATAAGGGGTATAACAGATAATTTTCCAGTCTATCTTTTCCCCTTTCTCTTTCTTTTAACCTTTCTGTGTCATTAGATCATGTAAATAGCATAGAGCTGACTTTACCTAATCTAGAATCTTGGCCTTTTAATAGGGGGATGTAATCCATTCAAATGTATTCCCTTTTTTACATGTAGGTACCTACTAGAGGAATCACAAGCTGAAATTAAGATTGCTGGGAGAAATATCAACAACCTCAGGTAAGCAGATTGCACCTCTCTAGTGGCAGAAAGTGAAAAGGAACTAAAGAGTCTATTGATGAGAGTGAAAGGAAATGAAAAACTGGATTGAAATTCAACATTCAAAAACTAACATCACGGCATCCAGTTCTACCACTTCATGGTAAAAGAAGGAGAAAAAGTGGAAACAGTGACAGATTTTATTATCTTGGGCTCCAAAATCACAGTGGATGGTGACTACAGTCATGACATTAAAAGATACTTGCTCCTTTGAGGGAAAGCTATGACAAACCTAAACAACATATTAAAAAGGAGAGACATCACTTTGCCAACAATAGTCCATAGAGTCAAAGCTATGATTTTTCCAGGAGTCAGGTAGAGATGTGAGTTGAACCATAAAGAAGGCTGAGTGATGAAGAATTGGTGCTTCCAAATTGTGGTGCCAGAGAAGACTCTTGAGAGTCCCTTGGGCTGCAAGGAGATCAAACCAGTCAACCCTAAAGGAAATCAACCCTGAATATTCATTGGAAAGACTGATGCTGAATCTGAAGCTCCAAAGCCACCTGCTGCAAAGAGCTGACTCATTGGAAAAGACCCTGATGCTAGGAAAGATTGAAGTCAAAAGGAGAAAGGGGTGGGAGAATGAGATGGCTGGATAGCATCACCAACTCAATGTACATGAATTTGGGCAAACATCAGGAGATACTGAAGGACAGGGAATCCTGGTGTACTGCGGCTCATGGGGTCACAAAAAGTCAGACAAAAAACTGTGTGACTGAACGGAACGGAACTGATTCTGACCAGCATGAGATGATAGCTCATTGTGGTTTTGTTTTGCATTTCTCTAATAATGAGTGATTGAGCATCTTTTCATGTGTTTATTAGCTATCTGTATGTCTTATTTGGAGAAATGTCTGTTTAGTTCTTTGGCCCAGTTTTTGATGGGATTGTTCATTTTTCTCGTATTGAGCTGCATGAGCTGCTTATATATTTTGGAGATTAATCCCTTGTCAGTTGTTTCATT
Organism: Odocoileus virginianus; assembly: GCF_023699985.2. Taxonomy (NCBI): domain Eukaryota; kingdom Metazoa; phylum Chordata; class Mammalia; order Artiodactyla; family Cervidae; genus Odocoileus; species Odocoileus virginianus. The sequence goes on along the minus strand of NC_069678.1, from coordinate 13,711,367 downwards.
TGCTATTATTTTCTCCCATTCTGAAGGCTGCCTCTTCACCTCACTTAGTTTCCTTCGTTGTGCAAAAGATGTTAAGCTTAATTAGGTCCCATTTGTTTATTTTTGTTTTTATTTCCATTACTCTGGGAAGTGGGTCATAGAAGATCTTGCTGTGATTTATGTCAGCTAGTGTTCTGCCTATGTTCTTCTCTAAGAGTTTTATAATTTCTGGTCTTACTTTTAGATCTTTAATCCATTTGAGTTTACTTTGTGTATGGTGTTAGAAAGCGTTCTAGTTTCATTCTTTTACATGTGATTGACCCATTTTCCCAGCACTACTTGTAAAAAGATTGTCTTTTCTCCACTGTATATTTTTGTCACTTTTGTCCAAGATAAGGTGTCCATAGGTGCATGGATTTATCTCTGGGTTTTCTATTTTGCTCCATTGATCTATATTTCTGTCTTTGTGCCAGTACCACACTGTCTTGATGACTGTGGCTTTGTAGTAGAGTCTGAAGTCAGGCAGGTTGATTCCTCCAGTTCCATTCTTCTTTCTCAAGATTGTTTTGGCCCTTCAAGGTTATGTGTTTCCACACAAATTGTGAAATTATTTGTTCTAGTTCTGTGAAAAATACCATTGGTAGCTTGATAAGGATTGCATTGAATCTATCTTTGACACAGACTTCTTTAGTAGTTTATAAATTATACCACCTTGTATTTTTATCCTACTGGTTACTAAAGTTCAATTTTTACTTCAACAGTTAAAGATAATCAGTATTATGCTTTCCCTTTGTACAAAACAAGAACTTAAACATATTTTTCCACTATAATCTCAACCCATCCCATGTCATGGTTATTATATACATCATATTATATACATTATGTAATTGTCATATATAATTTTCATGTATATGTAAAATTATAAAATTTTATATAAATCATGATTATTTAATTATCTAGGCTTCACTAAGCACAGAAAGAAGTCAACCATTTACCCCAGGGCTGGGAGTCAGAACCAGTAATTAGGCCAGGGGGAGTAGATTTCTTCCCCAGGTCTGTAGTTAGAAAACTCCCATAGCTGCATCACATGGGTGAAAGTGGCAGTATGTAACTTAATACTTGGATGTGCCTCCAACCCTGAAACCCAGTTTCTCTTTTGTCCCCTCTCACCCAAGAGCCCATCCCCAGATCCAGATTCATTCATCTACTAACACAGTAGGCTGGTGCAATGTCAGTCTAGGATGTGAGACTCCAGGGAACACAAGAAGCCTGACAGTGACCTGGCTGAGCCAGGGTCTCCCCAGGGAGCTGGAGCAGAGAACACTGGGGCCAGCCCCCAGCTCCAAGAATCTAAGCCTGAGGGACAGCCACCTCACCTGTGTGGACAGTATAACCCTGCAGGTGAGAAGAAAGCAACCTTATGCCAGGAGGTCATCTGTCCACGGAGGTGTGAGTGTGATCTGCTAGAAAGGTGATGAAAGTGAGCCAGCAAAGACTAGGGTAAGGCAAGGCTGGGAAGTCTCAGGGAAAATAGGGGAACTGAGAAATATTTTTAAATAGTTTCTGTGATGTAACCAAAAGGTCACCACCTCAGTGAATGTGAACAGCCTCATTATAGACTATAGTCTTCAAACCTGCAAGTCCAGAAATTGGAGCAATATATGGAGGTTAATGGATCACCCAGGGTATCAATGTAGGACTGGCAGGCAGACACCCATTTCGCAACATCACTGAGCCTAGTAGGCTGAATTAGACAACAGAGCCAAGCAGGAGAGGAGAAGGATCTGAGGAATAAGGACTAAGGAACTCAGGGTACCTTGCCCCCAGTCCTGGAAAGCTCGTGCCCTCCAGACTCTGGCCCTCACCCTGGATGGATGGTACTTAATCACTTGTTCAAGCTGATAGATGCCCATTTTTTGCTGCATTCCAGACTTGCCCTTTCAAAAGCTGGTTACCACCTCTGAGTACATAAACAGTTCAACCCTCCTCTGAGCAGTGTGAGAACCTGCGGTCAGCACAACCCATCACCACCCTTCCCCCATCAGCGTAGAGAATCACCTTGATTACACAGAGGAAATAAACAGGGTAGGTCAGGGGATGGGAGGCCCTACAGGAGCTTTAAGCCATGGCATCATAAAATACCAAGTCCCCTACTTTCCTGAGGGCTACAGACTAGAAACAACTAATGTTAAAAAGGAGGTCTCTGTCTGACAGAGAAAGACATCATATGATAGTGCTTATATGTGGAATCTAAAAGCATGGTACAAATGAACTTATTTTCAAAACAGAAATAGAGATACAGAAATAGAAATTTTCAAAACAAAATAGAAATAGAGGAAGAAGACAAACTGACGCTTGCTATTTGAGGAGGAGAGAAGGTGGGATTAGTCGGGAGATCAGGATTAACATATGCACACTACTATACTTTAAATTGTTGTTTTGTCACTAGGTCATATCCAACTCTTTTAGTGACCCCATGGACTGTAACTTACCAGGCTCCTCTGTCCATGGGATTTTCCAGGCAAGAATACTGGAGTGGTTGCCATTTCCTTTTCAAGGGGATCTTCCCAACCCAGGGATTGAACCCACATCTCCTGCATTGGCAGGTGGATTCTTTACCACTAAGCTGCCTGGGAAGCTCCATGATATATAAAACACGTAACTAACAAGGACCTATTGTGTAGCACAGAGAGCTCTATTCAACACTCTGTAATGGCCTATGTGGAAATAATCTTAAAAAGAGTGGATATATGTATATGTATAACTAATCCACTTTGCTATACACCTGAAACTAATAAACACTGTAAATCAAATATATTCCAATAAAAATTTAAAATAAAAAAGGAGATGTAATATCAATTCAGCTGCCCCATTCCACCAATGCCCTCTTGACCTCTGCTTGCATACATGGGGCTCTCTTCTGAACAGTCTCTTCCTTTTCATTTCCTCACTCACTCCTCACATTCAGGCAGAGTGCCCACTAGGTGCTGGTAAGGGGAAAGTTCAATGAAAACTAAGGTAGAACCCTGTCCTCAAGGAACTTACAGTGCAGTGGGGGCTTCACCACACACTGGTTGTGTGACCCTGGACAGGTTATGTAATTTTTGTAGCCTTTCTGTAGTATGGATAAGGATTGTATCTACTTCATAGGGCATGAACATGCTCTGAAGTCTGGTGATCCCAGAGTCTTCTGTACCTTCTCCGTCTTGGAATGTATTTCTCTTACGGGAGTCTGAGGGAGAAAAGACAAGCACAACTTTAGTGTAATGAGATGGGTGGTGAAATTAAATCATTCATGCTAGGATCAGGAGGGAAAAACTGTAGCTTCACATCAGGTTATATGTTTAATTTACTTTTTAACTTTAACACAAAGAATGCCACTTCATGTGCATTTGTTGTACAACATTTGGTTAAAGTTTTTCTTCACTAATTCAAGATAGACAACTTCATCTTAAACAAAATTCAACCAGGTAGCAATTGATATACCTGTAAATTGTTTTATTGGCCTGAAAAAAATAGCAATGCACCATTATTAAAATCTCTATTGAATAAATATTGACCTACTTATTACTGGAATTATAGAACAAGAAAGTTGTTCATTGGGTATTTGCACCCATAGTGGATATTTACTACATTATCACTAATGAACTTTTATAAGTTGCTGCCAGAAAGATAGAGTACCATACTTCTGCATACAAGTCAGACATGTCCCTGACAGCTCCAGAGCAGGAATTTTTGAACATAATGTGCCGATTGGAGAGGTGCTCAGGGGCTGAAGAAGGCCAGTTTGCCAGATGCCAATTTGGTGAATGATTCATAAAGTCATCGAAATTATCAAGGTATCCATTTATAAGAAACTTTTTTATTTTTAAACTATATGTTAAACTTAAAGCAATTCATATTGGATGAAATGGTTAACAGCCTTCAAAGATTTCTGCTATTTTACCTGGCAGGTTTCATTATTTCTTCCTAAGAGTACCTAAAGCAATGTTTCATGTCTCTCTACCCAGCTCCCTGCAGGAGACAGAAAGAGAAGTCAGTTCACAGGACAGCCTGAGAGGGAAGATAGCAGGGCAGAGAGACGAGGAGACTGACAGGCAGAGAGACTGGGAGTCTGAGGCCAGGGAGGCAATCTGAAGCCAGATCCCTGGGGTCTTTGCTCCCCAAAGTTCTCATGGGCTCTGGTAATCCATCTGATTCAAATCATTGTAAATATATCAATAATTGATAGAAATAAATATTTTATAAATTTGTCAAGTTCATCAAACTGCTCATCCTGTGATTTGCCCATTTAGAAAATGGATTTTTCTATAAACTGTTTTTCAGCAAACTGGTTGTTGCTGAATTAACCCTTGAGCAAATGTACTTGAGTCTTGCAGCATAATGGGTAAGAAATTAGGCTTTGGGGCCCAGCTGCCTGGGCCACACCCTCACAACACTCACCGGCTGCAGTCTTGAGCAGGGCCTTGACCTCTCAGTGCCTCCATCGCCTCAGCTGTGAGAGGAGAGTCATCAGGCTTCCCTCATAGAGCTGTTGGCAGAGTCACTGAGTCAACACACTCACAGCAGAAAGAGCGGTGCTGGCAGCAAAACCGCAGGTTATTATTGTCACTCTGCCCTGCCCCACCTCAGGACCGGTCCTCCCACCTGTCTCCTCCACGTGAACCATGCATCAGGTGGTCCCCATCAGGATGATGCTCTGTGCCATTATCTGGCCCCCCCATGAAGATGCCTTAACACAAAAGCAGATGCAGCCCTGAAAATGCCTTTGTTATAAGGTGGGCACCTGCAGGACCCAAATATACACATAATAATCACCAGATTATTATTGAAATGAAAGCATAAAATATAAACACTCTAACACAGCTCTTGCAGGATCCCAAGACTATAAAACACCCCAGTTTGAGAAACACCATTCCAGGAGCAATAGACCCAGATGGGAAAGGCAACAGACACAGGGGCAGAGGGGTGAGGAGACAGAAAGCCTGTGAACCACAAGGATGCCACATCACCCAGCCGGCCCAGTCTGATGGGGAGGGGAAAGGGAACAGAATCACACAGGCACTCCTCCTGAAACAGGAAGACCCCACCCAGAGGAGACTGCTTCTCTGTGGTTTTCATAGAACTGGAGCAAGTGGAGGAGGCAGGGTTCTCCACCTCCCATGGCCCAGAGCCCATGCTCTCCTCCCACCTTCACCAGGAAGCTGTAGACCAAACAAAGAATACCAGCCCTCACATACAGATCTCTAACTCATGTGCTCAGACTTCAGGGCCCTGACAGAAGGCAAAATCAAAAGGAATCCAAATACACAGGTTTGCCAAGGCAAACAGCAGAACAAACAGAAAGTCTCCAATCAAAGATGAAAATGCAGGGGGGGAAAAAAAGCTAACAGAGACCTACACAAATATTTGATCCTACAAAGTAAAAGAAAGAAACAAGAGTTTGCAAAAGACTGATGAAACAAGAGATGAAAGATGAACTAAAATATCAAAATATGAAGAGGGATGGAGGATCCAGCAGGTCAGAAAATAATTGAGGAGAGAATTAATTCTTTTGTAGAATCTAAAAATACAAACACGACAGAAAACTCTATCAGTGATGTGAAAAACAGGATGAGAACATAACATGGAAAACAAGAGGAAAACAATTGAGCAAAATGGACTGACAATGGGAATCAAACATGTAGATAACTAGTTCCCTAAGGAAGACACAGAAGGAATAGAGAAATAAAATACTGTGATCAACACCATCCACGTCCTCCCTCAGAGCCTCCCCTCTTCTTACTAACAGAGCCCTGACTGGTCCTACTGCCAAGATGAGATATCTGGTATCTGGGATAGAGGTGGGGTATTCACCTGATTTTGTGAGTGATGGGCAGGTGACCCTGTTCTGGCCAATGATAGGTAAGAAAAGTTTTCTGGGAGCTTCTGCAAATGACTTTCATTCTGACAAGAGGAAGGAGGGACAGGAGAAACTCCTGCCCCAAGTTGCCAACTGACTTTTGCCTCTGACTCTGGCTGTGTGAGAGCGAGGAGCTTGAATCTGTTGGAGCCGTTTCAGAGCAGAAGGAAGGTCAGGAGATGCAGAGGCTGAGCCACAGCTCTTCTCTGGGCTTAGAAGTTACCAAGGGAGCGGCAAGAGTGATGCCACAGATGTGGGGAAAGAGCTATGTGAAGATGGGTGAAAGGAAACAGTTTTGGAGTTTATACTTGCTAAATTACAGAGCATAAAGGAGTGGTTGGAGATGGTGTTGGGCATGTAGACTGAAATTAGGTTTTGGACTTCTTGTTCAAGATATTCATGAATCAAGTAAATGTATGTGTGTTCTCTCCTTTCCTGGAACTGTAAAACTATAGTAAATGTATTTTAGGAGTATCAGTCACACAGAGAGAGACAGGGAAGCAACTACTCAGCAGACCAGAGATGCCTGGAATCTGAGAGATGAGGAAAATTGTTGCCTAGTAAGGAAGAGCCAGACCCAGGACATCAGATTCTCTGGGATCGTGCCCAGGGGACAAGGCTTTGTTAATGACTCAGATGAGCCCAGTGTGCAGCCACGTTTGAGAACCACTAACCTAGAATCACATGTATGGACACAGCAGAGGATGGAGCCATCTGCCCAGAGGAACCACAAGGACTCCAAGCTCAGAGGGCCAGGTAGGAAGGAGGGTGGGGTGAGAATGGGGCTGAAACAGGGGACCAACCTACTGGGTGGTCTGGGAATGAAATAGTCACCCGGCAACCCTCCCCCAACCCAGGCATGACTATCCAGGAGCCAGGCATTAGCTTCTCATGCAACAGCAACAACAAAAAGACTCTTCTAAAACAAAAATAAAACCCAAAAACCCGGAATGCATGGCATGGAGAGAACTGTGGGTACTGGATCTCAGGAAAGCCTCCTCATTCTATCATTTATGGGTTCCCCAGCATAAAAGCCAGTCCCTGTCCCTACCCTAAGGTGGAGTCTGACTGCCCACAGAGCTGCCTGGTTCCTTTTCAAACTTAAGAGGAAAACAAAGAATCCACCAGACACGTGACAAAAGCTGGCAGCACGAAGATCAATTCCAACCTCTGATGGGCAGAACAGGAGGCAGGTTGGAGAGGAGGGGGAATCAGTGAGTACATCTCCCATAGATTAACAAGAAGTCATTAGGCAATACTTCAGTTTGAAAATCCCAGAAATACCCTTAGAAGTATTACCTAGAGACACAGAGGTAATCAGAGGAAAAGATCGGGTGGAGAGGGAGGTGGGAGGGGGGACTGGGATGGGGCGTACATGTAAATCCATGGCTAATTCATATCAATGTATAACAAAAACTACTGTAATGATGTAAAGTAATTAGCCTCCAACTAATAAAAATTTAGAAAAAAAAAAAACAGGAATAATAGAATCGGTTGCCTCTGGGGAGAGGAATTGGGGCCAGCATGGTGCTAAGACTTTTCAGTATGCTTTTTAAAACCATATGCATGAGTAACTTGATCACACATATATGTATGCTATGTGTGTGTGTGTGTGTGTGTGTGTACACATTATATATATATTATATCTGATTATATATACTAGGTTGGCCAAAAAGTAAGATGGCATGGAAAAACCCAAATGAACATTGTAATAAACCCAGTATTAAAAAGAAAATAATCAAACTATAAAACAGCACTATCCAACTTGAATGTGCACACAATTCACCTGGCAATCTTGTTAAAGAGCGGATTCTGACTTAGTAACTCTAGGGGGCCTGAGACTCTGCATTTCTTATAAGATCCTGGGTGATGCTGAAGCTGCAGGTCTGAGAACCACAGGTAGTAGGGCTGCAGATGATGAAAGCCAGGCTGAGGCATCCGAAATAAATTCTGTGGATAAGTGGAAATCAGCGAAGATCTTTGAGCAGAGGTGAGATAGGGTCAGAGAATGCTTTAGGAGGACTGATCAGGGCAGCATCACCTACTGGGAGACACTGGGAGCACAGGGCCAGACAGGAATTCAGGCAAGAGAGGGGGGCTAGGGCAGGGCAGTGATGGAGGGCAGAGATGACAGGATAGAGAGACACGGCTGCAGTAGAATCGCTCAGCAAAGGACTGGGTGTGAGGGGTTAAGGCAAGGAGCTACCCAGTGTCCAAGGAGAGTGTTCTGGGCCTCAGAGACTCTGGGCAGGAAGGGGAGTGCAGTGTGGGGACCTGAGCATAAGGGACATACAGGACCACCAGGGGTTGGTAATGCAGACCAGGAGCTCGGGAGAGGCAGAAATTAGTGAGAAAGTGACCCAAAAGTAGGAATACTCATCACTCACAAACACTAAGGATTGTCCTGTGTCAGGAGCACAGCCACAGCCGCATGTGACATAGGTTCTGGCGTTGGGGTCACACTCAGGCCATTCAGGGAGCCTCTTTCCCGCACCCTCTCCACTCTCCAGCTCCATCTCTGATGTTAAGAGCATCAGGTCCTAGGCTCAAAGCTGACCTGAAGACTCAGGACAACTCTGGCCTTTCCAAAGAAAGACCCCAGGACAAAGCTCATTCTCAAGGAAACATGATCTCTCTCTGTGGCCTGGGCTCAGAGCTTCCCTTCACAGACCCCCAAAAGGGTCAGGGTGATGTGGAGCAGCTGGGAAGATGGGGACTCTCCTTATAGAGACTTCTGTCTCTTCACCTCCACACACACTCATGGAGTGGAGATAAAACGCTAAATATAAGCGTGGTCTCAGGATAGTCACTGAAGAATCCACTATATATGGTACTTTAACTTTTTACATGTCTTGCTTGTAAGGTACTTTTTAAAGTAAATCTGAAAAAAAAATAATAAAGTAAATCTGGAATATGGTTTACTGTGCTACCAAACGAAGTGAAATAGTTGCTTGGCTCTGTGTGAGACAGTTAAGAAGTATCTCTCTTCTGGGTGAAGTAAGTCAGACACAGAAGGAGAAATACCGTAGGACATTCCTTATATGTGGATTCTTAAAAATAAAATGATACAGATGAACTTACAAAATGGAAAGAGACTCACAGAGAACAAACTTATGACTGCCAATGGGAGGGATAGCAGGAAGGAATAGTTAGGGAGTTTGGGATGGAATTATACACTCTGCTATGCTTAAAATGGATAACCAACAAGGACCTGCTGTAGAACACAGGGAACTCTGCTCACTGTTATGTGGCAGCCTGGATGGGAGGGGAGTTTGTGGGAGAATGGATCCATGTATATGTATGACTGAGTCCCTTTGCTATTCACCTGAAACTATCACAACATTATTAAAAGGTTATACCCAAGTACAAAATTAAAAGATTTTAAAAATTAAAAATAAAATAAGTTAGTTCCAGTCAAAAAAAAAAAGAAGAAGAAGAAATATCTCTCTTTGAAAGGCTGAGCAGCCTACCAGAAGCCATTCTAGTGCATGAAAGGTCCGTGTGCCCATGGCAATGACATTGGACCCCTGGCCTGCATTAATTTTAAAGAATTCAGGAAGGGAGAAGTGTGACCCTTGATAAATGGGGCACGGCTTCACCTGTTCTTGCTGAATCTACAGGACAGTCCATCAGAGGCACCCAGACATCATCAACGCCCCCCACTTGTCTAGTAGTTTCCAGTGCAAAAGCATTTTCACCTGCGAGAGGCCAGTATGTACCATGATTACCTTCCCATTAAACATATGAGGAAACTAAGGATGCATATAGCTTATTTGTTAACCCAAGGTGTAGAAAGTCAGCATGTGTCAAAACCAGGCCTCAGACCAGATCCCCGCCCTTTCAGACCAACAGCCTTTTCAGATTCAGGTCCCTCTCAGCGCAGTGAAGCTCCCACACAAGAGGGTTTCAGACCCTGAGAAGCCACACGAGGGGGAGGAAGGCCAGGCCGGTCCCAGGCAGCCTCTCACCTCCCTCACACCACCACAGGCGGAAACGCTAAGGCCTCTGGCTGCATGTGAGCATTCTCTGGGTCCCCAGCGCAGCCCTCGTCCAACCACAGTCACCTGCCTGTGCACTCCGTGGGTCACACACAGGCCAGCACCTCCAGCCACAGCCCAGACCTGCAAAGCCTGCTGGCCTGAGAAGCCTCAGCTGGTTGGTGTCCCAGCGGGGCCTGGAGATTCCCACTGTCTGTGAGAAGCAAGCTAGTGGACCTGCCCTACGCCCTGGGGCAGTGAACTGTCCTCCTAGAGTGTCTCATGGTCCAGCTTTCACAGGGCCTTTTCATCTTAGTCTTAACATCCATCCCATCAGTCACACCAAGTACTTTACCTTCTAAGCCTGGAGAAGGCCCCCCACCCTCATGGAGAAACTGCACTCACCCCATGCATGTGTCCAGCTCCCATGCACCACTCCCATCTAACCTCATCCCGAACACAAACTTGGGCCCCTACTTTTGGACCTCCTTTATTACAAGATTTTCCTCCTGATTCTTGGCGAGACATGTTCTCAGCATTCTCTCTTCCATTCAGCGAGGAGAGGGCAGACCACGACAGCCAGCACAATCTTCCTCCCACCCCAGGGGCTCATGTAACACCAAGCATCCCACAGGGAGGCAGGTGGGCTCTGCAGATCCCTGAAACTGTGCCCTCAGACCTTTGAGACCCTCCCATTGGGGGCAGAGAGAGGAGGGAGGGCCCCAGCATGAGCTGGTAATGGGAAAACCTCCCCATTTTCGAGGTCACACCACATTTCTTATGGCCCTAAGAAAGAACCCCCATCATCAGCCTCCAGCCTGCAGACCTGCTCTCCCTCCCTGGAGTAAGATCCTTCCCTCCCACCCCTGCCAATCTCCCACCAACCCTTCCAGATGCAGCTCAGATGGACCCCCAGAACCCTGGCCCATCCTGCCCCAGATGAATTAGGTGCTCTCTGCGCTGGGCTCCCACAGCACCTGAGCAAGCTGTTGGTCATTTGTGATATAACCAAGCATCAGTGGATCTTGTCCACCCACCCTCTTCTTATGTCTGGGCCTGTGAACAGGAGGGGCAAGCAGGCCCCACTCTAAGTATAATCATTTTCTAGGACTTCCCTAACAAAGTACTCAGGCTGGGAGGCTTCCCTAGCAGCAGTTATCTTCTCACACAGTTCTGGATTCTGGGAGTCTGAGATGAGGTGTCAGCAGGGTTCATGTCTTCTGAGGACTCTTTCCTTATCTGGTTGATGGACTTCTTCTCCATATGTCTTTCCATAGTCTTCCCATTGTAAATGTCTGTGTCCAATGTCTTTTCCCTGTAAGGACCTCAGTCATATTGTATTAGGGCCCATTCTTATGACCTCAGTTCAGTTCAGTTCAGTTCAGTCACTCAGTCATGTCCAACTCTTTGCAACCCCATGGACTGCAGCACGCCAGGCTTCCCTATCCATCACCAACTTCTGGGTTTTAATCAAACTCATCTCCATTGAGTCGGTGATGCCATCCAACCATCTTATCCTCTGTTGTCCCCTTCTTCCACCTTCAATCTTCCCCATCATCAGGGTCTTTTCCAATAAGTCAGTTCTTCGCATCAGGTGGCCAAAGTATTGGAGTTTCAGCTTCAGCATCAGTCCTTTCAATGAACACCCAGGACTGATTTCCTTTAGGATGGACTGGCTGGATCTCCTCACAGTGCAAGGGACTCTCAAGAGTCTTTTCCAACACCACAGTTCAAAAGCATCAATTCTTCGGCACTCAGCTTTCTTTATAGTCTAACTCTCACATCCATACCTCATTTTATCTTAATTGCTCTGCTGAAGGCCCTGTCTCCAAATGCAGTCACATTCTGAGGAACTGGGGCTGGGGGTGGGGGAAGGAGTTCATGTGAACTACAGGAGCGAAAAAGTCAGCCAACTCTCAGGCTGGTGTGAGTCAAGGCTAGCACTGAGAGCAGGTCCCCTGTTGACTCACCCTTGTCCCATCCCTCCTGTGAAGATGCTGGGGTATCACACATGCTCTTAAATAAGACAAGCAGCTTTCAGCTAAGCAGCACACGATAGCCATGATCGGTTTCCACTCAGCAAATGTTTACAGTCCATGTCCACCATCTTGCTTCCAGTGGAGACACAGTTTATGCATGTTTCATACTCAGTTATTTGCCCTCAGTAACAGTAAAACAGAGACAGGAGAATAGCAATTTCAATTGTGCAGAAATTCCACTCTAGGAGAATCCACTCTGTTCACAATCTGAAGGCTTGGCGTGAGCTTGAGATGGAAACTGTAAATCCACAGGTTCCCATGGGTCCAGTGGCCCATCTCTCTGCTTCCACCCATCTTCCCCAGCATCAGGGCTGTGCCAGGAACTGTTTAACAGCTGGCTCTTCAGGAGGAGAAGGCCCTGGTCTCTAGCATTTGCCAATCCCAGTGGTGTGGATACCCCCCTCTGTGGCTCATTCCAAACCACCAGCATGCTGACACTGAGCACAGACTTGGGAAAAAATGCATAAAACCAGCTCTCACAAGCCAGCTCCAGGTGTTTCTAGCACATCACTGTCTGGGGGGGATCTAATATTTCAGTCTACAGACACATTTTCATGCAGCATTGCCCGAAAATACAGACAACTGTTTACCAGGAGGAAAAGGCAGTCTCTCCCAAGGCAGGAGGATGACTTCTGGAGGGTGGTCCATGGGTCTGCACCATAGCAGCATCCTAGGGATCCACAGAAGAGGTTTTCTCTTGCTTTTTTTTTTAATTTTTAATTTTTTTAGCACCAAAAACATTTTGTATTGGGGTGTAGCTGATTAACAATGTTGTGGTAGTTTCAGCAAAGTTTGGTGCTAGAACAGCAAAGAGACTCAGTCATATACATATATGTATCCATTCTCCCCCAAACCCCCCTTCCATCCAGGCTGGCACATAATATTGAGCAGAGTTCCCTGTGCTATACAATAGGTCTTTGCTAATTATCCATTTAAAATATAGCAGTGTGTACATGACCTTCCCAAAGTCCCTAACTATCCCTTCCCCCTGGCTTGCCTATTGTAAACAGTGCTGCAATGAACATTTGGTGCATGTATTTTTTACAGGAGTGATTTTAACTCTACTTCACCTAACTTTTCCGTCAGTGACCAAAGTGAAGGCCTGGATAACCCTCATCCACTCTTCTCCTTCACAAGACAACCCTAGTGCATGCTCAAGTGGGGTAGCCCTCCTTGTCTACCTGCCCTTGGCCTCATCTTTTCAATACTGTTCAGGGTTCTCTTCACTCCGAGAGGAAGGAGCTCAAAGTCCACAGTCATCCATAGTACTTCAAGGTACCCAAGCTCTAAATCTTTACAGTAGTTCAATAATAGGCAGACTTTTGGTGATACATGCTTACTGGCAAAAATATATCAAGGATGAAAGGTAAAATAAAACCTAAGTGATTTATTTGTTTAAAAAGAAGGAGGAAGAGAAGAGGAAAAAGAAAGAAAAGACAGACTCCCCAGAAAATATTTGAAAAAATGTGACTGACAATAGGTTAATTTCCCAACTATACAAAAGCTCATATATCTAAATATCAGGAAAAAAATTTTTTTAATGGGCAGAAGACCTAACTTGACATTACTCCAAATAAGACATACAGATGGCCAACAGGTACATGAAAAGATATTCAACATTGCTAATATTTAGAGAAATGCAAGTGAAAACTTCAATGAGGCATCACATCTGACCAGTCAGAATGACCATCATCAAAATGGCTACAAATAACAAATGCTGGAGAGGAGGTAGAGAAAAGGGAGCCCTCTTACACTGTTAGTGGAGATGTAAACTGGTAACGCCACTACAGAGAATAGTATGCAGGTTTCTCTAAAAACTAAAAATAGAGTTACCGTATGATCGAGCAATCCTACTCCTGGGCAGAAAGTATTAAACTCTAATCTGAAAAGAAACATGTGCCCCAGTGTTCACAGCAGCACTATTTACAATAGCCAAGATGTGGAAACAGCCCAAATGCCCAGAAAGAGATGATTTAGGAAGATGTTATAGATATACACAATGAAATATTACTCAGTCATAAAAAGAATAAAATATTGTCATTTGCGGCAACATGAATGGACCTACAGAATATCATACTAAGTGAAGTAAGTCATACAAAGGCAAATATCATATGATATCATTTATATGTGGAATCTAAAAAATAATACAAATGCATCTGTATACAAAGCAGAAACAGACTCACAAAGAGAAACCAAATGTACAGTTACCAAAGGAGAAAGAGAGTGGGGAGGGATAAATTAGAAGTATGGGATTAACAGACATACACTTCTACACATAAATTAGACAAGCAACAAGGATTTACTGTGCAATACAGGGAATAATATTCAATATCTTGCAATAATCTACAATGGAAAATAATCTGAAAAAGAAGAGAGAGAGAGATAACTGAATCATTGATAATTGATAATTATCAGTTGATAATTGATAATTATCAATCATCAATAATTATCAATTAATTATCAATTGATAATTTGTTGTATACCTGAAACTAACACAACATTGTAAGTCAGCTACACTTCACTTAAAAAGATTCCTCAGTCTGGGGAGAGGTATCAAACTAGGAACCCCACACACCCCCTTCCCATCATCAAGGACTCTCCCCAATGGGGCTTTTAGGGCACAGACTCCACGATGGTCAGTGTGGGGACTATTTGTCCCACACTAGGGAACTTTCTGTAGCTTTCTGACCCAAATGGTAACACCTGGCTGGCGACTCTGATTTCAAGGACACACTGTGACCAGCATTGTTTCAGTGCTGACCGGTGTCCTTGAAGTTATAAATCCTCCCTGATAGTCCAGTGCCACACCTTATTTACTCATTAGGTCTGAATCTCATCTTGTTTACCCGAGTGACTCTAGACAAACATCTGAACTTCTCTGAGCCTGCGAGCTGTCACAGCATTGGGGATGTGTTCCCACTTCAGGAGTCTCTGGGTTTAGTAAGTGGGGCTCTGCGCGTGTGTCCAGTGAGGCCACAAATGCTCCACAAACACACCTGCTCTCCAGAACCCATTCTCCAGGAGATGCTTGTTTTATGAACGGTTGCTCTACCACTAGAGCAGGTTTTCAGCAGCGCCCCCTTGTGGCACCACGTTTTCCTAATTTCCTTTTAAAAAGTAAGACCGTCCTCAGGTAGATAAAGCAGTTGGGGATGGATACTCACTAATTCCTTTACCAATTCATTTCTGGATTTTAAACCTCAGCCACTTTGGACAGAGGAGTCTGGCAGGCTACAATCCACAGGGTCGCACAGAGTCGAACACAACGGAAGCAACGTAGCACGCACGCACGGAAGCTTGTTTACAGTGAAACAAAAATGTGAACATTCACCAATAGTACACTTGCCTGAACAAATGCTGGATTCTTTACTCACCAGAAAGAAATGCCATTAAACGTAAGCAAATGCATAAATGGGGTACAGTTTATCATGTGGCTAGAGTACAGGAAAAACCAGGTCACAAAGCAAGAAGAGAAATTATTTCACACATGCAATAGGAAAAAACATGAGGTTTATTAGTCAGCTCAGACTGCTATTAAAAAATACCACAGACAGGGTGGTTAAAACAACAGAAATCTATTTTCTCACACTGAGGAGGCCAGAATTTCAAAATAAAGGTACCGTCAGGGTTGGTTTCTGATAAGTCCTCTCTTCCCAGTTTCTAGATGGACACCTTCTTAATGCATCCTCACATAACTTCTTCCCCATTCATGCACAGAGCAAGGGGGAGACAGGGACAGAGAGACAGATGGACAGAAACAGCGATCTCTACTTTTGTTCCCTTGGGGACTCTGCTTCTACATGAAAATTCAGTAGTTTCTTTCATAATAATGTTATTTGACTTTTATGGAGATACACATGCTCAGTCGCTCAGTCATGTCCAACTCTCTGCAACCCCTTGGACTGTAGCCTGCCAGGCTCGTCTGTCCATGGGATTCTGCAGGCAAGAATACTGGAGTGGGTTGCCATTTCCTACTTCAGGGAATCTTTCCGACCCAGGGATCAAACTCGTGTCTCCTGTCTCCAGCATTGTAGGCAGATTCTTTACCACTGGCTCACCTGGGAAGCCCTTTATGGAGGTATAGTTGATGTGTAATATTATATAAGTTTCAGGTATACAAAATACAATTATTAAAAGTTATATTCCATCTATTGTTATTATAAAATACTGGCTGGCACTGATAACCACTAGCTTGTTCTCAATATCTATGAGTCTGTTTCATTTGGCTCTTTTGACTTCAGATAACCTGAATTATCTCCCCAAAGCTCCTTGCTCTACATGCAGTTACATTGGGGATCAAGGCTTCAATATATAAATTTGGGGGAGACTGTTCACCCCATAACATGAGGCAATCAAGAAATGTTTGCTCCTGGGGTTGCTGTCCCTGGGGTAGAATGTTGAGTGTATGCTATCCTCACTAGTGACCTCACCAACCCAAATAGCAATCAGAGATAAGGCTTCTGTAATAATGAGATGGAGGCCACTCCATCCCATTGGGCAATTCATTGAGAGAGAGCAGCTCTGTTCTTACCATGACCTTTATCTAAGATACCATCTCCATCAAGAAGTGCCTGGTGCTTCCCCCACAGGCATCACAGTCCTTGGGACCCCACAAGTGACTCTGATATCTGTTGCCAAACTCTTCATAACTTCCCAGCAAGGGTGGCAGAACAAGCTTTCCCTCCCAGAGACGGCTCTCCCAGGGGCTAAACCTATCCATCTATTTAGATCTGCTTCTGATCCAAATCAAGGTCTGGAGAGAGGGCTGGCCTCTGGCCATCAGAATAATGCAACCATTCCACTGCTCTGTCCACCTTTTCTTTCCCCTGGGCCATCTGCCTAGGGAAGCTGTGGAAGAGAGGAGGCAAGTCCATGCCCCACTCTCTGTAGGGTTGGAAGATCAAGGAAAACTAACCAGAATCTCAGCAACAGAGCAGTGCCTCCACCCCTACATGGAAAAAATATCTACCACTAACGGCTCTGTCTGGGTGTTGCTATCCTTTGGGCCTTGAAATCGTTTTGACCCATTCCTAAAGCTGGCCACACCGAAGGTCAAAATCTGCTGTTCTAATAAAATTTATTTTCAGGTGTCTGAATAGGTCTTTTATACCCTGACATCTGCTCTACATGTTTTCCCCTAATCCAGGTGCTCCCTGGCATATTTCAGGAAGTTTTGCATTTATGGAGTGTTTGCTATACAGACACTGAGACTAAGCACTTGATATGCAATATCTCATTAATCCTCAAACAACTCCATGAAACAGGTATGATCATTATATTCCTTTTGTAGAAGAGAAAAATGAGGCTTAGAGGAGTAGATCCAAGATCGAAGGCTGATCTATAACAAAAGATTCAAATCCACATCAGTCCAACCCCAAAGCATCATTTTTATCCTGTATTTCCAGTAAAAGCTTGATTTCTTTGATCAACAGACCTTTACAATAACATCTGTGCTATGATAACTGTTAGTGAGACATCTAGTAACAAAACAACAGACCCTTTTATGTTTTCCTTGCCTGATACTTCAGCTGTTTTCATATTTGAGGGGTGGCCAAATGATACTCCTTTAGTGACCATTATTTTAGCCAACCTCATTCCCTTCCAAAGATGTCAGTGATTCATTTCTGTCACATCTATGTCCTCAAAGTCTACTCATCTAACAAAACAGGAAAATAATAAGGTCTTACAGACTCAGGTAGAATCTATACCTGTAGAGAAGAAACACCCCTCTGAATCCCCAATGCTTGAGAAAGTTCTATCACCTCCCATTACAAGAAGCATACCTAGTATCCATATGCAATATCATTCCCCAAGGGAACTAGAGACCCTTGGAGAAAAGGTTGGTTCTAGGACTGAAGCAATAAATATATAAGATGAGTCTGAAGTTCTTATAGTGCCACAAAGGAAGGAAATTCTTGAAAAAGAAATGACAGAGGCATGTCAGATGATCACATGAGCCAGCAAAAGAGCATCCAATGGCCAAAATAAAGAATAATTTGACCACATTAACAAATTGAAAGATAAAAACCATATGATTATCTCAATAGACGCAGAAAAAGCCTTTGACAAAATTCAACATCCATTTATGATTAAAACTCTCCAGAAAGCAGGAATAGAAGGAACATACCTCAACATAATAAAAGCTATATATGACAAACCCACAGCAAGCATTACCCTCAATGGTCAAAAATTGAAAGCATTTCCCCTAAAATCAGGAACAAGACAAGGGTGCCCACTCTCACCACTCCTATTCAACATAGTTTTGGAAGTGTTGGCCACAGCAATCAGGGCAGAAAAAGAAGTTAAAGGAATCCAGATAGGAAAAGAAGAAGTGAAACTCTCTCTGTTTGCAGATGACATGATCCTCTACATAGAAAACCCTAAAGACTCTACCAGAAAATTACTAGAGCTAATCAACGAATATAGCAAAGTTGCAGGATATAAAATTAACACACATAAATCTTTTGCATTCCTATACACTAACAATGAGAAAACAGTAAGAGAAATTAAGGAAAGAATACCATTCACCATTGCAACAAAAAGAATAAAATACTTAGGAGTATATCTACCTAAAGAAACAAAAGACCTATACATAGAAAACTATAAAACACTGATGAAAGAAATCAAAGAGGACACAAACAGATGGAGAAATATACCGTGTTCATGGATTGGAAGATTCAATATTGTCAAAATGGCCATACTACCCAAAGCAATCTATAGATTCAATGCAATCCCTATCAAGCTACCAACAGTATTTTTCACAGAACTAGAACAAATAATTTCACAATTTGTATGGAAATACAAAAAACCTCGAATAGCCAAAGTAACCTTGAGAAAGAAGAATGGAACTGGAGGAATCAACCTGCCTGACTTCAGGCTCTACTACAAAGCCACAGTCATCAAGACAGTATTGTACTGGCACAAAGACAGAAATATAGATCAATGGAACAGAATAGAAAGCCCAGAGATAAATCCACGAACCTATGGTCACCTTATCTTCGATAAAGGAGGCAAGAATATACAATGGAAAAAAGACAACCTCTTTAACAAATGGTGCTGGGAAAACTGGTCAACCACTTGTAAAAGAATGAAACTAGAACACCTTCTAACACCATACACAAAAATAAACTCAAAATGGATTAAAGATCTAAACGTAAGACCAGAAACTATAAAACTCCTAGAGGAGAACATAGGCAAAACACTCTCTGACATAAATCACAGCAGGATCCTCTATGACCCACATCCCAGAATATTAGAAACAAAAGCAAAAATAAACAAATGGGACCTAATGAAACTTAAAAGCTTTTGCACAACAAAGGAAACTATAAGCAAGGTGAAAAGACAGCCCTCCGATTGGGAGAAAATAATAGCAAATGAAGCAACAAACGATTAATCTCAAAAATATACAAGCAACTCCTCCAGCTCAACTCCAGAAAAATAAATGACCCAATCAAAAAATGGGCCAAAGAACTAAACAGACATTTCTCCAAGCCAGACATATAGATGGCTAACAAACACATGAAAAGATGCTCAACATCACTCATTATCAGAGAAATGCAAATCAAAACCACAATGAGGTACCATTACACGCCAGTCAGGATGGCTGCTATCCAAAAGTCTACGAGCAATAAATGCTGGAGAGGGTGTGGAGAAAAGGGAACCCTCTTACACTGTTGGTGGGAATGCAAACTAGTTCAGTCGCTATGGAAAACAGTGTGGAGATTTCTTACAAAACTGGAAATAGAACTGCCGTATGACCCAGCAATCCCACTTCTGGGCATACACACCGAGGAAACCAGATCTGAAAGAGACACATGCACCCCAATGTTCATTGCAGCACTGTTTATCATAGCCAGGACATGGAAGCAACCTAGATGCCCATCAGCAGATGAATGGATAAGGAAGCTGTGGTACATATACACCATGGAATATTACTCAGCCATTAAAAAGAATTCATTTGAATCAGTTCTAATGAGATGGATGAAACTGGAGCCCATTATACAGAGTGAAGCAAACCAGAAAGATAAAGACCATTACAGTATACTAACACATATATATGGAATTTAGAAAGATGGTAACTATAACCCTATATGCAAAACAGAAAAAGAGACTCAGATGTATAGAACAGACTTTTGGACTCTGTGGGAGAAGGCGAGGGTGGGATGTTTCGAGAGAACAGCATCGAAACATGTATATTATCTAGGGTGAAACAGATCACCAGCCCAGGTAGGATGCATGAGACAAGTGCTTGGACCTGGTGCACTGGGAAGACCCAGAGGGATCGGGTGGAGAGTGAGGTGGGAGGGGGGATCGGGATGGGGAATACGTGTATATCCATGACTGATTCATGTCAGTGTATGACAAAAACCACTACAATATTGTAAAGTAATTAGCCTCCAACTAATAAAATAAATAAATAAATAAAAAATTAAAATGCAAAAAAAAAAAAAAAGAAAGACATTTCTGCCATTTGGTAAACGACTGGGAGTGTGCAGCTATTATAATCTGCTGGTTTCATTTGTATATAATATAACCATTACTATATTGGCAATGACTGATAATTAGAGATGAAGGAACTGAAATTCAAAAAAAAAAAATAATCTGTGCAACAAGATTAAAGTAAATTTAGACCATAACGTAAAGTATAAAGTAAATGTCAGTGATTGTTTGCTGATACAAATTAACAATTATGTAAATAAATAAATGGAGATGAGACAGACTCCCATGCAGAAGAATTCTAACAGTGTATGTAAATACTCCACCCTAAAGGAGTGAAGTATAATCCCCCACTTAAGTGGGAACTGCACATAATGACCTCCTTCCAATGAGGATGGTATGGAAAGCAGAGGGAAGAGTAACTTCACAGTGGATGAGCCTGATAAACACTGCCTTTGTTCAGGTGATGAAACTCAAGCTCAACAGAGGTAAATCATGTTGACAGTATATACCTTTGACATGTGATAAAAACGGTACTTTATCTCTGTGGTCTTCTTTGCAAAAACCCAGTCTAATCATGAAAGAGATATCAGCCAAAACTCAATTGAAGGACATTTTACAAACTATCTGGCCACTGTTTAAAATGATCATCAAAAAAAAAAAAAAAAAAAAACAAATAGAAACCTGAGACATGGTCCCAGCCTAGAACAGTGGAAAGAGACAGAACTCTACAAGTAAGTTTATGTCCTGGGTAGGATCCTGGAACAGAAAGGGCAGATAAAGACAAACTAAGGACATCTGAATAAGTATGAACTATAAATGTGTCAATAATAGTTCATTAATGGTGACAAATGTTAATTGGTATAAATATTGCTAATAGGAGAAGCTATGAGAAAAGTATTTGTAAGCTCTTCTATTTTCCCAATTTTCTGTACATCTAAAACTGTTGCAAAAAATAAATTTTATTAAAACAAAACATGCTGACCTCCCTGAACTCATATCCCTTATGTTATAGCAGCTCATGAAAGATATTCAGGCATGAATATCACCATTTCCACAAAAGTCAACAAGATCTGTGTGTGACTCTCTTCCCCTACATACCCAGGAACATTTGTTCTCAAATTAAACCCTGTTCCCACTGGCAACCCCGTGAAAGCAGACTTGAAAACTGGAGACTACTGTCAGCATAATGACGGCATGAGGTGCTCCCTTTGTCTCTCCTCTTCCATCTGCAACCAGTAAAATACCCACGACTCAACAAAGGTGACTCTGCCCAGCACACCAGGATGCCGGAGAATTCCACAAGTCTGTACACTTGAAGGCGGGTGGACTGAGCCACACAGAGGAGGCAGGTGAGGGGACAGAGGAGGAGGCGCCTGCCATCCCAGACCTTCAGTCGTGGCAGATGTACCCAGAGCCCCAAGAGCTCCAGTAGCTTCAGGGGAGGCAGCCCACACAGCACAAGCCTCCCAGCTTCAGTGGTGTCCTTGGCCTCAGAAACTGAATAGCATCATCATGACCTGTGGCCTTGTCCCTCCAGCCATGAAGACACCCAAAATCCAGGCCCCCAACTGCAGCACCCGTGAACCTGACAAACCAGCAGCAGCAGAGACACCAGAGCCCGGTTCCCCACCTCACTGTTTCCATTCTGCAAAGTCAGAGCCTGCCATCCAAGAGATCTTGGATGGGGTGAAGGCTCACACCATCCCAGTGACGCAGGCAGCAATGCCAGGGACACCCTCAGCAGCAAAGCACCAAGGACTCCAGAGGCACAAGCAGAGACCACAAGGGCAGCAGGCATCACCTCTAAGGGAGGTGGTGGAGGGTGGAAAGTGCCAAATCTCAAATATAACCAGAGTAGGAGAAACTAAAGTAATGCTCAAAATTCTCCAAGCTAGGCTTCAATGGTATGTGAACCGAGAACCTCCAGATGTTCAAGCTGGATTTAGAAAAGGCAGAGGAGCCAGAGATCAAAATGCCAAAATCCATTGGATCATAGAAAAAGCAAGAGAGTTCCAGAAAAAACATCTACTTCTGCTTCATTGACTATGCCAAAGCCTTTGACTGTGTGGATCACAACAAACTGTGGAAAATTCTTCAAGAGATGGGAATACCACAACACCTTACCTGCCTCCTAAGAAATCTGTATGCAGGTCAAGAAGCAACAGTTAGAACCATATACAGAACAGCAGACTGGTTTCAAACTGGGAAAGGAGTATGTCAAGGCTGTATATTGTCATCCTGCTTATTTAACTATATGCAGAGTACATCATGAGAAATGCTGGGCTGGATGAAGCACAAGCTGGAATCAAGATTGCCAGGAGAAATATCAGTAACCTCGGATATGCAGATGACACTACCGTTATGGCAGAAATCAAAGAGGACCTAAAAGCCTCTTGATGAAAGTGAAAGAGGAGACTGAAAAGGCTGGCTTAAAATTCAACATTCAAAAAACAAAGATCATGGCATTTTGTGCCATCACTTCATGGCAAATATATGGGGAACAAGGGAAACAGTGAGAAACTTTATTTTGGGGGGCTCCAAAATCACTTCAGATGGTGACTGCAGCCATGAAATTAAAAAACGCTTGCTCCTTGAAAGAAAAGCTATGTCCAACTTAGCATATTAAAAAGCAGAGACATTACTTTGTCAGCAAAGGTCCATATAGTCAAAGCTATAGCTTTTCCAGTAGTTATGTATGGTTGTGAGAGTTGGACCATAAAGAAGGCTGAACACCAAAGAATTGATGCTTTTGAATTGTGGTGTGAGAGAAGACTCTTGAGAGTCCCTTGGAATGCAAGGAAATCAAACCAGTCAATCCTAAAGGAATTCAATCCTGAATATTGATTGGAAGGACTGATGCTGAAGCTGAAGCTCCAATACTTTAGCCACCTGATGTGAAGGGCTGACTCATTAGAAAAGACCCTGATGCTAGGAAAGATTGAAAGCAGAAGAAGAAGGGGACAACAGAGGACGAGATGGTTGGATGGCATCACTGACTCAATAGACCTGAGATGGAGCAAACTCTGGGAGATAGTGAAGGACAGGGAAGCCTGGCATGCCTCAGTCCATGGGGTCGCAAAGAGTGGGACTGGACTGAGTGAACAAGGAGAAACCAAAAACATGCAACAGCACCACCTACTGGGGAAAAAGAGAAAGGCCTCTAGTTACTAACGGTGAATTGAAACAGAAACAAGAGGGGAAAACAATGAAAAAGCGTTTCCGAAGGAGGAGAGTGTTCTCCTCTGCTGGTTAAATGCACCAGCAGAGCAACAACAGATAAAACCCCATAAAGAACTACAGTAACACAGTATCACAAAAATAAAATGACAATTCCCCAGAAACCAAACTTAAAGTTACAGAATATTAACCTCTCTCATGGAGATACTCAACAAGCTACAAGAAAATTGAGAAAGGCAATAGATTAAGCTGAGAAAAAAATTAATGAAAAAAGAAGGTATACTTTATCAAAGAGGCTGATATTCTAAAAAGGAATCAAATTCCAGAGCTGAATAACTCAATAGACAAGATAAAGAATTCATTAGAAAGCTCACTGGAAACAGAGCAAACCATATGGGAGAGAGAATTAAGAAGCTCAAAGATATAAATCATTCAGGTAGAAGAGGAGAGAGAATTAAAACCTAAAAACGGGAAGAAATTCTGCAAGAACTATTTGACTCTATTAGGAAGGGCAACACTAGGATAGTTTTCCAGAAGGAGAAGAGAGGAAGAAAGGAGCAAAGAACTTACTTGAGGAAATAACCACTGAAAACTTCCCAACCTGAGGAAGGAACTGGATTTTCAAGTCCATGTGGCTTAGAGAACTTATCAGTTCAGTTCAGTCGCTCAGTCATGTCCGACTCTTTGCGACCCCATGAATCGCAGCACGCCAGGCCTCCCTGTCCATCACCAACTCCCGGAGTTTACTCAAACTCATGCCCATCGAGTCAGTGATGCCATCCAGCAATCTCATCCTCTGTCGTCCCCTTCTCCTCCTGCCCCCAATCCCTCCCAGCATCAGGGTCTTTTCCAATGAGTCAACTCTTCGCCTGAGGTGGCCAAAGTATTGGAGTTTCAGCATCAGCATCAGTCCTTCCAATGAACACCCAGGACTGATCTCTTTAGGATGGACTGGTTGGATCTCCTTGCAGTCCAAGGGACTCTCAAGAGTCTTCTCCAACACCACAGTTCAAAAGCAGCAATTCGGTGCTCAGTTTGCTTTATAGTCCAACTCTCACATCCATACATGACCACTGGAAAAACCACAGCTTTGACTAGACGGAACTTTGTTGGCAAAGTAATGTTTCTGCTTTTTAATATGATATCTAGGTTGGTCATAACTTTCCTTCCAAGGAGTACGCGTCTTTTAACTTCATGGCTGCAATCACCATCTGCAGTGATTTCACCTCAATGCAAAAAGACCTTCTCCAAGGCACATTATACTAAATTGTCAAAAGTCCATGACAAAGAAACAATTTTAAAGTCAACAAGGAAAAAAGGATTGTAACCTACAAAGAAACCTCAATTAGACTATCAGCAGATTTCTCAGCAGACATTCTATAGGCCAGGAGAGAATGAAATAACATAGTCAAAATATTGAAAACTAAAAACTCTCAGCCAAGAATAATCTGTCAGCTATTTATCCTTCAGACATGAAGATATAAAGACTTTCCCAGACAAACAAAAGCTGATGGTGCTCACCAATTCTAGACCTGTATTATAACAAGTGTTTAAAGGTACTCTTTTACCTTAAATGAAAAAATTAAAGTACACAAAACTTTAAGAAGGTTATAAATAGAAAGACAGACTCAGGAAATTGCCACTCCATGTCAGAATGGATTGTTGTTAAACAATTACAGCATAAAGGTTAAATGAGGATAAGCAGTAAAAATAATTATAGCTACTTAAATTTGGTAACAAACTCACAAAAGGATAATTTGAAACAACAAAAAATAGAAGGGGAAGAGGAAAAGAATGAAATCCACACAAGGAAATGAAGCTAAGATGATATCATCACAAAAGGGACCAATTTATCTATGAGACGTTTCATACAAACCTCATGGTACCCATAAAGTATAAATTGAGAGCAGAGACATGAAACATTTAAAAAGAGGAAACTGAATAAAGCCTAATAATAGAGCACCAAACTAAAATGGTAGGCAGAAACACAGGTAAAAAAGAACCTATAAAGATATAGAACAACCAGAAAACAGAAGACAAAAAGGCAGCACTAAGTTCTCAGATATTAGTAATAACTCTAAATGTAAATGTGGAATTGGCCAATCAAAGACATAGAGTGGCTGGGATGATTTTGAAAAGAAGACTCAACTATATGCTGCTGCCAGGAGACTCATCTCAAAAGACAAATGTACGCTCAAAGTGAAGATATGAAAAATGATACTCCAAACAAATGGCAACCAAATCAAAGCAGGTGTAGCCATATTCATACCACACAGAAGAAAATTCAGGCCATGAAAGGTCACAAAGGTGGACACTCTATAATGATAAAGGGAACAACTTATCAAGAAAACATACAGTTATTATTATATATACACTTAACATAGAAAGACAAAATATATAAAGCAATTATTAACAGACCTAAAGGGAGAAATTGACAGAACACAATAGTAGTAGGGGGCTGTAATGACCATTCACATCAGTGGATAAATCATCAGACAGCTTATTTAAGAGTACATCATGTGAAATGCCTGGCTGGATAAATCACAGGCTGGAATCAAGATTGCCAGGAGAAATATCAGCGACCTCCGATATGCAGACAATACCACCTTAATGGCAGAAAGTGAAAAGAAACTAAAGAAATTTCATCACTTGATGAAAGTGAAAGAGCAGAGAGAAAAAGCTGGCTTAAAACTCAACATTCAAAAAACTAAGATCATGGCATCCAGTCCCATCAGTTCATGGCAAATAGATGGGGTAAAAATGGAAACAGTAACAGATTTTATTTTCTTGGGCTCCAAAATCAAAGCAGACAATGACTGTAGCCATGAAATTATAAGATGCTTGCTCTTTGGAAGGAAAGCTATGACTAACATAGACAGCATATTAAAAAGCAGAGACATTACTTTGCTGACAAAAGTCTATACAGTCAAAGCTACGGTTTTTCCAGTAGTCATGTGTGGGTGTGAGAGTTGGGCCGTACAGAAGACTGAGAGCCAAAGAATTGATGCTTTCAAACTGTGGTGTTGGAGAAGAGTCTTGAGAGTCCCTTGGAATGTGAGGAAATCAAACCAGTCAATCCTAAAGAAAATCAACCCTGAATATTCATTAGAAGGGCTGATAGTGAAGCTGAAGCTTCAATATTTTGGCCACCTGATGCAAACAGCCAACTCACTGGAGAAGATCCTGATGCTGGGAAAGATTAAGGGCAGGAGGAGAAGAGGGCAAGAGAGGAAAAGATAGTTGAATGGCATGACCGACTCAGTGGACATGAGTTTGAGAAAACCCTGGGAGATAGTGAAAGACAGGGAAGCCTGGCACGCTGCAGTCCACGGGGTCGCAAAGTGTTGGACATGACTTAGTGACTGAGCAATAACAACAAAGGGAGAAACTGGCAGCAACACATTAACAGTAGAGGACGGTAACACTCCCCTCACATCAGTGGATAGGTCATCAAACAGAAAGTCAACACGGAACAGCAGCTTAAATGAAACATTAGATCAGATGGACTTCATAGGCTTATATGGAACATTCCATTCAAATACAGCAGGTTACACATTCTTTGCATGTGCACATTAAACATTCTCAAGGATAGACCATATTTTGGAACACAAAACAATTCTCAATAAATTTAAGAAAACTGAATTCATATCAAACTTTTTTTCTGATCACAATGGTAAGAAACTAGAAGTCAACTGTAAGAAGAAAGGTGGAAAACCACAAATATGTGGAGAAAAACATGCTACTGAATAACTATTGAATCAAAAAGGAAATAAAAATGAAAATATAATATACACATGAAATAATGTTGTATTTTCATTTTTAATTTCCTTTTTTATTTCTTTACTGATTCACCAAAATCTGATTTTTTTATTTTTGATTCACCAAAATCTGTGTGATTCAGCAAAAAATAGTACTAAGAAATTCATAGCAATACAGACCTACCTTAAGGAACAGAAAACTCTCAAACAATTTAAACTTACACCTAAAAAAAATTAGAAAAAGAACAAATGAATCCCAAAGTTAATAGAAGGAAGATCAGAGAGGACAAATGAGATAAATACCAAAAAGACAATAAAAAAAGATCAGTGGAATTAAAGCTGGTTCTTTGAAAAGATAAACAAAATTTTAAACTGTTAGGCTGACGCTTTAAGAAGAATAGAAGATTCTATTGAATGAAATCAGAATATTGCAATAATCTTGCAATAACTTTCTATGATGTCAGATGGTTACTAGATTTATTGGGGTGATCAATTTCATAAGGTAAAAATATAAAATCACTATGTTGCACACTTGAAATTAATATAAACTGTATGTCAACTACATTTCAATTTAAAGATTAAAAGAAAAAATATATTTTCACAATACTAAAAATTGATTAGTGGTTAATGCAAAGTGAAAATAGTGGTTTAAACAAGGATAGGCCAATTGCTGCTGAAATTCAAGGGTAATGACAACTAAGAATTTGTCATTGGATTTAACAACATAGAGTTCCCTGGTGACGTGGACTTTAGCAGTTTCAATGAATGGTGAGGACAATTTATGATGACAGAGAATTAGAGAAATCCATTAATCCATATAAGATATATTCAGTATGCCCATGAAATAATGTTTAACCTCATTACTCATTAGGGAAATGCAACTCAAAACCACAATATGATACCACCCTACAAGTAAAATACTAGGATGGCTGTAATGAAAAAGTGAACAGTATAAGAGTGGGAGGGTGTGGAGGTACATACATTGCTAGGGGGAATGTAACATCAGCTTAGGTGGAGCTGGAAAACAGGAATAAAAATAAATGAGAAAAGGATGGAATATCAGAAGCTTTACGAAGGATAACCCAGTGGACCATGGTAGCTAATTGGGTGTCTTGCATGAGGAAGAAGAAGGAGTCAAAATGAGTGAAATTATGATCCCTGTAGATCCAAATCATGCTTCCACCACTTATATTTTGGAGAAATTGCATGACATATTTTAACATCTCTGAATTTTATTTCTCCATCTGTACAATATAGATCTCTACTTCAGAGTATTCTTAAAAGTCTAAATGAAAGGCTTCTGTTAAACCTATTAAATAAATTTATGAATAGTAATGCAAAGAGGGAACTAATTTGATGGCAGGATGCTGGTACTTACACATTCCTTTCATAAGAGTAATGAACTCAAATACGATCCTAGAGGGAGAAGCATCTCATCTCTGAATGTCTTGTCTGCACCAGAACGCAAGATTCCTCATTCCCCACCTCCTGAGCACCATGCCCCCATTGTCCACTGAAGAGAAAATTCCTCTTTCAACCACCAGCTGCTCAAGCTGTCATTAGGATGAGCTCATTTTGAGTCAGAGCACCCGAGTCAGAAAACCAGGGTCCTTGGCGGGAAACAAATGGAAGGTTTCTAAATATTCCAGAACTCCAAGGTCTTCAGTGACCATGTGCTGTGCTGTGCTCAATCATGGCCGACACTTTGCGACCATGAACTGTAGAACACCAGATTCTCTGTCCATGGAATTTTCCAGGCAAGAACACTGGAGTGGATCTTTCCAATCAAGGGATCAACCCGTATCTCTTGCATCTCTTGCAATGGCAGATGGATTCTTTACTACTGAGCCACCTCAGTTCAGTTCAGTTCAGTCGCTCAGTCATGTCTGACTCTTTGGGACCCAATGAATCACAGCACGCCAGACCTCCCTGTCCATCACCAACTCCCGGAGTTTACTCAAACTCATGCCCATCAAGTCGGTGATGCCATCCAGCAATCTCATCCTCTGTCGTCCCCTTCTCCTCCTGCCCCCAATCCCTCCCAGCATCAGGGTCTTTTCCAATGAGTCAACTCTTCGCATGAGGTGGCCAAAGTATTGGCGTTTCAGCTTCAGCATCAGTCCTTCCAATGAACACCTAGGACTGATCTCCTTTAGGATGGACTGGTTGGATCTCCTTGCAGTCCAAGGGACTCTCAAGAGTCTTCTCCAACACCACAGTTCAAAAGCATCAATTTTTCAGTACTCAGCTTTCTTCACAGTCCAACTCTCACATCCATACATGACCACTGGAAAAACCACAGCTTTGACCAGACGGACCTTTGTTGGCAAAGTAATGTCTCTGCTTTTTAATATGCTATCTAGGCTGGTCATAACTTTCCTTCCAAGGAGTAAGTGTCTTTTAATTTCATGGCTGCAGTCACCATCTGCAGTGATTTTTGAGCCCAAAAAAATAAAGTCTGACACTGTTTCCACTGTCTCCATATCTATTTCCCATGAGGTGATGGGACCAGATGCCATTATCTTAGTTTTCTGAATGTTAAGCTTTAAGCCAACTTTTTCACTCTCCTCTTTCACTTTCATTAAGAGGCTTTTCAGTTCCTCTTCACTCTCTGCCATAAGGGTGGTGTCATCTGCATATCTGAGGTTATTGATATTTCTCCCGGCAATCTTGATTCCAGTTTTTGCTTCTTCCAGCCCAGCATTTCTCATGATGTACTCTGCATATAAGTTAAATAAGCAGGGTAACAGTATACAGCCTTGATATACTCCTTTTCCTATTTGGAACCAGTCTGTTGTTCCATGTCCAGTTCTAACTGTTGCTTCCTGACCTGCATACAGGTTTCTCAAGAGGCAGGTCAGGTGGTCTGGTATTCCCATCTCTTTCAGAATTTTCCACAGTTTATTGTGATCCACACAGTCGAAGGCTTTGGCGTAGTCAATAAAGCAGAAATAGATGTTTTTCTGGAACTCTCTTGCTTTTTCAATGATCCAGGGGATATTGGCAATTTGATCTCTGGTTCCTCTGCCTTTTCTAAAACCTGGGAAGCACTTTAATGATTATGGTGAAGTGATAAATATGAATATGGAATTATCCAGTGTTGGATTTAAGGCTCTTCTCTGTCACCAATTGGCTTGGGATGCCAATTACCTGTCCTGCAAAAATGGGGGTAATAATACCTACCCTAGAGGATTCGTGTAAGAATTAGAAGAAAATATTTCTAAAGTGCCCAGGACAAAACCTGGTCCAATATAGGTTTGGAAGCCCAGTTTCCTTCCCTTGTTTTTGTTGTTGTTGTTGTTGTTGTTGTTGTTGTTTGTTTGTTTTTTGTTTCCTGCTTCAGGTGAAGTGAGAAGAGACACTGGGTGGTAGAATCTTACCCTGCCCCTGGGCTTATGGGCATTGATGTCCAGCCATGACCAGTCACCTGGGAAGCCAGTGTGAGGATGATATCTCTCACGCCCTCTGCTTTATGCTCAGCCAGTGGGGGAAGATGCCATCCCTCCTGTTCCTCTCTCACCCAGCCAGCCACCCAACAGTCTCCTGGCACTGATTCGTAATGCTCAATCCTCACGGGAACTCTGCCAGCCCTTCACTATCTGAGGTCAGAGGTAAGGTGGCTTAACTGAGCTGTGACGGGAACAAGCCAAGGCACCTCATGGCAGTAGAGTGAGTCCACCTCTGACACAAAATCTGAGAGCTAAGGCAGGAGGCCGCGGCTTCCAGAAGGTAAGGACCCGCAAGGAAGGGAAAAGCTCCCACACACCACAGTGCAGGCTGCCTCGGGACCTCAGACAGTGTGAGGCTGAAGGTGGGGTGGGGAGCCCCCACCTCAGACCTCTGAACCAGGCAAGGTCATGGGAGGTCATCTGATCCACCCTTCCTGCTACGTGGACTCACCCCCAGGAACCTTCAGCAGCCTCGGTGCTGAGTCTTCAGCCTGCTGAGCCCCCAAAGGAGTGGGAGGAAGAGTAGCTCATACCCTGGGTGCTTATCTCCTTGTCCCCGGCTCCCACAGCCCATCAGCCTCCTAAGGGAGCCCCAGGTGAGCCCAGCAGGAAAGACTCATGACCAGCCCAGGGCAGACTGTGGCAGGGGATTTAGTTAGGTCCAAGGTGTTTGGTAGAGTCAGATGTGGGAGAGACCATTTCCAAACATTTGAGATCCAGACATACTTTGTGAACAAGTAGTAGGATTTCAACAAGCAGGGTTGGAGGCAAGTGACAAGGGGAGGAAGCCATCATTCCAGGCAGAGGGGTGTGAGTGAGTAAAGAGGAGGCTGACCTAGGAACTGGGCCGGCAGGACTGACAGGTCAATGAAACAGGCAGGTTCAGACCATCCCATAGCTCCATCTCTCACACCCCTCACACCCCACGATAGGAGGGTGAGAGGACATCACACTTCATTCTAACTTCCAGTGCCCCTGTCCCAGACAGGAAGGCTGAGGCTTCTTTTCTAAGACAATTCGCAACTTTGCCCAACCAAGCTCATTCTCTGGCCTGAAGTAATATCAATTCCTCTACCATTCTGCAGGAAGGTGGTATGGGGGCCCGTAGGCTAAAGCTGGGGTCCAGGTTATCACAGGTGGCCTGGAATAAAGGCCCCTACCCAGTGTACAACATGCAATAAATTCTCACACACATGGTCACCCACACATAAACACACAAACACACACACACTCACACACACTGCCCAACACCTGCAAGGAAGCCCTACACAAGGTACAATGGAAGCCTCAGTCCAGTCCTTTATGGGTTCCCACCTACCTATGCTTCCTCCATGGACTCCCAACTCTGCATCCAGGCCCTACCTCCCTTCGCTGGGGTGTAGTCAACACCTCTACACAGTCCCCACACCTGGGCCCGTGTTCTCAGAAAGGCACACATCAGTCACACAGCAGATGCTATGGGGATTAACACAGTCAGGAAGGTCCCCTTTGGGAAGCTTCAGGAATAGAAGGGTCAGGAGTTGAGTCGACGGCAGAAGAGAGCTCATCCCTCACGTGTGAGGATCCTAGGTAGGAGGGCAGCATAGTGAAACTTCCTCTGACTCGCCCACATGTGTCCAGCGAGTTGAGGGCATGAAGGTCAGAGGAACACAGACCAGGGGCAGCTGGAGCTGGACTAGAGCTGGGAGAGGCAGAACCAGAAGAGCTGGACCAGAGCTGCAGGCCTCGGGAGCCGAAGAGAGAGATCCTAGGGGTGCTGATTCCTCTGCTTCTTCCAGTGATGTTATCTTCATGGTCTGCATGGCTTATGGACCTCACTGTAGATAGGAGTCAGATGCCCCTTTTATTTCAGATGTTGCTCACTGATACCCTGGGAATGCAAGGCAAAAGGTTCCTGGAACAGCTGAAGGACAGAAGGGCCCAGAGGAACCAGCGTAGACCCAGTGCTACTGAATGCAATGCACCCAGCACATTGATCCCAGTTTTAACCTTTCCCAGTTAACACTGCATTGTCCAGAAAGAGAAGCAGTGGGGCCAGAGTTTGACAAACCCAAGCCCGGACAGTGAGGGACCCAGGAAAGCACAGGATGGACACGGCTCCCAGCTCTCACCTCGTGCGTGTCCTCTCGAGACTCTGGCTGGCTCGGCCGTGCACAGTGGACCCCACCGCCATGGTCCCTGTCGTCCTCCTGCAGTCCTGTTCCTGAGTCATGGACAGAGTGGAGCCTGAATCTCAGCCTTGAAAACCTATACCCTCCCCCGCTGCCAGGAACTCCAGTGATATGACGGCACCTATCATCCCCTCTGCAGAGAAATTCATTGAGCAGCAAAAGGCAGAAGGAAGGGAAGGGCTCAGTGGGGGAGGGAGGGATCTGGGCCACGAGCGAGAAGTGCAACCTGCCTCTTCCAGTCTCCATTTTCTCCTTCTTCTCACATGTCTTCCAAACATATAGTCCACCTGTGAGGATCAACAGTATAACCATGACAGCACCTAGGATGCCTCCCACTGGAGTGATGTACAAACCTGTTTCCATCACACAGAGGGAGTGAAGAACGTTAAGGTAAGAGAAAACATGAGATACCCACTGCCAAGGGGAGGCAGAGAGCCGGTGGAGAGGTCTGCAGGGTCCTAGTTCAGAAACTAAAGAGGAAGAAGCCTGGCAATATCATTCATTCAACTCCTGCCTTGTGCAAGGGATACTGAGATGAACAAGACAGGGGAAAGACTAAAGGACACCAAAGTCTGCCAGCCAGAGGGACTACAGTGCAATGGAGGTTTACACCTTGGACACAGGTCTTCATGAAGGGCATCCCAGAAGAGGTGATGCATAAACTGAGTCTTGAGGGAGGAGTAGGAGTTTGTTAGTTATTCAGAGTGGGCACAGCATCCCAGGAAGGAGGAGCATCATGTTCTGGGAATGTCTGTCAGATCATCAGCCCTGGGGGGTTGCCATCACCCCAGTGCTGCCGGCAAGAGAGGGACAGGGCAGGGAGGAGTCAAGCAAGGAGGTCAGAGGGAGAAAGAGTCTCTTTGCAGAGGGTCTTGTGAGTCATGCTGAGTTGAACTTTACCTGACTCCAGGATGGGACTGAGTGTAGGCTAACAGGGGGTTTTAAGTGATGCTGACACATCGCCTCCCCCTCCCAGCAGCTCATGGAGGATAGGTTGGAGGAGCAAGACTGCACACAGGATACCAGGTCATTCATTCATTCAGTGAAATACTGTAAACCAATTTGTCACATGCTCTTCTTGGGACAGGGATTCAAAAGAAAACTATGCATGGCCTGTGCATAGTTCTGGGCTATGGAGGAGACAAATCTATAAACAGAGCGCTGATACTCAGTGTGGGGTGGCCATGGAACATTCTTTATAAAAAAGGGAATGCCTTAAATCTGTATCACCTCTCTGGGTGGGTGAACCATGGGAGATGAAGCTGCTGGAAAGAAAGCTGTGGTATTTAGGAAATCAAGGACATGTACACAAACTGAGTTCAGAAAATAATTTGATTGATGGAGAAGAATCACTCTGTTGTATCTTTGATTCAAGAGGAGTTTTAGGAAAAGATTGCTTTAGTTCCCAGGCAGTTTTGTTTGTAGATGCTAAAGGGGTCCAGAGAGAGAGAGCCCACTCACTCACAGACTCGTGAACAGTCAGCTAAAGTGGTTGAAAAAGCAGGATAAGGCTGGGTGAAGGTCAGGTGAATAACATGGGAAAGAGGGTGGGACAACCAGAGACCGAACCTTTGAAGTGAAGCAATGACTCACTCTCTCATGTGGGCAATAAACCCTCTCAAGGGAATTCCAAAAATGGTCTATTATTTGAGCAAATACAATGCCCACTTTGAGGATAGATGCATTTATCATTAATGATTATTAAAAACCAATTCAATGACTTAAGTCATATATTTCTCTAATCATAAACAACAGCAGAATCAAAACAACAGGAAAAACAACTCTAATGACAACTGTGCTTTTACGAAGGTACAATACTGGCCTTTGAGTTGGACAGAAAGCCTTGCTTTAGAGACGTTCAGGGCTCATGTTCAAGGCTGTGTACCTTAAAGTCAGTGAGTGTTTAAGTAGAAGGGAAATTTTGACTTCTGAAAGAAACAACTACCTAAGGAGAGATCAAAAGTTAAACAACTCTGTGGAGATAACAGATATGCTTTGTATGACATCAGGTGAAAGCTAACAGAGGTGGCAATGTCAATAAAACAAAGACACCTGAGAAATTTTTTAAAAGGGGTGAGGGGGAACGCCTGAGAGCAGAAGTGGCTCAGACAGTAAAGAATCTGCCCACAATGCAGGACACCCAAGTACAATCCCTGGGTCAGGAAGATCACCAGGAGAAGGGAATGGCAACCCACTCCAGTATTCTTGCCTGGAGAATTCTAAGGACAGAGGAGCCTGGAGGGCTACAGCCCACGGGGTCGAAAAGAGTCAGACAGGACTGAGTGACAAACACTTTCACTTTCTGAGACCAGAATGGTCACACCACCTGCAGGCTCCTGTGAAAATGAAAATGCAGGGCCTCTGGCTTAAAAATTACTTAAAAATTTTATGATGACAGCTTTAAAACAAAGAGCGACCCAAGTCCAAGATCTTAAGTGACAACACAGGTCACATGCCCAGGAGATAGCAGTGCCTGTGGGAGATCTTTCAATGGGAATAAGTTAGGAGGTGAAGGACAAGGGTAGAAGAGCTAATGGAAAAGGAAACAGCATTTCTAGAGCTCAGAAGCTGGCAATAGCAGAACACATTTCAGAACTCCAAGCAAGCCGCTCAGTGTGAAGTGTGTAAGTGAGACCAGAAACATGGGCAGAGGAGCTTCTGAGCCCTGAATCCAACAGGCAGGCACTGGGTCAGATCACAAAGACAACACAGAACAATGGCAGTCTGATTTCTCTTCCAAAAGACCACTCCAGGCACACAGCAGATGATGCACAGGGTGAGGGGAAGTTCTGGAAGGCTGCTGCCTGGACAACAGGGGTAAGGGGTGGAGAGCATGGGTGTGAGGGACGGTTAAAAGCAGAAGCAAATTGGTGTGCTTCCCCGGCTCCTGTATGGGAAGTAGTGCTAATAACACAGTGGGGGCAAAAGCCCAGAGCCCTCACCCCCATGCACCTGAGCTCTCAGGTGCCCTTCCCCTCTGGGAGGTGCACTCACCGTGGGAACAGACTTCTCCCAGGTCTAAGGTGGCAGTTTTCTGGTCCACCTGGTTGCTGACCACACAGGTGAGGCTGGCACTGGGCTGGCTCAGGGACAAGTTCATATGCAGGCCCCAGGAGCTGGGGGCTGGTCCTGGTGCCCCACCCCACTCCAGCTCCCTGGGAAGACCCTGGCTCTCCCAGGTCACATTCAGGTCCTCTGTGTTCCCTGGGACCCTGCACTCCAGGGTGACATTGCACCAGCCTGGTGTGATGGATGGTGACTCCAGCAGGACGTGGGGAAGGGGCGCAGATTCTGGGACAGGAGGAACAAAAGAATGGAGCTCACATGCGTGGAAAATATTCCAGTTCTCTCTTTCTCATCCATTATCTCATTGAAGTGCCGCAATCTTCCCTGTCAAAATGATGAGTGCATTTTCCAGATAAAACACAGTTTGTTCACACCCCAAATACGTAGCAATGACCATAGGAAGGGAGCCCTATGAGACCTCACTGGACTAAAGAAACCTTAAATTCTTCCATAAGAAAACTAAATGCTGGACCTCACCTTCCAGAACCCATTACTTACAGAAGCTGGGATGTTTCCTAGAAAGGAAAGGTTTGGGAACAAAGGGTTTGTCCCAGTCCAGGACCATTGCCCTGCTTCTCCTGCTCAGATGATGCTGCACAGCCCTTGTGGAGCACTGACACCTGTGCTGGGATGCCGGAAGTAGAGACTTTTCTGAGAGATGAAGTGGTGGTGACCACGAATGACAACTCCAACTGTGGTCAGAACATGCCATTAAATGTGAGGTCCACACAGGCAGAGAAGTCATTGATTGACAAGTCAGCCTTAGAAATCAAATGAGGGGACCTCCCCGGGGGTCCAGCGGCTAAGTCTCCACGCTCTCAATGCAAGGGGCCCAGGTTCCATCCCTGGTCAGGAAACTAGACCCCACATGCAGCAACTAAGAGTTCACGTACTACAACTAAAGATCTCACGTGCTGCAATGAAGATAAAAGATCCTGCGCAACAAGTAAGACCCACCACAGCCAAATAAATAAATATTAAAATTAAAAAAAAGAAATTACATAATGACCTAAAGCTGCAAAAGGCCCTTTCATAACAGATATTTCCCTATGCAATAGGAACTTTAAACAAAGTCTTGATCAACTGAATTTAAGTAAACTTAAATAAGCTTTATCCTCTATCTATTAAGGCTTTTGGAGCTGGACTTGTGGCATCTTTGTGGGTGAAGCTGGCCTCAGGCTGGTGCTCAATAGGAGAGAGGGCAGGAAGCTCTAGGTACACATGAATTTCCAAACTGTGGTCAGCAAAATAGTGTCCTCGCCCTTCCATCAAACATCTCAAAATCTGTGAGGATGGCAGAAAGGGAATGAGATAACAGAATTTAGGTTGTTAATCAGCTGACCTTCAAATAGAGATTATTCCAAATTATCTGGATGGGCCCAGTGTAATCACAAAAATCCTTAAAAATGGAAGATGGAAAGAGAGTAGCTCAGAGCAATACAATGTGAGAAGAATTGGTCCCACTATTGCCAGCTTTGAAGGTGGAGGAAGGTTGTCTCAAGCCAAGGAATGTAGGCAACCACTAGAAAGTGGAAAAAACAAGAAAACATTTCTGCCCTGAAGCCTCCAGGAAGGAACACCTTGTCTTTAAAAGCTCTGTGAGACTGTGTCCAACTTCTGACCTACAGCCAGGTAAAATAGAATATTAAATTTTAAAAAATTTTTTGTTGTTTTATGCCACTCTTTGCGACCCCATGAGCTGTAGCCTCCCAGTCTCCTCTGTCCATGGGATTTCCCAGGCAAAAGTACTGGAATGGGTTGCCATTTCCTTCTCCAGGGGATCTTCCCAACCCAGGGATCAAACGGGGTCTCCTGCATTGCAGACAGATTCTTTACCATCTGAGCCACCAGGGAAGCCCTACATTTGTGTTATTTTATACCACTAGTTTATAGTAATTTATGATAGCGGCAATAGAAAATTAATATACAAATCAAGTAAACTAAGTCCTAACAAACAATGATAATTGTTATGAAAAATACATTTCCCCCAAATTTTCATTCTCCTTTCCCAAGACACTGAAGTGATTTTATCCCTGGTATGCATTTCAGTTCTGCTCACCATTTGTGGTGAACCTACTTACCCTAATTCTGAATAGAAAATAGAATATGAAAGCTAGTGTCTAGAAGGCATCCTGAAAAATGGGGTCTATGTGATCCTCCTAGGACAAAAGAAGGAGGGAAGCCATGGTGAGGAGGTGTCGCTTACCATAGACAGTGAGGTGGAAAACCTGGCTACATTCTCTTCCTCCAGTGAAGCCGGCTTGAGCCTGGTACTCCCCACTGTCCCCTGGGGTCAGGTTCTCAATCCTCAGGGATGTCACATTGGGCACATGGACCCTGTGCTGGTACTTGTCCTGGAGGCTGACCCAGGTTGGGATGTCTGCCCTATGGCGGACTCGCAGCAGGACTCTGTAGTTTGACTCAGGACCAAAGCCCCATGAGACCTCCTCTGGGTCAGCTTCTTGCTCCTTGATCACATGAAACAACACAGAACCTCCTCAGATCCCCTGCAGAGGAAAGTGGGCTCCAGAACTCTTTGCCACAGTACTGAAGATACCTAGGGCATTTGGAACAGGAAACGTGAGTATTTCCAAATCAAGAACAAATGAGAAAGCCACAGAAAGCCATCTTTCTAATGAAATCTACCCAATATTCTCTCTTGATTCTTGGAAATCAGTTAGTAAAATTAATTTAAAGAAATTCTGGAATCAAGTCCTGATTCTAGAGAATTGTAACTTTGAAAACGTTACTTAAACTTACTAACCTTCTGTTTCTTTATCTGCCTCATCATAATGGTATGAATTAAGTAACAGATCAAATATCACTCAGCACATTTCCAAGCACATACAGTATATAATCATAAGAGGCAGCTTCTAAAGTCCCTCCTTCCTCCTGTGTACATCCTTGTGTAACCCTCTCCCCCTGGACTGTGGGATGCACCTAGTGACTGGCTTCTAAGAAACAGAACGCAGACGATGTGATGATGTCACTCCATGATATAGGTTGTATAAAACGGTGACTTCCAACGCAAGAGTGATAGTATCCGTGAAGAGTTGGTCTTGAGGGTGGCAGTCGAAATTGTAGAGAAAAAGTCATCCTTAGCAAAACCGAAGTGACTATAGAAGAAACCCCCCTTTCTCTTCACACTTGGCCTCTTCCTTGGGCATCAGATCACAGACCCTGAACCTTGGACCAGCCCATCTTCCTCAACAGGAAACTCCTAAACTGCTCCCCAAGGCTCAGGACAGGCACCATCCATGATTGTACTCGCCAAGAAGGCACACTTCTGTGTCTCAAAATGCTAAAGACCTATTTCTTTCTTCTCCTAAAAAATGGAAACTACTCACACAACATCTTTGTAACTAAGGGAGAACTCATAAGGAAATCTTTCTTCAATGCCCTCTTTCACAGGTGATTCACAGTGATTTGTGCTAGTTTATTTAAAGATGTATCTGAAAATATTTATTAATTTAAAAAGAAGAAGAAAACACAAATGTTGTATTAATTTAAAAAGAAGAAGAAAACACAACTGTTGTCTCTAGCAGGGCACCCTAGCTACGTGGGGGTGAGTTTACAGACATATTAAATGGAATCTAGTGTCCCTCAGTCAGGAGAGCAACTTTTCATGGGACAAATGGGGAAATTTTTCATGCATTGAATTCTGTCCCCCAGAAATGATATACTTAGGTCCTAACCTCCAGAACCTCAGAATGTGATCTTATTTAGAAATAGGGTACTGGTACATAAGGGCTTCCCAAGTGGCTCAGTGACAAAGAATCCATCTGCTATGCAGACGATGTGGGTTCGACTCTAGGGTCAGGAAGATCCCCTGGAAGGAAATGGCAACCGATTCCAGTATTCTTGCCTGGGAAATCCCATGGACAGAGGAGTCTGGCAAGCTATAGTCCATAGGGTCGCAAAAGGGTCAGACATGATCTACCAATTAAACAACGACAACAACCTGTACATGTAGTCAAGTTTAATTGAAGTCATTACAGTGGGCCCTTATCTAATATAGTTGGCGTCCTTATTTTAAAAAAAGAAAAAAGGAAATCTGGACACAGATACAAACAGTTTTAGAAGGAAGACAAAGCGAAGAGACTTGGGGAAAATGCCACGTGAAGATGGACAATTGCTGTGGTGTGTCTACAAACCAAGGAATGCCAAAGATTGCCAGCAAACGCTATAAGCTAGAGGCAGCCAGAAAACCAGTTCCCTTTGTTATGAACTAAATGTTTGCGTGCCCTCCACAAATTCATATGTTGAAACCCTAACCACCAGCATAACTGTACTTGGAGCTGGAAACTCTGAGGAAGTAATTAAGGTTAAATATGATCGTAAGAGTGGGGCCCTGATCTGATAGGAAAAGTGCATTTATCAGAAGAGACGCCAAAGGGCTGTCTCCCTCTGTGTGTGTGTGTGTGTGTGTGTGTGTGTGTCTCCACACTAAGCAAAGATCACATCAGCACAGCAAGAAGGCATCTATCTACAAGCTGAAAAGACGGCTCTCATCGTAAATCAGACTGGCCAAAAAGGAGAGTTAGCCTCAAGGACATCTTAGCCTCCAGAATTGTGAGACAATATGTCTCTGTTGTTTGTCACCCAGTGTTTGATATTCTGTTATTGCAGACCCTTGGAAAGGTGGCACCCAGGTGGCATCCAGGTGACACATGTTGACACTATGAGGGCTTCCTGGGAGCCAGGGCTGGGCTTTTGACCAGCAAATCAGGAGTGAAACAGACCTGGGTTCAAGTCCCAGACCCACCCATTACTGCTGAGTGATTTCGGCAATTTCCTAAACTATCTAAGCCTTGAGTTCCTACATCTGAACTCAAGATGGGGTGAGAATCATGAGTATTCTTGGAGTTCCTGGAAGGTTAAGTAAGATGATACATAAAAAGCACCCAGGAGTAAGTATTTAGTTGTTGTTATCATTACATCAGGATTTTGACGTTTAAACTACTTGGAACAAGAGGCAGCCCATTCCCCCATGAACATGATTCCAGTCCCCACGTTTCCGGAGCCCTGTCAGGTACTAAGTATCAAGTTATCCACAAGACAACCATCAAAACCGGCAGTTACAGATGATTATCCCCATTGGAAGGATAAGGAAATTTCATTTCAGATACACTGAGTGGTTTTTTAATCTTCTTTTATTTTAAAAGGATTATAACTTCACATGGTCAGAAAAGGAGAAGATGTAGAGATTGAAAATGAAGTTTCTCCCCCATCTCTGATTCTTACTGCCCAGTTCTCTTTCCCACAGTTTGGCACTATTGCCTATTTTTTGTGTACCAACCAAAGACAATCTATGCATGTACAAACATGTATGTGTATCTGCACATACATGAACACACTCAGCACATGCTGATCTGCTCCTCACCTTTTCTCATAATAGCACATGCAAGAGCCCACTCTGGGCCTCTACACTTAGAAGTGGCTCATTCAATGGCTGCAGATGTTCTGGACTGCTTCTCATGGATAAAGTTCTTTCTTTCCACTGCAAACCGTGCTGCAGTGAATATCCTTGGCTTTGAGTCTTTGCCCACATGGTGTGTGTTATTTTGGTGTTACTAATCTTTTAGTTATTACTAAAAGATTTTGGTGTTACTAATAGGTCAAAGCGTGTACATCTGAACTTTTGATGAATACTGTTAAATCAGCCTCCAAAGAGTGTTCCTATCTACCCTTCTACCAATAATGTTTAGGTTTCCCACCAACAGGCAATGTACAATGATGAAACATGTTGCCATTTGCCATGAATAAGGAAAGTTATATGTCATTACAGTTTTAATGAGCATTTCTTATATAAATGGTATAGTTCATTATTTCAGATGTTTAAGTCATTTTATGCCCTTTTCTGTGAACCGTAAACAGTCTGCTAATGTTCATTAACCACACTTATTTTTCTTCTATTAGTTTGTAGAAGTCAGATATATTTTAAGAAAATTAGTTCATTGCTAACATAAATGGTACAATTTTTTTTCCAGTTTTTTTTTTCAGCTTTCTCTATGGCTATTTGTCATGTGAATTGTTATTTTCATAAAATCAAATATATCAATATTTTATGGCTTATTGTTTTAATATCTTGCATAAGAATATTGCAAAAATTTGTTCTTAATTCTCTCTTCTTTTCTTCTAGTACTTTTATTATTCAATATTTATGTTTACATCTTTGATCCACTGGAAATTTATTTGGGTGTGAGACTAGGTGACTAGAATATCAGAGCAGCCAAAGCGTGAACGTTAAAGTCATCAAGGCTTGAGTCAAGATCATCCTGTGTAGCCTTGAACAGAAATATGACCTATCTGCCTTCAGCTTTCCCATCTGTGAAATGGGAATAGTAACAACACTTCAGTCATAGAATTATTATTAGAATTTAAGAAGAGAAAAATTTTTTAAGTAT
Organism: Odocoileus virginianus; assembly: GCF_023699985.2. Lineage (NCBI taxonomy): Eukaryota > Metazoa > Chordata > Mammalia > Artiodactyla > Cervidae > Odocoileus > Odocoileus virginianus. Next base: position 13,669,003 of record NC_069678.1, on the reverse strand, counting down.
AGTTTTGTCCAAGATACATGCACCCCTATATTCATAGCAGCACTATTCACAATAGCCAAAACGTGGAAACAACATAAATGTCCATCAATAGAGGAATGGATAAAGAATCTTCAGTAAGTATATACAATGGAGTACTACTCAGCCACAAAAAGAATGAATTTGCAGCTACATAGATGGACACAGAGATTATGTTACTAATTACTTAATTATTAATTAGTTAATTAGTAATTAAGTTAGAGAAAGATAAATACCATATGATATCACTTATAAGTGGAACCTAAAATATGACACAAATGAACTCATCTACAAACAAAAACACACACAGGACACAGAGAACAGACCTGTGGTTGCTAAGGGGGAGAATGAGGAAAGACGAAGTGGGAGTTTGGCATTAGCAGATGTAAACTATTACATTGAATGGATATATATATATAGAACTGATGTCTATAGAATGGATAAACAGCAAGGTCCTATTGTATAACACAGGGAACCATATTCAATATCCTGTGATAAACCATAATGGAAAAAAATACAAAAAAGAATGTATATGTGTATATATATATGTGAAGAGTGAAAGTCACTCAGTCATGTCCAACTCTTTGAGACCCCATGGAATTCTCCAGGCCAGACTACTGGAGTGGGTAGCCTTTTCCTTCTCCAGGGGATCTTCCCAACCCAGGGATTGAAACCAGGTCTCCCGCATTGCAGGCAGATTCTTTACCAGCTGAGCCACAGGGATATGTATTTATAAAACATAATCTCTTTGCTGTACAGCAGAAATTAATACAATGTAAATCAACAGTACTTCAATTTAGAAAGAAAAGAAAAAACAAAACAAGAGGAAAGCTTACACCATAGTGTTTGATAACTGCTCCGTACGTGTGAGCTGCTCCCATTATTATGACGATGACTCCTGAGCAAGCACATCTGGGGTCAGAACCAGACGTTCCCACTTACCAGGGTGAAGCCCTTCCCTCTCCATCAGCTGACCCTCTCAGGGGTCTCCTCCTGGATACAGGGATGGGCTCCACATAGTTAGAAACCCATGGGTGAGTCCCATTGGAAGCCATAGGGAGACAACGTCCAGCCAGGGCCTCCTTCTTTACCAAAGCCCCAAGACTTAAAGGAAATTCATTCTGAGTCCACAGCAGCTGGAATCCACAGCCGCTGTCAACTCCCAAGGCACCAAGTACCTCAGTATATCTGCTTCCAGGGACAGTGGGAAAGATGGAGAGAAGGACAAGCTACATGCTACTCCAAGCTTGGGCTGAAAATTTTTATATTATTGACTCTATTTGGTTTGGGCATTATCCCTTCCTTTCCTTTGTACTTATAAAAACTTCATGTGTTCATAAAAACCTATTACATGGAATATGGAGCTGAGTAAAAGTTCTAAGTGTGCCTCTTCCCAAAAGTAAGCACTGTTAATAATATGTATCCTTCCAGACCTTTATGTTGCCATGAATACTGTAAACCCATGTAAAAACAGGATGTCTGTTTTTAAATTCATTTCAGCATTCCTGATGTGACTTTTGATTCTACTCTTCTTTAATAAGAGAAATAGAAGTATTCTTTAATAACACAGTCAGTCAGACATTTAGAATTAATCTCCTATTTAAAATACACAATTTTGGTACAACCATGTGCTCTAACCATAAGTATTCGCTTAATCTGGAGCTCAAAGAAACAGTCCTTGTTCTATAAGCATATGTGCATTAGGACTTGGATGTAGCATTTAAGTCTCCAGTGTGCCTCCTTCCTAAGGGATTTTCACCAGTAACTCTAGCCAAGCAGTGTTTGTCTACTTCCCCTCAAGCATTAGTAAGTGGGAGTCAGCACCAGGGAAACAAGGGGAAAGAAGTTGGCATTTTCTGCTGAACAGACAGGAACGGAAAGAGTCTGGCCAAGGCCATTAATTAGCGGTTTCAAAGAGCACAGCTGTAGCTTGCTTTCCTGAGGGTGGTTTGTAGACCAAGTTTTCGCACACTGTCAAGAAGGAGGTGATGTCCTTCAGCAGGTGGTCTGAGCGCGCTGGGTCCTGAGACACCTCCCAGGAGCAGAGGCAGAGAAGACAGAGGGCCAGGCCGGATTCCCAAGAGGGGCTTGAAGAGGAGCACCCCGCACTCCTTGAAAGGCTGAGAAGTGACCACAGGACCGCTGGGGGCCTACTCTTTGGAGGCGCCCTAAACAGGCTCACCTGTCCTCTGTCCCTGTCAGGACACGGGGATAGGACAGGACAGGATGAAGAGCAGAGCAGAGGCCTTGAAGTCCCCACGGGAGAGGCCTGTCTGGGGGAGGCACTGGATCCCAGAACATCACCGTTAGAGGGACTTTAGAAAGGATTTGCCCAGGCCCCTCCTGTCACAGAGCAGGAGACTCCCCAGCAGGAGACCTGTCCTGGGTCACACAGGGCAGAGCCGCTCCTGGCACCAGGGCTCCCCGCTCCCAGCCCAGTGCTTCTCCCCTGCAGGGGCTCCCACCAGCTCCCCACCCTGTCCCTGTCCTTCCCAGGGGCTCCGCTCCCAGCACTGCTGTCTCATCACAGGATCCGAGCAGCTCCTGGAGGCTCACCCTCCAACTTTCCTCTCCTGGGAAAGGGGAAGCAAGAACTTAGAAGCGGTTAGCAGGGCAGGGACTTCTGGCCAGTGGAGGGTTAAACAGCAGTCCAGCCAGAAAAGAAGGGAACCAGGGAGAGAGGAGGCTCAGCCCGCAGGCTACAGGAAGGAGTCACCCAGAAGCTGTTTATGAGCAGCAGTTGTGGTAAAGATGGAAGAAGACTTAGAAAGAGAAGGAAGGCAGCAAGAGCTCTGTCGTTTACAAAAGATCTAATCCTACAGAAGGAAATAAAGCCAGAGAGGATGTGGTTGTAAGTAAGGTGAGTTTAAAAATATATTTCAATAATATAAATTTAAAACTCAACAATCAACATAAAATTGTCTACATTTTCTGACTCTTCCCACATCATCACATTAAGAAACAAACAATGGTTCCCTCTCAACTAGTGATCAAATCCAACTGCATTTCTGTACTGTCTACTCTGTCAAGAGCACATGATGGCACGGGCAGACACAGGACATTGAGTAAATGCTCCAATTGCTATGATGAGCGGGTCCCATAGTACAAGGACTGACTTAACCAGGAGCTGCGGTATCTCTGGGAAATTACAGCATGAATTGAACACACATTCAAGCTTCCTCTCCCAGCTCTACTTCCAAACCTCTGCCCACAAAAGGGTTAAAGACTTTAAGAGTGATAAAGACAAATACTTCACCCACAGAATCACTCCCTCCCCACCCACCCCAACGGATGTTGAAATGGAACAGAACCCTATGGTCCTTGACCCCCTGCCCCCATCATGTCCTCTGCCTGCCTTTTGTCTGTGGGAAACTTTAGCCAAAAGAATGTTTAATCAGAGAAATGAGAAATGCAGAAACAAAGGGACACAGTCAAAGGAGACCAAGTAATAATAATGTAGTCATTAAACATAGTCAAGGATCTTTAGTTCCTTCTCAAGGTAATATTTTAAGCCATATCCTGTGAGCTGTCTTATAGATACTGAAACCCCAGGTGGAGAAGTTAACTATATGATGACCAGACTGTGCCCAGGACAGGAGCTGCCACACTTCTGAGAACTGGCCTCAAAGAAATGGAAACAACCTGGACCCTGGAACTGAAGATTAACTGCACCTAAAACCATCAAGATGATGGCTGGTCAGCCCACCAATGACTGATTTGAAGACAACTGTCAGACCTCACTGTGCTGTTTCTGCATGTAGCCCCCTCTTTCTGTCTGTAAAAGCTCTTGCCCCACTGGTTGCCAGGCAAGGTGGAGAGTCAGCCTTTGGGCAGATGTCCGCCTCCACCCCAGTTACCGGCGTCTGAAGTAAAGCAAACTTTCCTTTCCACCAACCTGGCCTGTTCTGTTGGCTTTGGGGCAACAAGTGAGCCGCCAGTCCCCACACACCTTTTGGTAATAATGTGTAAAGCAATTCAGCAAGGACATTCCTTCCAGTGATGCCCCTTCCAGTCCACCCAGGCTGCCCAACCTCCAATGGGAGGTGTCCATCTCACGTCCATCTCACTAGGTACCAAGAAGGCTGGGGCTAAGGTGGCAACGAATTCCACTCCTCCCCGGATCCTGTGTGACTTTGAGAAAACCACTTTCCTTCTCTGGGTGCAAATAGTCTCATCTTTAAAATGAAAAATTAAAACTGTTTCTCTCTCTCTCTCTCTCTCTCCTCTCTCTTTCTCTCCCTTTGTCTCACTTTCTGTTTCCCTCTCTTTCTAATTTGTGAATCTTCCAGGGCCTATGGAGAAAACTGTAATATTGAATATAAATATTTTTCCAGTTAAATAACATTGGAGAAGAAAGCTACATTTTATTCATTAAAAGGAATCCAGTCTTTACTACAAGTCTCAGTGTTGAATCAAATAGTCATTTAATTTCCTGATAGTTCATTTTAATGGCAAGAATTAATGAAACAAAGAATTATAACAATAAATACTTTCAAAACTTTCATCAGAATTCTTAATTTACTATGTGTGTGTGTTAGTCTCTCAGTCGTGTCTGACTCTTTGCGACAACATGGACTGTAGCCCGCCAGGCTCCTCTGTCCATGGGATTCTCCAGGCAAGAATACTGGAGTGGGTTGCCATAACCTTCTCCAGAGGGCCTTCCCAACTCAGGGATCGAACCTTGGTCTTCTGCATTGCAGGCAGATTCTTTACCATTTGAGCTACAGGGAAGTACTTTAATTTACTATACCTCCTTATTTTCTTTGTTAATTTTTGCTTAATTTCTTTATCTGTTACAAACATATAATTTTTCATAAATTCACAGGTATTTACACGTTCTTTTGGGGGGACATTCTTTGTTTTTCTTTCAGTTCCCTTTTTGCTTATTCCTCATCATCTCTAATTTCTATCCTCCACCTCCAATCTTTTTCTCCATTTTAACCCCCATTAGCAACCTATGATGTCTCCTTCTACATTTTCTTCACACTCTTATAAACATGTGGGTGTATAGACACCCTTAAATATTGAGGACTGCTGTTTCCTTTATAAGATTAGGATTTTATTAAATACAGCTCTCTGTATCTTACTGATGTAGATACATGCATCTGACCTTATGGAAATTGGAAATACCTTCCAACCAATTGGTACATGCATTTTTTAAGGTTTTATAATGCTCCGTGATACGGATACTGTCCATCTTGTTCAGTCATTTCTGAATGATAGGCATGTGTTTTATTTTCAGTTTTGTCCTAAAACAGTGTTTTACATCTATAGAGGGCATCTTCCTAGAGTATTTGTTTTTCCTAAAGGTAATTTTTTTTAATTTTCGTGAAAGCTGACACTGAGGTGGAAGGCAAATTTCATAAGCTCTTTTAAGATAAAAGAGAGACCTTCAAGGACCCTCTACTTTGTGAAGATCTAAGAGCTGAGTGGGGAGTGTGTGGTCACCCTCCTTTTTTAATGGAAAAGTCCCAAGAAACTTGGACTAGGATTGCTTCCTCCAGCTCAGACTGGGGGCCCTAGTCAGCCCCCTCCTCCATAGGACAGCTGTACAGGCTGTCAGTTCCCCTGAGCCCAAACCAGGAAGATCCTTTTCCCTTGCCCTCTGCCCAAAGGAGTCATGCTCTTTATCTCCGTCCCTCTCCCCAGGACCCCAGGGAAGCTCTCCTGGCTTCCAGGTTACTGCAGCAGGAGCAGCCTCACCTCCCTGGAAATGGTTCCCTGATGCAGTCAAGGCTGGTTGAGCTCAGTGGTCCCAGGCTCACCAGTCTCACCTGAGACTCTAAATCAAATGCACTGCATTTGCTAAATAATTACAGAGCTCTTTTGTCTTTATGTTCACCTGCCTCATGCTCCACCCAGAGGCCCTCCCTTCCCAGAGCCCTGACCACTCACTGAGGAGGAGGCTGGTGAATCCCAGGAGTCTGCAGGCCCAGCATAGGTGGGTGTCTTCTGAGCAGGGCAGGCTGCCTGCCAGCCTGTGCAGTTGCAGGGTAAATATCTAGAAGGAGCAGAAAGAGAAGAAAAGCCCTAGGAGCCCTTTATACAACTCTTCTCACCCCAGGGTGGGGCTTACAAAGTACTTCCTCCTTGACCACTGCTCAGCAGGTTAGTTCTGGGAAGACAGGCCTGTTGGTCTAGAGAGAACCCTTTAATCTTATCCCCAGCACAAACAGTTACACAGTCAATAAATAATTTTCGGATGGATGTATAAACATGTGCCTGACAAGGTGCTGTGCAGACCCCACTCCACGGAGTCACAGTCAGTTTGGAGTTCTCACATACCCTTCCTTTCTTCCCTGGAGTAACAACAGCCCAGACAGTCCTGCTCATCAATGTCAGCTTGTGGTCAAACACAGAAGTCACCCGATGACAGCCAGGGTGGGCTAGTCCTCTCCTGCTTTGGGCACCCCTCTGTCTACACAATTTAATGAGTCAATTTCCTTTTGGATTTTCCATGAACTTCAACTCTCAGTGGTATATGACAGAAGCTCTGAACAAAAGAGCAAAGCTCTTTGGGAGAAGTGCCAACTCTCTACATCCCCAGTGCAAATGTAAGCATTTACCTATTCTTGCACCCCTATGGCTTTCCTGATGCCACTGGTGCTAGACATGCTCCCTACACACAGGACAAAGCCAGACCCCACAGGATCTAACGGGTTCTTGTCTGCATCACACCCACCATTTCTGCTTCAGGCTCTGCCTGACCTGCTTCTGCTATCACAGAGAGACAGGGAGAGATGTCTACATTCCCCTTGTGGGCACAACCTCGGCTGCCTCAGACTCACTCCCACTTACTGAGGCTCAGGCTCCAGTTTCTTCTTCCCAGACTGAATACCCCACAACATCTGAGAACTATCACATCCCATACCCTACGTGGACTGTAGCCCACCAGGCTCCTCTGTCCATGGAATTCTCCAGGAAAGAACATCGGAGTGCGTTGCCATTCCCTACTCAGGGGAGCTTCCTGACCCAGGGATCGAACCCTTGTCTCCCACATTGCATCTTTACCATCTGAGCCACCAGGAAAGCCCGAGAGGAGCAGCACCATCCATCTAACTTTCAGACAGTGTCTTCTCCTGCTTATTGAGGCTTCCCCCTTAGCTACCCTGACCCAAAAGCTGGTTCTGCAGGACTGACTCCAAGACCATACACTCAATGTAGTCAGGGCACTGCCTATAAAATGCATTTTTCAGATGTGAAACCTAGAGTGAATGTGAATCTAGAGTCATTAAGTGACCTATAAAGGTCACACAGCCAACCAAGGTCCAGAGTCTGAATTCCTGACAACAAGCTCTGAAGAAACCTCCCAACACCATGGCCCCTCTCCCCATGTAGCTTCAAGCAAGGCATCTGGACTCCAGTCTGTGCTCCCTCAAAGCAGACAGCAGCACATGCAAAGTGACAGTCCACTGGCCCTCACCACCCATTCTTTCCTCCATCCCTCCTCCTCTACCCCCAAACAACTATTCGCTTTTTTTTAAGTTATACTTGTTAGACAGAAAACAACAAAATTCTGTAAAGCAATTATCCTTCAATTAAAAAATAATTTTTTTAATTTTTTTAAGTTATATTTACTTTTTATTAAAGCAGATAGAGCTAAAGCTTTAGAAAATAACAGAATGAAGGGTGGTTTCAGGGGGTCATTCAAGAAGTACACAAATATTTTAAAACTTTAGCTGTAATTAGGAAATAATTAATAATTCAACATGTACAATTTATTCAGCCACTATAGAAAACAGTATGAAGGCACCTCAAAAAAGTATTTTAATTAAAAATTCAGCAACTATATACTACTACTAATACTATATGGTCCAGCAATCCTATTTGCAAGCCAACGGAAACCAAAATCAGATATCAAAAAGGTACCTGTACTCCCATGTGTATTGCAGCATTATTCATAGTAGCAAGATATGGAAACAATTTGAGTATCCACGAATAGATGAATAAGTAAAGAAGATATTACTTATATATACACAGTGAAATATTACTGAGTCACGAGAAAAAAAATTTTGCTGCCCTTTTTGACATCGATGGACCTTGAGGACATTATACTTAGTAAAATAAGCCCACAGAGAAAGACAAATATTGTATGATATCATTTATATCACTTATGTGAAATCTTAAAAAGTCAAACTCATAGAAACAGATAGTGGAATGGTGATTATCAGAGGCTGGAGGGGGTGGGATATTGTTAATGGGTATGATATTGCAACTGGAAGATGAATAAATTCTGGAGATCTAATGCACAGCATAGTGATTATAGTCAGCAATGCTGCATTATATACTTCAAAAATGCTAAGAGACTAGATCTTGCATATTCTCACCATAAAAAAGAAATGATTAAAACTCAACATTCAGAAAACTAAGATAATGGCATCTGGTCCCATCTCTTCATGGAAAATAGATGGGGAAAAAATGGAAACAGTGAGAGACTTTATTTTTCTGGGCTCCAAAATCACTGCAGATGGTGACTGCAGTCATGAAATTAAAAGATGCTTGCTCCTTGGAAGAAAAGCTATGACCAACCTAGACAGCATATTAAAAAGTAGAGACATTACTTTGCCAACAAAGGTCCATCCAGTCAAAGCTGTGGGGAAAAAAGTAGTCATGTATGGATGTGAGAGTTGGACTATAAAGAAAGCTGAGCGCAGAAGAATTGATGCTTTTGAACTGTGGTGTTGCAGAAGACTCTTGAGAGTCCCTTGGACTGCAAGGAGATCCAACCAGTCCATCCTAAAGGAGATCAGTCCTGGGTGTTCATTGGAAGGACTGATATTGAAGCTAAAACTTCAATACTTTGGCCACCTGATGCAAAGAGCTGACTCACTGGAAAAGACCCTGATGCTGGGAAAGATTGAAGGCAGGAGAAAGGGATGACAGAGGATGAGATGGTTGAATGGCATCACCGACCCAATGGACATGAGTTTAGGTAAACTCTGAGAGCTGGTGATGGACAGGGAGGCCTGGCATGCTGCAGTCCATGGGGTCACACAGAATCAGACCCGACTGAGCGACTGAACTGAGCTGTTCATAATAGTCTCTTAAAATCCTTTGTATTTCTGCATTGTCTACTGTAACTTCTCCTTTTTCATTTCTAATTTTGTTGATTTGATTCTTCTCTCTTTCTTTCTTGATGAGTCTGGCTAAAGGTTTGTCAATTTTGTTTATCATCTCAAAGAACCAGCTTTTGGTTTTATTCTTCACTATTGTTTCTTTTTTTTTTTTTTTTTTTCATTTATTTTTATTAGTTGGAGGCTAATTACTTTACAGTATTGTAGTGGTTTTTGTCATACATTGACATGAACCAGCCATGGATTTACATGTATTCCCCATCCCGATCCCCACTCCCACCTCCCTCTCCACCCAATCCCTCTGGGTCTTCTCAGTGCACCAGCCCTGAGCACTTGTCTCATGCATCCAACCTGGGCTGATGATCTGTTTCACCCTAGATAATATACATGTTTCGATGCTGTTCTCTCGAAACATCCCACCCTCGCCTTCTCCCACAGAGTCCAAAAGTCTGTACTGTTCTGTGTCTCTTTTTCTGTTTTGCATATAGGGTTGTCATTACCATCTTTCTAAATTCCATATATATGTGTTAGTATACTGTAATGGTCTATACAGAGTGAAGTAAGCCAGAAAGATGAAGATCACTATTGTTTCTTTCATCTCTTTTTCATTTATTTCTGCTTGGATATTTATGATTTCTTTCCTTCTACTAATTTTGGTGGGTTTTTTGTTCTTCTCTTTCCTGCTGTTTTAGGTGTAAAGTTAGGTTGTCAATACGATGTTTTTCTTGTTTCTTGAGGTAGAATTGTATTGCTATAAACGTCCCTCTTAGAACGACTTTTGCTGCATCCCATAGGTTTTGAGTTGTCGTGTTTTCGTTGTCATTTGTTTCTAGAATTTTTTTTATTTCCCTTTTGATTTCTTCAGTAACCTATTGGTTATTTAGAAACGTGTTTTTTAATCTCCACGTCTTTGTGTTTCTTACAGCTTTTTTCTTGTAATTGATGTCTAGTCTCATAGCGTTGTGGTCAGAAAAGATGCTTGATACAATTTCAATTTTCTTAAATTTACTGAGGCTTGATTTGTGACCCAAGATATGGTCTATCCTGGAGAATGTTCCATGTGCACTTGAGAAGAAGGTGTATCCTTCTGCATTTGGATGGAATGTCCTGAAGATATCAATGAGATCTATCATATCTAATATGTAATTTAAGACTTCCTTATTAATTTTCTGTTTTGATGATCTGCCCATTGGTGTGAGTGAGGTGTTAAAAATTCTCCTAGTATTATTGTGTTACAATCAATTTCCCCTTTTATGTCTGTTAGTGTTTGTCTTATGTATTGAGATGCATGTTGGGTGTATGTTGGGTGCATAGATATTTACAATTGTTATGTCTTCTTCTTGGATTGATCGCTTGATCATTATGTAGTGTCTCTCCTTGTTTCTTCTAATCTTCTTTATTTTAAGGTATATTTTGTCTGATATGAGGATTGCTACTCCAGCTTTCTTTTGCTTCCCATTTGCAAGGAATATATTTTTCCATCCTCTCACTTTCAGTCTATATGTGTCTTTAGATCTAAATTGGGTTTCTTGTAGAGAGCATATATGTGGGTCTTGTTTTTGTATCCATTCAGCCAGTCTATGTCTTTCGGTTGAAGCATTTAAGCCACTTACATTTAAAGTAATTATTTATATATATGTTTCAATTGCCATTTTCTTAATTGTTTGGGGTTGATTTTGTAGATCTTTTTTCTTCTGTTATATTTCTTGACTATATAAGTAAGTCCCTTTAACTTTTGTTGTAAAGCTGGTTTGGTGGTACTGAAAGCTGTTAACTTTTGCTTGTCTGAAAAGCTTTTTATTTCTCCATCAATTTTGAATGAGATCTTTGTGAGGTACAGTAATCTTGGTTGTAGATTTTTCCCTTTCAGTACTTTAAATATATCCTGCCATTCCCTTCCAGCCTGCAGAGTTTCTGCTGAGAGATCAGCTGTTAAGCCTGTGGGGTTTCCCATGTATGTTACTTGTGGCTTCTCCTTTGGTGCTTTTAATATTCTTTCCTTGTGTTTAGTCTTTGTTAGTTTGATTCATATGTATCTTAGCATGTTTCTCCTTGGGTTTATCCTGTATGGGACTCTTCGTGCCTCTTGGACTTGATTGACTATTTCCTTTTCCATATTGGGGAAATTTTCAACTATAATCTCTTCAAAAATTTTCTCATACCCTTTCTTTTTCTCTTCTTCTTCTGGGACCCCTATAATTCAAATGTTGGTGCATTTTATATGGTCCCAGAGGTCTCTGAGACTATCCTCAGTTCTTTTCATTCTTTTTACTTTATTCTGCTCTCCAGAAGTTATGTCCATCCGATCCCTCTGGGTCTTCCCAGTGCACCAGCCCTGAGCACTTGTCTTATGCACCCAACCTGGGCTGGTGATCTGTTTCACCCTTGACAGTATAATTATTTCAATGTTATTCTCTATGTAAATCCATGGCTGATTCATGTCAATGTATGGCAACAACCACTACAATACTGTAAAGTAATTAGCCTCCAACTAATAAAAATAAATGAAAAAAAGAAGAAGTTATGTCCATCATTTTATCTTCCAGCTTACTGATTCATTCTTCTGCTTCAGATATTCTGCTATTGATTCCTTCTAGAGTATTTTTCATTTCAGTAGTTGTGTTGTTTGTCTCTGTATATTTATCTTTTAATCCTTCTAGATCTTTGTTAATTGACTCTTGCATTTTCTCCATTTTGTTTTCAAGGTTTTTGATCATCTTTACTAACATTCTGAATTCTTTTTCAGGTAATTTTCTTATTTCCTCTTCATTTATTTAGACTTCTGTGTTTCAATTAACACACAGAAATCCCTTGTATTCCTATACACTAACAATGAGAAAACAGAAAGAGAAATTAAGGAAACAATACCATTCACCATTGCAACAAAAAGAATAAACTACTTAGGAGTATATCTACCTAAAGAAACAAAAGACCTACACATAGAAAACTATAAAACACTGATGAAAGAAATCAAAGAGGACACAAATAGATGGAGAAATATACCGTGTTCATGGATTGGAAGATTCTATATTGTCAAAATGAGTATACTACCCAAAGCAATCTATAGATTCAATGCAATCCCTATCAAACTACCAACGGTATATTTCACAGAACTAGAACAAATAATTTCACAATTTGTATGGAAATACAAAAAACCTCGAATAGCCAAAGCAATCTTGAGAAAGAAGAATGGAACTGGAGGAATCAACCTGCCTGACTTCAGGCTCTACTACAAAGCCACAGTCATCAAGACAGGATGGTACTGGCACAAAGACAGAAATATAGATCAATGGAACAGAATAGAAAGCCCAGAGATAAATCCACGTACCTATGGACACCTTATCTTCGACAAAGGAGGCAAGGATATACAATGGAAAAAAGACAACCTCTTTAACAAGTGGTGCTGGGAAAACTGGTCAACCACTTGTAAGAGAATGAAACTAGAACACTTTCTAACACCATACACAAAAATAAACTCCAAGTGGATTAAAGATCTAAATGTAAGACCAGAAACTATAAAACTCCTAGAGGAGAACATAGGCAAAACACTCTCCGACGTAAATCACAGCAGGATCCTCTATAACCCACCTCCCAGAATATTGGAAATAAAAGCAAAAATAAATAAATGGGACCTAATTAAATTTAAAAGCTTCTGCACAACAAAGGAAACTCTAAACAAGGTGAAAAGACAGCCCTCAGAATGGGAGAAAATAATAGCAAACGAAGCAACAGACAAAGGATTAATCTGAAAAATATACAAGCAACTCCTGCAGCTTAATTCCAGAAAAATAAATGACCCAATCAAAAAATGGGCCAAAGATCTAAACAGACATTTCTCCAAAGAAGACATACAGATGGCTAAAAACACATGAAAAGATGCTCAACATCACTCATTATCAGAGAAATGCAAATCAAAACCTCAATGCGGTACCATTACACGCCAGTCAGAATGGCTGCTATCCAAAAGTCTACAAGCAATAAATGTTGGAGAGGGTGTGGAGAAAAGGGAACCCTCTTATACTGTTGGTGGGAATGCAAACTAGTACAGCCACTATGGAGAACAGTGTGGAGATTTCTTTAAAAACTGGAAATAGAACTGCCATATGACCCAGCAATCCCACTTCTGGGCATACACACTGAGGAAACCAGATCTGAAAGAGACACATGCACCCCAATGTTCATCACAGCACTGTTCATAATAGCCAGGACATGGAAGCAACCTAGATGCCCATGAGCAGACGAATGGATGAGAAAGCTGTGGTACATATACACAATGGAATATTACTCGGCCATTAAAAATAATTCATTTGAATCAGTTCTAATGAGATGGACGAAACTGGAGCCCATTATACAGAGTGAAGTAAGCCAGAAAGATAAACACCAATACAGTATACTAACCCATGTATATGGAACTTAGAAAGATGGTAACAGATAACCCTATATGCAAGACAGAAAAAGAGACACAGTTGTATGGAACAGATTTTTGGATTCTATGGGAGAAGGCGAGGGTGGGATTATCTAAGAGAACAGCATCGAAACATGTATATTATCAAGTGTGAAACCAGTCCAGATTGGATGCATGAGACAAGTGCTCGTGGCTGGTGCACTGGGATGACCCAGAGGGATGGGATGGGGAGGGAGGTGGGAGGAGGGTTCAGGATGGGGAGCACATGTAAATCCATGGCTGATTCATGTCAATGTATGGCAAAAACCACTACAATATTGTAAAGTAATTAGCCTCCAACTAATAAAAATAATTGGGAAAAAAATGAACTTCTGTGTTTCTAGTTTGTTCCTTCATTTGTATAGTATTTCTCTGCCTTTTCATTATTTTTTTTTTAACTTATTGTGTTTGAGGTCTCCTTTTTCCAGTCTTCAAGGTTGAATTCTTTCTTCCTTTTGGTTTCTGCCCTCCTAAGGTTGTTCCAGTGGCTTGTGTGAGCTTCATATAGAATTAGATATGTGCTGAGTTTTTGTTTGTTTGTTTGCTTGTTTGTTTTTCCTCTGATGGGTAGGGTTGAGTGTGGTGATAATCCTGTCTGCTGATGACCGGTTTGTATTTTTGTTTTGTTTGTTGTTTAGATGAGGAATCCTGCACAGGATGCTACTGGTGGTTGGGTGATGCCGGGTCTTGTATTCAAGTGGTTTCCTTTGTGTGAGTTCTCACTATTTGATACTCCCTAGGGTTAGTTCTCTGGTAGTCTAGGGTCTTGGAGTCAGTGCTCCTACTCCGAAGTCTCAGGGCTCAATCTCTGGTCAAGAACAAAGATGCCACAAGGTGTTTGTTATGGCATTAAGTGAGATTAAAACAAATATCCAAAAACAAGAAACCAAAGATGAACCCCAGACAAATGGCAGTTACAAACCAGGCAAATAATAATTAAAATAATGGAATATACACACATACATATACACCCATGAGCAAAGTTAAAACAGCCTAACAAAAATAAGGTATAGTAGATTGACCCGGTGAACAAAGGAAATTAAAAAAATTTTTTACCAGTTAATAACAAAACTGACTAAAGTACAAACAGGAAAACAAAACTAAAGCGAGGTGCGAAATGGGGAATAAAGCAATGAAAACAAGACTAACAAATATGTTGAGAGGAAAAAAAGAAGGAATAGATATACAAAGCTAAATAGAGGTAGATGAAGATTTGTATACATTAAAGATTAACTGCAAGGGGAAAAAAAAAGTAGGAAAGGCAAATAAAGGAATAAATGTAGAAAAAATATATTAAGTTTTTAAAAATTAAAATTTAAAAAAAGAGAAAAGAAAAAACAGAAGAAGAAAGGAAAAAGGAGAAAAAAATAAAAGGAAAACCCCACAGAACTGCAAAAGCCCAATGTAGAGGCAGAGGTTTATAACAACAATAAAAAGTGGGACTGATATACATGTACAACCATAAGCAAAAGCAAAACAGTCCAACAAAAATAAAGTACAATAGAGCCCCAGTGAACAAAGGAAATCAAAATTTGTATCTACCAGAACAAAATTAAGTAAATCACAAACTGGAAAGCAAAGCTAAAGCAAGATGCCAATTGTGAATAAAGCAATGAAAATAAAACTAACAAATATGTTGAGAGGAAAGGAAAGAAAGAAGAAAGAAAGAATAGATATGCAAAGTTAAATAGACATAGATAAAGAAGATTTATGTGTTAAAGATTTACTGCAAGGGGAAAAGAACAATAGGAAAAGCAAACAAAGGAATAAATGAAGAAAAATAATAATAGCTTTAAAAAATTAAAGAAAGGTGGGTGGGGAGAGAAGGAAAACTCCACAGAACTACAAAAGCCCAATGTAGAGGCAGAGGTTTATAACAACAATAAAAATTGTGACTGAGGAAAAAAGCTGAAAAGCTTAATTGGATTTCTCAGCACCAATAAAATCGACAACTACAACAGGGGCAGGAAAATAGGGGGGAAAAATCCAAAAGAATCGACAGAACAACTCAAAAAATAAGAATAATAAATGTTTTTCTTGAGTCACTGCTGTCAGAGTCCTTTCCCTCTGGGAGTCACAGTCCACCTCAACCCCCTAGGATGCCGTCTAACACTGTGCTGAACTCTGGACCTGCTGTGGGGGCAGCTCAGATTCTAATCTGGTCCTACTCCTGTGTGTTCTCGCCTCCAGTGTCCGCATCTATCAGAACTAGTGTGTTTTCTTTTGTGGGAGCTCTCAATGTCCTTTTATATATTCCATAGACACAGAGTCTGCTTAGTTGATCGTGTGGATTCAATCTGCAGCTTGTACAGCTGGTGGGAGGGTTTTGGGTCTTCTTCCTTAGCCACACTTCCCCTGGGTTTCAACTGTGGTTTTATTTCCACTTCTACATGTGGGTCGTCCACTGGGGTTTGCTCCTGAGGCTGCCCTGGAGGACTTGGGTTTGCCCCTGTGAGGGCCAGGTGTGGAGGTGCTGCAGCTGCTTGGGTTGGAGGGGTTCTGGCAGCACCAGGTACTCAGGAGGGTTGGTGGCCAGGGCAGCAGGAAATGCAGTGCTCTAGAATAGTAGGGCAACCAGTATTGGCCAATATGCTCCAGTATTCTTGCCTGGAGAATCCCCCTCCCTGATAGAGAAGCCTGGCAGGCCACAGTCTACAGGGGTGCAGAGAGTCAGACACTATCGAAGCAAACCTGCATGCATAGAAGCATGACTTTCATTGCCTGTGGCAGCTCTGCCTCAGTGAGTGTTGATCATGAAGGTGGCACAGCTGCTTGGCTTGTGGGGACCCTGGTGGTGCCAAGTGTTCAGGGACACAGAATGCCTCAGCCGCAGGAGTTATGGCCCTATCAGAGTCTTTTTTCAAGCCTCTTGTAGCTGGTGATCAAAAGGCCTCTTTGGCCAGCCTTTCTCCATAGCTCTGCCATTCAGGCACATAGAGGGGCCTCCTGGCTGAGGTCCCACTCTGTAGATCAGCATGTCAGGCACTTAAAGGGGCACACTGGGTGGGGTTCTACTCTGTAGCTCAGAGCGTCAGGCCTTTGATGGGCCAGCCTCTCTACTGTTCAGCTGCCAGTACTGGGGTGGGGAGAGAGAGGCTATGGTGATGGCTCCTCCCCCCACACATGACTCAGCAGTATCACCTTGCTTCCATGGCTGCCTGGCTTTCCTCCACCGGCATTTCCCACCATGATCTCCTCCCTCACATCCCCTCAATCCATCTCTCCGCAGTCAACAGCCCTTGCCCCAGGATTGCTCAACAATCCCTAAACTCCAGCTCCCAGCCGCTGCGCCTTCCAGGGGAGGAGCATTCCTGTCCAGGGTATATATGGCTGAGGCAAGAACTGTCTGATTCTCACTCCATTTAGGCTGCCACAGATCAGCTGTTTCACTCTCAGTCTTAAATATTTTTCCTCTGACTCAGACAAATGTCCCGATGTGGGGATTGGACCCCTGCTTCAGTTCCCCGACTGGTCAAGGGCAGGTCCAGTATTACTAACACTCCTGTTTTTCCACCTAGTTCCTTTGTCCTACCGAGTTTTGTGTGGTTCTATATATTCTTTTCCACTGGTCAAGTACTCTTGTCCACTCTCAGTTGGTGTTCTGCATGTACTTCTGGGTCTGAAGGTGTATTCCTGATGTATCCATGAAGAGAGATGTACCCCACGTCCACCTACTCCTCCACCATCTTATTCTCCCATCCTTGTTCTTTAGAATCATGCCAATGGTTATAAGAATGAGCGAGGTCTTCCATCTTTTCTCCTCACTCCACTCTCTCAATTATTTTCACTTTTGTTTCCATCATTCTTGCTTGGTGCTTCTTAGCATTGCCAGCTACATCACCACTGCTTTTACACTCGCTTCCAGAAATCCTGGGCTTGAAACAGAGATACTGTACTATTATACTCTACACAGCACTGTACAATAAAGTACACAGAATCACAACCACTTGTAGAGGATGAATGCACATGGCAATATATGCCAAACATGTCAATTAACTTACATGATTGGACACGTGAACACACGTTCACATCTTTGAAAGTTCGAAACTTGAAGGTTCATATGTAGAAGACTTACATGTTTAAATATGTTCAAAAGCAAATCAAGTATGAAGAAGAAAAGGAAAGCATAAGATCAATGTATCACCAAATAGTAAACATCAAAAAAGATATAAAATTATAAAATATTACATTGTAATTTTATATTATAATTTTATATTATAAAAGAATGAAGTACAAATTCTGAAGTTGAAAAATACAATAACTTAGATAAAAAGACCACTAGGGAAACTCTATAGGGTATGTAAGCAAGCAGAAAAAACATGAACCAAGTCAAACATATGTCTATTTAGATAATCCAGCCTGTGGAATTTAAAGAAATTGTAATAAACAGATTTAGAAAACTGTGGGACACCATCAATCACACTAGCATACACATAACGGATTCCCAGAAAGAGAAAAGAGCAAGAGGATATTCAAAGAAATAATGCCAGTAAATTTCCTTACCTGAATTTTTAAAGAAAAACCTAATCTACAGAGTCAAGAAGCTCAAGAAATCCCCAATACAGTGATCTCAAAGAGATTCACACCTAGGCTTATAATAATCAAACTACTATTTAAAAGACTTTAAAAGCAGAAATAGGTGACTCGTCACATAAAAGAGACTCCCAGTAAGATTTATAGCTTATTTCAGAAGCCATGGCAGTCAGGAGACCCAGGTGACAAATTCCAAGTGCTGACAGGAAAAGCCTATCAACCAGGAATTAGATAACAGCAAAGCCATTTTTCAAATATAAATTAAGACATACTCAGATAAACAAAAACTGACATTTGTCTCTTGCAGATCTGCCCTATGAGAAATACTAAAAAGAGTCATTCAGGCTGAAATATTTATGTGGTAAATAAAACCATACAAAAAATAAAGACCAAGAAATGTAACTAAATATGTAAATGTAAAGGACAATTTGAATATTTTGTTGTTTATGACAGTTTTTTCTCCTACCTGATTTTATATAACTAGAACAAGGCTATAATTACAAATCTGTGTCAATGGGCATACTAAATAGAAAATGAAATTTGTACAACAATAACAGCACAATGATGGGGGAACATAGCTGTAGAAGATCAAGACTCTGTATACTATTGAAATTATATTGGCAGTAATACAAATAAGATTATATAAATTAGGGTGTTAATTATAATGCCCAGCAAGAGAAAGGATTATGAATGAATACTGTGAAAAACTGTGCAACAAAAATTAGGTAACAAATCATGCCACAGCCCTGCACATCGCAATCTGAGACATGTGACCACTGGTGTGTATGAATGCTGGGTGCTGGAACATGGGGTTTGGAGAGCAGATCCAGGGAAAGGACTACTGTTGGCTGTGAGTAGACAGCCTGAGGTGATGGAGCGAGGAGCTTCATAACCAAGAATGCTTGTTGAGGAAGGGCAGATTGCTGCATAAGCAAAGAACCATTATTGAATGACGTACAAAGGCTGGGGCCCCCACTGCAGCCTCTCTCCTCATGTTTTGGCTCCTGCTTCCCTGAGCACTAGGGAGGGCTCCCACAGGAGCAGGCTCATGCTCCCCCCCTCCCCATCACTGCCTCTTTTACCTCCTCCCCACCTGGGTGGCCCACTTGCCCCATCCTGCCTCAGCCCCCTCCCACCTGATCAGCTTGCACATCCCAATTCCACTGTAGCACCCGCACTCCTAGGTGGCCAGCTCACCCTGAGCATTGCAGCCCCCTCCCACCTGGATGGCCTGATGTGTTCCAGCAGCCTCCAGAGCAGAAAGCTGATGGGTCGACTTCATGCAGAGGTGGGGCTGAAACCACAGCTGAGCCCTAGGGGCCTTGTGACTAAAGAAGAGCTGAAATCTCTCTGCAAGGCTGTGTGAACCATGGATTATACCTCCACTGATAGCTTCATAAATTTACTACCTATAGAACATCCAAACAGACAAGTGCACCCGCAAAAAAAGAAAAAAAAAAAATAGGTAACCTAGATGATGGACAAACTTCTAGAAAGACACAAACTGTCAAAATTGACTCTAAATCTTCATCTGTAACCCAGAGTTTGGGAAGCCACCCCCAGAACTATCAGCTGCAGAAGCATCCCACAGGTGTTAGATGCATACTGGTGAAAAAATGAGTGTCAAACCCCTCGTCTCCCAATACTATGGATGCAGAGAGCACACAGTGTTGCTGCAGAAACTGTGTTGCTGCAGAAAATCCAGTGACTCTATGGCTGGTTTTCACACAGAAAAAGCAGAAAACACAAAGGCACCTTCTATCTAACTTTCATCCTCTAACCCCACTTCTGATAAGCAAACTTAAGTCACATTCAGAACCCAATTTTGCAGAAAGCCTGGATAATGTGGGCTTCTCTTTTCTACCTCTGCAATACTGAAGTCTCATTGAGTGCCTGCTCCCCATATCCACCACAATTCCTTCACTCTCAGGCTAAAACCATGGGTCACTCATCAAAAACTCCAGTCTCCTAAAAGCCTTTGCTTCACTGTTACTCAGTCACACTTACTTAGTGAATCATAAACCCTTGTTGTTGTTGTCCAGTTGCTCATTTGTGTCCAACTCTTTGCAACCCCATGGATTGCAGCACACCAGGTTTCCCCTGTCCTTCACCATTTCCCAGAGCTTGCTCAGACTCATGTCCATTGAGTCGGTGATGCCATCCAACCATCTCATCCTCTGCCACCCCCTTCTCCTCCTGCTCTCAATCTTTCCCAGCATCAGGGTCTTTTCCAATGATTCAGATCTTCTCATCAGGTGGCCAAAGTATTGGAGCCACCTGAATGAATATGAATATCAGGGTTGATTTCCTTCAGGACGGACTGGTTTGATTTCCTGCTGTCCAAGGGACTCTTAAGAGTCTTCAGTACCACAATTCGAAAGCATCAGTTCTTCAACACTCAACCTTTTTTATGTCCAGCTCTCACATCTGTACATGACTACTGGAAAAACCATAGCTTTGACTCTAATCATAAACCTTGGATTGATCCAACTGTCCCCCACCTCTGCATATAACTCATACTACCTGACAAAATCACCAACATCTCAAACAAATTCATTATAAATTCACGATACTTAACCTCAACCAATCTTTAAAACCATTCAGCAGTCAATCATTTGGATAATATCTACTGAGTACTTGCTGCATGTCCTGCATTGTTCCAAATATTTTGCATGTTTTAATTCAGTCATCAAAACAATCTGTGAGATAGGTATCATTATCCCTATTTTACAGACTAGAAAACAAAGACATAGTAAACACTAAGTCATTTGCTCAAAGCCACACTGGGAATATCAGAACCAGGATTCAAAACCAGGAAGTTTGGCCCAGAGTCCACCTTCTCATGATTCTCACATGCTCCCAATGCTCCATCCACCCCATCATTCTGAAAAATGACAAGACATATTTCTCTGGGAAAAATAGAAATAAAAATACATGGCTTCAAGTTCCCACAAGAAAAATTTTAGCTGTCCTGGATTGATTTATATTCATCCTAACTTTAACTTTCTCTTGTCCCACAGAAGACATTCTTCTACTGCGGAAAGTCAGTACCTTCACCTGTGCTTCAAGTCCAGTCTCCTCTCACCTCTTCTGGAATACTGCTCTTTTTTAGAGTTCCTCTTTCTCTGAGATCTGCAACTGATCCCTCCTGGTTCACTTCTTTCCTGAAGCCCTTGAGAGTTCTCAGCACACTCACTTCTGGACTTCACCCTTAACCACGTACCTGATCCATTGTCCTAATTCTTCCTCTCCCTCATCACAGTCACACTTGTACATTTCCTTTAAGACCCTTGCTCCTCAGCTTTCCTTCACCAGGATTCCCTCAACCTCAAAAAGTGCCCACTAACTGCTCTAGTATTTTCAGAGTATTGACTTGTCTTTCCTTCTTAAAATCTTTTTTCTCTCAGTATCTTTAATATCAATACCCCAGATCTCCTCTTTCCCATCTGCCGTCTTTCTCGGGTTTCTTTGCTGGCTCCTCTTTCTCTACCTCTGTTCTTCCCTCAAATGTTGGTGCTTCCAAGGATTTGGGGGTGGCCCCCATTTAACCTCAGTTTTCATTCTCTCACTGGGATATCTACTGCATGGGCTACTATTATCACTCACATGCTGCTAATTCCAAACTTCCCACCACACACCCTCTACTAAGCATCAGACCCTGCATTCAACTGTTAGTAGACATCTCCAATGGGGCTTGATTCAATGTATCTGATGTTGCCTTCATTATCTTCCACTTCTAACCTATTTCTGTGTTCCTACTCTCAGTTAATGGCCCACCCCAGAAACCTAGACTTTGTTTTCAGGTCCGTTCGTTTCCCCCACCACCTAGGGCAGTTAATCAAGTGCAAATAACATGTCAGGTCCTGGGCTAAGCATCTCACATGCAATAATTTTATTGTTACAATCTTAAGCAAGAAGAAAGAAAAAGTGAAATTTCAGTTCTTCCTAATACTTATTATGTCTTCCTTGTGGTTCAAACCATAAAGAATCTGCCTACAATGCAGGAAACCAGGTTCAATCCCTGGGTTGGGAAGATACCATGGAGAAAGGCATGGCTACCCACTCCAGTATTCTTGCCTGGAGAATTCCATGGACAGAGGGGACTTGAGAGCTATAGACCTTGGGATTGAAGAGTCAGACACTACTAAGCGACTAATACTTTTTCTTTCTTTCAATGCTTATCATGGAGAAGGAAATGGCAGCACATTCCAGTATTCTTGCTGGGAAATCCCATGGACAGAGGAGCCTGGTGAGCTACAGTCCATGGGGTCACAAAGAGTCGAACACAACTGAGCTTGCATGCATCATCATCAGTACTTGTTGTTGTTCTGTCACTGAGTCATGTCCAACTCTTTGTGACACCATGGACTGCAGCATGCCAGGCTTCCCTGTCCTTCACCATCTCCTGGAGTTTGCTCAGATTTGTGTCTACTGAATCGGCAATGCTATCTAACCATCTCATCCTCTGTTGCACACTTCTCCTCCTGCCTTCAATCTTTCCCAGCATCAGGGTCTTTTTCAATGAGTCATCTCTTCACATCAGGTGGCCAAAGTATTGGAGCTTCAGCTTCAACATTGGTCCTTCCAATGAATATTCAGGGTTGATTTCCTTGTTTTTCCAAGGGACTCTCAAGAGTCTTCTCCAGCACCACAGCTCAAAAATATCAAGTCTTCAGCATTCAGCCTCCTTTATGGTCCAACCCTCATATCTGTACATGACTACTGGAAAAACCAAAGATTGACCATGTGGACCTTGTCAGCAAAGTGATGTCTCTGCTTTTTAATACGCTGTCTAGGTTTGTCATAGCTTTTCTTCCAAGGATCAAGGATCTTTTAATTAATGGCTGCAGTCATGGTCAACAGTGATTTTGGAGCCCAAGAAAAGAAAAATGGCCACTATTTCCATTTATTAGGAAATACTTATTAAGGAAGAAATTTAACAGAGCTCCCTAAGTCATCACACTTTTTCTCAGCTTTCCTTCCATCTTTTGTGACTGTCTGAAACAGGTTCCTACCCCCACCCTTCTCTGTGGCCCCTAATCAGTGGAGATGCACCTCTCTACATCCCTCTCATCACACTATATTGCAGTATTCCAGTATTCTTTTTGTAATGTATGGAACTTGGTGAAAAACAGGATGGATTCTTCCTCTCCCACAGGAAAGGAGTACAGAAGCAACTATAGTATGTGTAATCAGGCAATGGATGTACTCTTTGTTTAGTGAGAAAGGTTAGAGTGGTATTAACTAATTTACCTGTTTCTAAGAAAAAATGTTGAAAAATTTCCCCTACACAACAATTTCACTCTCCTTCATGTCTCCACAACCATCATTATCCCCTGTACAAACAAAGAAGCCTGCTATTTGTTCACTCTTTTAATTCAAACAAGGCAAGCTCTGTCTCTTCTCTCTTCCCTTCAGTCTCCCCAGCTCAGCCAGCAAGTTCCATCTGCATCAGTTAGACTCCCAAAGATCAGAGGGAACCAAGAAAATCTATCAGACCTAATCCCTAATCTCTGCAAACACACACATGCACACACAAATACACACAGCCACACACAGAGACACATACACATATGAATACAAGTTGAGAATTGTCCCAACTTGAATTTTTAAATGATTCTAATTTTCAGTTTTGGCTGATTGGTAAGGAGGATGGATCAGAAACTCGAGGTAAGTACTCAAAGCCAGGATAACACCTACAGAAACTAGCAGGGCTCTGTGCCCCCTGTACCCTGCCATGGGTTTCAATGCATTTTGTAGAACTCAACTAAATTAATCTCCATTTCTGTAAATTACTTCAAGAACCTCAATGTTCTTCCCATAATGTGGAATCCAAACATTTTAATCTGAAGCTCATGTCCCCCACTGGTATATAAAAGTATTTTATAAAAAAATATTTGGCCTTTTTTCTTATAATCTTGCTAAACTTACTTAGTAGATCTAGGTTTTCTACATAGACAAGCTTGTTGTCTACAGATAATGATTGGTTCCCCTCTGCCTTTACAATCTGTATTCTCCTATTTCTTTTTCTTAGAAGACATGGGGGGGACTTATAGGGAAGATTTGCATAAAACCCTGAAAAGAGAGCAAGCCAAGTTCAAGCAATTCTTTGAAGACAAGACTGCAAATACCAAGGACTAGCTCATCCAAAGCCCATTACACCCCTGATCTAGAATACCTTCCTACACTGCAATGACAAAAAGCTCAAAACTACATTTTTGAGACTCCTTGCAGCTGTTTCCTCCAAGACATACACAAGACATTTATTCTTACATACATAATATATTTATTTGAAATAGAGTTTTATTGGGGTCTAGGCAAGGTTTTTCTGGCATGGATGCTGGCAGAGATACTAAGGCTGTAACATAGCAGTTACTGATCTTGCTGATTCTTGTTAGTGGCAGAGGCAACAGCTCTCTTAGCAGCCCAGTTCTGCCATGTGGTTCCCAATGTCATTTCTGGGATCTCTGGCTTTAGTTTTCTTCTTCTGTACCCCCCCAAAAGTCATTGAACTAAAATATATTCAGTAAACTTTTTTTCCTGAAACTTTCTAAAGAGAATGCTGTACTGAACAACTAAAAACCTTAAAATATAATGAGTTATATCAAAGATAGTTGAAGGTGAAAGAAAGAAGCTAAAGGAAAATAACATATGGAATTTCTGTCTGAGTCAGATGGTTTTGGAGGCCATTAGGTGCTGATATATTTTATTTAAATATTTGCTAGAGTACCAACAGTGAAAATAAAAACAGCTACACCATTCTCTGTGAGACAGTTGGAGAGTAACTCTGTTTTGTGAGGTTGGGACAAAGAGAAACCACAGTAGAAGAGAAGGACCCCCAAAGATGGGTGATGGGGGTTTCCTGTCCTCAAATCACTGAAATGGGCCCCTGTGTCTACGAAAATGAAAGAGAGCCCTGCCCACAGCTAAATTCTAAAGGACTGAGGACGGGAGAAGTTAGATCCATAGAAAAGCTGGAGCTCTGCTTCATCTGTCCCTCCTGAAGTTACCTAACAGACATTGGCCATAGTCTTCAGTCAGTCGGCGGCAGACAGGCAGCTAAACCAACATCATCATCTCTCCCTTGTCTAGCACTTCCCACTTGACAAAGCACTTTATTGTAATAGAGCCACATAGCTAGTTTTATGACTTATCTTCCCATTTTGCAGTTGAGGACACTGAGGATCTAAAGAGGTTAATGAATACACTGAAAGTCTGAAAACTAAGTGTGAGGCAGAGCCAGGCCTAGGGCAGGCCCTAGCCTCCAACCACTGGTCTTTCCAGATCCAGGCCCCTCTCAGGGCAGTGAATCTCCCCCAAGAGATGGTTTCAGACCTTGTGAAGCCACATGAGGAAGAGAGAGGCCAGGCTTGTCCCAAGGCAGCCTCTCACCTCCCTCACACACTGCAGGTAGAGGAAGTAGGGCCTATGGCTGCATCTCAGCAACGTCTGAGCCCCACGATGGCCCTTGTCCAACAACAGAAACCCCCTATCCACTCTGTGTCAGGCCTGCGCCTTCAGCCTAGCCCAGACCTGCAAAGACTGCTGGCCTGAGAAGTCTCACTGGTCTTCCAGCAGGGCCTAGGGACCCCCACTGTCTGTGAGCTGCAGGCTGGTGGGCCTTCCCTCCTTCCTGGGGCAGTGAAATATCCTCCTAGGGAGTCTCATGGTCCTGCTTTCACAGGATCTTTTCATCTTAGTCTTAACATCCATCCCATTAGTCACACCAACTACATTACCTTTTAAACCCGGAGAAGCCCCCCAGTAGAGGGGTGCCTGGGAGGGTCTCCAGGACCCGGGAGGGTCCCTACCCAGGTCTCCATCCCTGGGAGGGACTCCAGCTCCTGAGAGTGTCCCTACTCAGCCTCAGGTTGTAGGTGACACTCACTCCGAACACAGTCAGTCGGGCCTGTTTCTACTGGGCTTCCTTTATCACAAGGTTTCCCTTGTGGTTCCTGGCTGGACAGGTTCTCAGCATCTCTCTTCTGTCCAGTGGGGGAGGACAGACCACAACACCCAGCACAAGCTTCTACTTACCCCAGGGGCTCAGACCACACTATTCCACTCCACATGCCTATAGAACCTTGAGACCCTCCCATCGGGGCACCGAAAGGAGGAAGAGCGCCACTGGAAGCAGATAACTGGGAAATACTTCCCCATTTAAGATGGTAAATCCCCATCCTTTATGGACCTAAAAAAAGATAATATATAAAGCAGAATGCCAAGTTACTCATTTATGATAAAGGACCCTCCAGTCTGGGGATGAGTGTCAAACCAAGGACCCAAGACACCCTCTTCCTATTAATAAAGTCTCCTCCCAACACACAGGGGCTTTCTGGGCACAAGCCTGTGATGATCAGTGTCAGGGCTATTTCTCCAACACTCAGGAACAGGCTGAAACTTCCTGAACCCACTGGGAATACCTCTCAGGTGCAGATTGCTGGTGAACCTATCCTGGGGAAATACTGATCAGTGCTGCTTCTGTGTTTACCAGTGCCCTTCAGGTTATAAACCCTCTCTAGATGTCTGCTGTCGTGGGAAAGCCTGGTCTTTAAGACTAGACAGAACTAAGTCTCCTCTCTTTCACTCTATCTGAGTGACCCTGGACAAGTTGCTGAACTTATCTGAGCCTGGGAATTATCACAACATTGGTCTTCCTTTTGTGAGTTTCAAAAGCAGGGCCCTGTGCATGCACTCAGTGAGGTTCACTGGCAGATCTTAAACAATAACACCAATTTTAAATTGAATCCCTTGTCTAGGAGGTACTTCCTCCACTATGGAGGTGATGGTTTTACTATTAATGCAACCAGACTTTTAGGGGCGCCCACTTGTGGCATTATACCTTCTTATTTCCTTTAAAAAATAAAATTGTCTTTGATGGTGCTGAATTGGAGAAGGAAATGGCAACCCACGCCAGTATTCTTGCCTAGAGAATTCCATGGACAGAGGAGCCAGGCGGGCTTACAGTCCATGGGGTCACAAACAGCCAGACACGACTGAGTGACTAACACTGATGGTGCTGAATAACTGATGATGGATACCCACTCCTTTCTTCAACCAACTCATTTCTGCATTTTAAAATATGAGCTATTGAA
The DNA here is from genome assembly GCF_023699985.2 of Odocoileus virginianus. Classification (NCBI taxonomy): domain Eukaryota; kingdom Metazoa; phylum Chordata; class Mammalia; order Artiodactyla; family Cervidae; genus Odocoileus; species Odocoileus virginianus. The sequence goes on along the minus strand of NC_069678.1, from coordinate 13,641,842 downwards.
ACCTTTTACAATTAAAGAAAAATGGGAAGGTTCTTCTAAGCACATTTACCCAAACATATGGCAGGTTCTTTACTCACCAGAAAAAGAAAAAAAACTTAAGCAAATGGATTTTAAATATATATATATATATATATAGCCATAGGACGGGAACAAACAGGTCACAAAACACTCAGTTACTCTCATATGAAGTAGAAGAAAACATGGGATAATTGAGTAAATGTTTTCCTTAGGTTTACAGTCTCTGGGGTGGAGTTTTGAGTGCATGCCATGCTCCCAAATGGGCTTAAAAACTGGAAAAGGATCCGTTTATCATAATATGAGCAATACAGCAGGCTTCCCAGGTGATTCAGTGGGTAAAGAATTTTTCTGTAATGCAGGAGATGCAGGAAACATGGGTTCGATCTCTGGATCAGGAAGATCCCCTGGAGGAGGGCATGGCAACCGACTCCAGTATTCTTGCCTGGAGAACCCCATGGACAAAGGAGCCGGGTGAGCTACAGTTCATAGGGTTGCAAAGAGTCGGACATGACTGAAGCAGCTGAGCATGCACAAGCAATACAGCAGCCTCCCCATCCAAACCCGGGAAAAGTAGCTAGTACTAATTGCTCCACCTGTCACTATATTTTGAGCCGTGAAACAGTTTTGATCCATATCCTAAAACAATCCACACTATAAACCAAAATCTGTTGTTCTAACAAAATTTAATTGCAGGAGTCCAATAGGCCTCGCATGCCTCAGCCATCTGCTCCACCTTTTCTCCCCAGCCAGGTGCTACCTGGCATCTTTCATGCAGTTGACACTGAATGCTTACACTTTGCTAAGACTGATTCAGCACTTGAGATGCATTATCTTATTAATCCTGAAACACCATGAGATAGCTACAATTATTATATCCACTTTACAGATGAGAAATTGAGGAATAGAAAAGCAAAATGACTTGTCCAAAATCCAAGGCTGAAATAACAGATTAAAGGATTTAAACCCACATCATCTGGTACAGGCGCCCTTTATAAGTGGGAATTAATCCAAGAGTCAGTTCCCTTCAGTTTTGCTGCGCATGAGCTAATTAAGAGTACCTAATATGGTTTCTTCTATCTTAGTTGGAGATAGTCCATTAAATTGTGTCTCTTTCACTATGCATAAATCCCCTGGTTGCAGATTACGGGGCACTTGATCTTTATCCAAAGATTGATTACTGAGATAAGTTTCAGAAACAAACTTAGAATGTCCTTATAATAATTAATCTTTACATTAATGTTGTATAATGTAACAATGAGGAACTATCTGGGAAGTGAGTCTTAGTAAATACAGACCTCCATTAACAGAATTGGGACTTAACATTCATTGAAACATACTCGTTTTCTCTCTAAAATTACCCTAATTTCTACTGAATATAAACAAATTAAGACTAATTTGTTTGCAAAATAAGGTCTAATGACTTTCTCCCTTTTCAAGGTCCCCAAAATACTGTGAGCTTTCTGTACCTGTTAGTGAGTGGCCTTCCTAATTTATCTCATAAAGCTGCCAGAACCTAAGAATTTCCAACCTCTGGAGAGAAAGATAGAAAAGATAAATGTTTCAATTCTGCTTACGGAGGTATAATTTACAATAAAATTATAACCATATTCACCAGTTCACCATTCCTATGTAACTAATTCTTCCTGTTAAACAGTTTTATGAAGCCATCAGTTTTCCTATTAGAATCCTTTAATTTCTTACTCAGTTCAGCATTATGGTCCCCAAACCAGAAATTTATATTTATCCAAAAGTCCTTTTTGTAAATTTTTTAAGAGGAAGCAGTTTTGCAAAGGCCTCAGGATAAAACCATAACCATTTATAATGACAGAAGACTTAAGGCACATTTAAAATTTGATTAGCCTCCAACTAACAAAAATATATGAAAAAAATAAAATAAAATAAAAATAAAAGTAAAAACAATTTTGATTATCATGCAGTTGACAAAGAAGTTGGTTACTGTTGTGACATACAATGCTTGTAGATAATATCTAGAATTATAACTGATAACATTTTATCAGGACATATCAGATTTTTAGGAATTCCATATAATTTCTAGAATATCTATATTAATAACACCTACCATATGATATAAGAAGATTTTTTTAATGATTCAATAATGCTTCCCATGTAATTTAACATGCCAAATAAAACTAGTTAGTTTAATATCCCTCTTTGGGCTGTTTCAGGAGCCCGTTGAAGCATCCCAAAAATAGCTAGAGGTCAAAGGGACTTCATTAGGATTTTATTCATTTATCTAGGAAGTTTTGTCAAAAAAATAAAATATCAAAAGGATTTAGAACACTCAGTCAGATAGGACCATAGGTCACTGTGAAATAATAGTTATTTACTTAGCCAAAGTGACAATAAAATATTTCAAAGACAAATATAGAATAGATTACTTAAAAGGTAAAGAATTTAAAACCTGTTATCAAAGGCAGTTTAATATTTTAAGAAAATTTGTCCTCTTAACAGACAGAAAAGCCAAATTCAAGTTTTCCACCAGCTTACTTTTAAATTCATTCTAAATTTAGCATTCCTGACCATGCACAAACCTCTTTCATCAGGGTTCACTTCCCACAAACCTTTCATGACTTTCTGTATCCACTACTTTATTTTTTCCATCCAGAAATAAGCAGCTCTAAAGCACACTTACTTTTTTTCTCTAATAAAGTGAAATTCCATTCCTCATACCTTCTTTACTGAAAACATACATCCTATCTTTCTGATGAATACTGACATGTTTCCTTTATTATTTCTATTAACTTTAACTACATGCTCATATTAGAGTCCTCAGCTCTGAAGCCTTGATTTCCTGTGAAAACTAAGAAGTAAGCAATAATGAACTATCCTTTACATTAGCACTCTGAAGATCGGTGAACATAAATAAAAGTGATAATTTCTAAAAGCATTTGGCTAATTCATTTCAATGTATGACAAAAACCACTGCAATGTTGTAAAGTAATTAGCCTCCAACTAATAAAAATAAATGGAAAAAAAAATTAAAAAAAATAAAAGCATTTGCTTTCTAATAGAGAACATCACAGAATAGCACCAAACATATTCATTAACAGTCCTAAATACATTTGAGTGTGTGCTTAGATGCTCAGTCCTTTGAAAAGTGAAAGTGAAAGTTGCTCAGTCATGTCTGACTCTGCGACCCCTTGGACTATACAGTCCACTGAATTCTCCAGGCCAGAATACTGGAGTGGGTAGCCTTTTCTCTTCTCCAGGGGATCTTCTCAACCCAGGAATTGAACTGGGGTCTCCTGCATTGCAGGCAGATTCTTTACCAGCTGAGCTACCAGGGAAGTTCAGTCCCTTAGTTTTTCTATAAAAGGAAGCCAATGTTCAATAGTTAATGTTTCAGCATCATATTTTATTTGGAAATGATGTAGCTATTATTCAATAACTTTCATAACTTAATTTAGCACAACTATAGAATTTCAAGTTACCAAAATCTGCAGAGACTATTTTAGATAGCCATTTCTAAAACATGATTATTCTTGATAGGAATTACCTAAAATCTCTCATCTCATTTTCATTTTCTTTCCTTTAAAGTTTCTTCATATCAAGTTACTTTCCTTGCTGACAAATTTGCAACAGATGTGATAAGATTTTTATTTAACTTATATTAAACTAGGTGCAATAAAAGTGTTACACTTAATATTGATGACTCAAAAGACATGTCTATATTAATCAGATCAACAAATAAACCTTAATACCAGATATTAATTTAACACTAAATATTTCCCAGTTGACATGACCTGAAATTAATTCCGTTCTGTACTTTTTCTTAGAATGTATAAAAGTGCTTAACTTCCTTTAATTCAATTAAGTATAGCTCACAAATCAACTTTGATAATAACCATCCAAAGTGAAAGTGAAAGTAGCTCAGTCATGTCTGACTCTTTGTGACCCCATGGACTGTAGTCCACCAGACTCCTCTGTCCATGGGGATTCTCCAGGCAAGAACACTGGAGTGGATTGCCATGTTCTCCTCCAGGGGATCTTCCCAACCCAGGGATCAAACCCAGGTCTCTCGCATTGCACGCAATACCATTCAAAGGTAAAAACAAAGATAATGCACGTATAAACATACCGACAGACACAAGAGATCCCATATCTTCATTTTCTAAATTTAGTCATGAATCAGATATCACAGTTCACTAACATAAATAACAGTTGGAATAAGTAAATTTTTAAAATGTTTCTTCCCCTTTTTTCTCCTGAGTCTCAGGACTTAGAGATGGTCTAGATAAGATAAATGTTCCAGGGAGCTCTGGTATCAAGACACAGGGAGAGAAAATCAAGTTCTCCTAGGAGAATTTGGTCCCTCGGGATCAGAATTCTGATAAGACTTTTTTTCCTTCAAGCTTGCTTTCTCTACCAGTTGGGCATTAAACAAAGGTCAGTTAACCTTCAACTGGTACTGAGTACTTAACTGGTGCAATTGAATATTTATAATTTTCATAGATACTCCCTTTTCTTTTTTACGGTTTTGAAAAGTGGTGAGCCAGTATAACAATGGCCTTTGCATGGAATGCCGATCAACCGAGATTGTGTCTTTTGACTAGAGTAGTCCGATCCTCATTTAAACCATCTAAAAAGGCAGAGTTAAGCAAGGATCATTTTGGTGGTTAGAGAATGATTTAGGTGTCAAGCCAGAATTTTGCTTCAAAGTTTAAAAAAAAAAAAAAAACCTTCCATAATAGCCTGGAATTGATTCATCTGGTCTTTGCTTGCACTGCTGCATCTTTGTCCCATCTATGGTTTTTGAGAAAAGCTCTGGGATAAGTTTGAGTAATTTCTGAGCTAATTCCTCACATTCAGTATGAACTTGTGGTTCAAAATTCATTAAGAAGTGTTTCCATCCTGCTTTCTTTATTCACTCCTTTCTTAGTTTTCAGAAACTAGCAGCTATATTAACTGATATAGATCTGAAAACCCTGGCACATAGGTCCAGATGGTTGACTTAAATTCCTTAGCAAATTCCAATGATTCCTGACTTAGATCAAGAAATTCCTTGGTCTCTAAGTTCTGTTCAGATCCGGGGTGTGTACATAAGCACTGAGGAAGGTTCACTTTTCCCTATAGTATGTTTCTCCTTAAAGGGAGCTATAATCACTTCTGATTATTATTTTTATCTTTACTGGGGAAGTGGGAGCAGCAGGAGGTGGAAGAGTTGGAAGAGAAAAAGCAATAGTGTCTGGATCAGGCAATTCAGATAAAAGAAGATACATGGGAGGAGCAGGAGAGACAGAGTCAGTATTAGTGGCCTTTTTTTTTTTTTTTTTTTTGCAGTTCTGATATCATTTCAAGAAATTTTTTGTTGGTTTCCTGCAAAGAAGTTATCATTTTCTCTTTTAGAAGCTTCTATAGACCAATCAAAGTAAGCATTTTATTCAGTCTGTTTGGTCCTATGGCCAGTTTTTCTGTGTGCACAAAAATATCAATTTTGTAATATGTAATGAACCCTAATTTGGCCATTTTAGGCTGAGATCTCCTTTAATATAATTTTCCCAATTAAGTAAGTACTTGCAAGTACGAGTTTTATATGTACATAACCTTGTCTGGGGTGTTAGTCAAAGGCTGGCTTTCTGGTGCTCCTTGCTTCTGTGATTGAGAGGCTCAATTTCCCACTTTAAAGTTGAGTTTGTCAGGGATAAAATTTACCAGTGAATTTGTGTGGTGGCCAATGTACTGCTTGTAAGCTTAACTTCTCTAGGTGTCACCCTGGAGTCATTTCAGCCCTCTTACATGTCAGTTTCTCCCTTTAGTGGTCTAAGACCATTGTGGTGATTGGATCGCTGAATGGCCAATTCTTATTCATGACCTTCAGATGAGCAAGTGTTTTAATAAATGAGTTTTCCCCTATGGGACCACTGCATGGTATGAGGACTCTGCCTCCATCACTCCCATAAATTTCTTAGTCACCTGAGAAAACCATAACCCGCCAGGAGGAGTCTTGTCCCTTTTCTTCAGAGCAAAACTCTCATGCATAATAATATCTTCACTTTTATCGGGGCAAATTCTATTAAGGTAGCCAAACTGAGGAAAAGCATCAGATCCACTAGGCTTCCCAGGTGGGCGCTAGTGATCAATAACCCGCCTGCCAATGCAGGAGACATAAGAGATGCAGGTTCGATCCCTAGTTGGGAAGATCCCCTAAAGGAGAGCATGGCAACCCACATCAGCATTCTTGCCTGGAGAATCCCGTGCACAGAGGAGCCTGGCAGGCTACAGTCTAGAGGGTCACAAAAAGGCACGACTGAAGTGACTTAGTAGTAGCAGCAGCTTCAGATCCACCTCTTATCTAATCATTCAGCCCAGGCCACTCAGTCTCTTACAACTGAATCCCAGTATCTTTCAACTCGGGGGCTGGGTGTAGGGGAGGCAGGTACCTGTTGTAAACCACCAAATAAAACTCAGGATCACCAAATAAAACTCCTAAAATATAGGAGATCCAAGAACCAGGAGAGACTCACCCAAATCTGTCTGTTCTCTCTGAGGAGGTGGACAGGCCCAAAGGGCCTCTGCGGGTACCAAGACTCTGGTTCCCCATAGAGGTCAAGCAAAGGGGAGAAGTCCACTCTGGGTCCCTTATCCGTGGTCACCATTAATGTCGACTGAAAAAACGCCCAACGTGAGAGCTGTGAGCTCAGTTTCATTTGGAACAAAACGAGGATGGGAGACAGCATTTTGGATAGCTCTGAAAAACTATTACGAAGAGCTAGGAGGGAAGGTCAGTATACATGTAATTTTAGTAAAGGGAGAGTACATGCAATCAAGCACTTTTTTTTTTGCAGAAAATTTCTGCTACTACTAATCATATGAAGGTTACTGCTAGTCACAAAGAGCATACACTCACCATGAAGGCTTTTCTAGATATGAAAAGATGCAAGAATTGGGCTCATAAAATCGTCTCCTGAAAACAATCTATCTGAGGACCTGTTCTGCCAGTTTTTCCATAGCACAGAGTGCCTCATTTCTAATCTTCACCCTGAACTCCTTTCAGTGAAGGTTAGCAGCTACCACAGCTCATAATCTAATTTTTGTAGATGTAGATGGTAAGTGCTAGTTTGTAGGTGATAGGGTATATATCTGAAGTAAATGGAATCACTATCTCAAGGAAATATCTGCACTGCCATCTCTACTGCAGTATTATTCACAAAAGCCAAGATGGAAATACACATGTCCATCAATGGATAAAATGGATATGGTATGCACACATAGTGGAATATTATTTGGCCATAAAAAGAAAAAAATTCTGCCTTTTGTAACAACATGGATGAGCCTTGAGGGCATTATGCTAGCTGAAATAAGTTAGAAAGACAAATACTGTATGTTCTCACTTACATATGGAATCCAAAAAGCTGAATTCATAGACCCAGAGACCAGAATGATGGCTGTCAGGTGGTGAGAAGGGGATATGGGGAGATGAGCGTCAAAGGGGACAAACTTACATCTTTAAGATGAATAAGTTCTGGGCATCTAGTGCACAGCATGGTGATTATAGCTAATAATACTGTATTGTATACTTGAAAGTTGTTAAGAGAATAAATCTTTAATGTTACTAGCAATCACACATACACACACACAAGATAATTATGTGAGGGGGCTGAGGTGTGAACTGTCACCATTGCAGTAGAAACATGCATGAAATCATCATATTGTAGACATACATATGCTATATGTCAATGACTCAGTAAAGCTGGAAGAAATGAATGCTTATGATGTGACTTAGCTTTGTGAGGTATGATGTGACTTTTATTCTTCTATATCATTCTCCAAATTTTATATAACCAACATGGATTATTCTCATCAGGAAAAAATACATCTTCCTTAAACTTTTATGTCCTTTGATTCATCAGGAAAAGAGAGATAACCACTACTGACTTCATGATTGCCAACATTTAGGTAATCTTTATACCCACCTAAACACATATGAATATGTGTGTGTGTGTGTGTGTGTGTGTGTGTGTGTGTGTATTTATAATCCCTAGTGGCTCAAGAGGTAAAGAATCTACCTACAATGCAGGAGATGCAGGAGATGTGGGTTCGATCCTTGGGTCAGGAAGATCCCCTGGAAAAAGAATGGCAACCCACTCCAGTATTCTTGCCTGGAATATCCTATGGACAGAGGAATCTGGCAGGCTACAATCCATGTGGTCACAGAAAGTCGGACATAGCTACTAAACAACAACAAAAATTATTTTTTTAAATAAGCTCTCTGCCTCCTTCTCTTCTGCTCTTGGGATATCTATTATCCTTAGGCTGTCTTTTCTAATGGAGTCAGATTGTTCTCATGAAGTTTCTTCATTTTTTAGATCTTAGTTTTCTCTCCTTGTCTATCTAAATAACTTCTAGACTTCTATCATTAATTCTCTTTTCCTTATGATCTGTTGCACTTCTAGTGCTTTCTAATGCATTGTTCATCTCATTTATTGAGTTCTTTAGCTATAGGATCTGTTTTGTTCCTTTTTGGAGCTTCAATCTCTTTGGTAACATATTTCTTCTATTCATTCATTTTAATCCTGAGCTTATCGAACTGCATTTCTGAGTTCTCTTGAAGCTGATTGAGTATCTTCATGACAGCTGTTTTGAATTCTCTATCAGATCACAGTATTCTGCAACTTTATTTTGGGCTTTTAGAGAATTGTCATTTTGTATTTGTGATACATTACCAAGGTTTTTCACAGTGCCTTGATGAACTCTTCCTGTACCAGCACATCTGAAGTGGCAAACACCTTATTTAGGTAAAGCTCCGTTTTCCTTTAATTCTAACTCAGTAGGTTGGTTAAAAAGTCTTTCTTCTGTTTCTCAGTAGGTGGCACTATAGCAAAGGTTTTGGTTTCTCTTACCTGAGCCATCCTTAGCTGTATTTGAGTCAACACTTCCCACCCTTTAGCACCTCTACCAAAGGTCTCATCAGTACCCTTATCACTGCTGCTGCCTTGTTGGTGCTGGAGTCAGTGCTGTCTGTCACTGGCATCACCACGAGGGGCACCAGGGTGGCAGGCACCTCTGCTGAGCCTGGGGTCTGCCTGGTCATTGGCACCACCCCTGCAGCAGGGGAGGGGAGGGGAGCCAGGATTGCAGGCACCTCTCGCATGTCCAGAGTTGTTGGATTCTTGGGTGCTGCCACCACCGCAGGGGCGTGGGGAGGAAGGCCAGAATCACAGATACTTCCAGACTGGAAAGACCACAGTTGTGGACCAATTGCCATTGCTGCCCAGTTACCTGTGGCCATGGGGCCTCTGTGGCTGGAAGGAGTCATGTCATCATCTGCTGTTACTACCAGGTTCTTGGAGGCTGCGGGCTCAGTCACTATTGCTGCAGGGTCTAGCATCTCTTCTGGGAGACCTTCTGCTGGTCTCCCAATTCTGCCTCCTCTATGTGTTCCAATCCACTCACTTTTGTGTATATAGATGTGTGGATATCTGGAATCCTGGTATGTTGGGCAGAAGAACGTTTGTGGAGTTATGAATGTTTTACCAGTTTTAGATTGAAAAAGACAAAGAGAGCACCTCATACAAACATAATGCTGACATCACTACCAGACTCTGACTCTTGATTTGTTGTATGACTTTTCAGGTTGCATTGTTCTTCAGGACTTAGGTTTAACATCCCAAAAAGTGAATTTAATATGCAGTAACCAAATCCCTTGACTGCACAGTCTTTGAGTCAGTCCTGCAGATCCAACCTGAAAATCTGAACAGCTGAGGGGGAAGCCTCAGTGGAATCTTTCTGGAAAGAACTCCCAGAGGCCAAGAAGATGGTGTTAATTCTCTAGAGTATGGGAGTAGAGAGTTCTCAGATGTTGTGGGTATTCAGTCTGGGGAGAGAAACCAGAGCCTGAGACTCAGTAGGTGGCAGTGAGTCTGAGGCAGCTGAGGCTGTGGCCAGGAGGATGGTATACATCTCTCTCACAGCCCTTCTGTAATATCAGGAGCAGAGCTGGCAGTAGTTTAAAGGAAATGCTGGGTGTGATTTAGCTTCTGTGGGGGGCAGGGTGAGATTGCCCTGTGTGTAGAGAGTATAACTTACATTGGGAGCTGCTGAGAAAGCCATATATTGTTTTGTTGTTCAGTCACTGAACAAATTTGCTGGCATTGAATGCAGCACTTTCACAGCATCATCTTGTAGGACTTGAAATAGCTCAGCTGGGATTCCATCACTTACACTAGTTTTGTTTGTAATGATGCTTCCTAAGGCCCACTTGACTTCACACTTCAGGATGTCTGGCTCTAGGTCAGTGAACACACCATCATAGTTATCTGAGTCATTAAGATCTTTTTTGTATAGTTCTTCTGTGTATTCTTGCCACCTCTTCTTAATATCTTCTGCTTCTGTTAGGTACATACCTTCTGTCCTTTACTGTGCCCATCTTTGCGTGAAATGTTCCATGGGTATCTCTAATTTTCTTGAAGAGATTTCTAGTCTTTCCCATTCTATTGTTTTCTTTATTTCTTTGCACTGATCACTGAGGAAAGCTTTCTTATCTCTCCTTGCTGTTCTTTGCAACTCTGAATTCAGATGGGTAAATCTTTAAGGCCAAACTTGCCTTCAACAGGATTTATGCCAGAAAATAGCCAACAAATGCAGGAGAAGCTTCACCAAGTCTTGCTGTAATAACATGATTTCTGTGCATGATCACAGGCTGACATTGGTGAGCAGGGCAGCCTAGGCTGAGCTGTTAACCCAGGGAAACAGGTAAGGGTTTCAAGTGAATATAGGTGTGGAGAGTGTGAAATCACCAAGCCGGTTCAGTTGAACAAGTTGAACTGAGCCTCAGTATGTGGCAATGAATCTCACTAGGTACCACCTACTGAGGCTCAATGGTTCAGTTGAACAAGCGAAATCACCAAGCTGGTTCAGCTGGTTCACAAGAACAAGTTCAGTTCAGTCGCTCAGTCATATCCGATTCTTTGCGACCCTATGGACTGCAGCACGCCAGACTTCCCTGTCCATCAGCAACTCCTGGAGCTTACTCAAACTCATGTCCATTGAGTCGGTGATGCCACCCAACCATCTCATCCTATGTCCCCACCTCCTCCTCCCGCCTTCAGGTGGGAGCATCAGGTGGCCAAAGTATTGGAGCTTCAGCTTCAGCATCGGTCTTTCCAATGAATATTCAGTACTGATTTCCTTCAGGATGGGCTGGTTTGATCTCCTTGCAGTCCAAGGGACTCTCAAGAGTCTTCTCCAACACCACAGTTCAAAAGCATCAATTCTTCTGCGCTCAGCTTTCTTTATAGTCAAACTCTCACATCCATACACGACTACTGGAAAAACCATAGCTTTGACTAGATGGACTTTTGTTGGCAAAGTAACGTCTCTGCTTTTTAATATGCTGTCAAGTTTGGTCATAGCTTTTCTTCCAAGGAGCAAGCGTCTTTTAATTTCATGGCTGCAATCACCATCTGCAGTGATTTTGGAGCCCAAAAAAATAGTCTCTCACTGTTTCCATTGTTTCCCCATCTATTTGCCATGAGGTGATGGGACCAGATGCCATGATCTTAGTTTTCTGAATGTTGAGCTTTAAACCAACTTTTTCACTCTCCTCTTGCACTTTCATCAACAGGCTCTTTAGTTCTTCTTTGCTTTCTGCCATAAGGGTGGTGTTATCTGCATATCTGAGGTTATTTATATTTCTCCTGGCAATCTTGCTTCCAGCTTGTGCTCCATCCAGCCTGGCATTTCGCATGATGTACTCTGCATATAAATTAAATAAGCAGGGCAACAATATACAGCCTTGATGTATTCCTTCCCCAATTTGGAACCAGTCTGTTGGTCCATGTCACCACCAGACACATCCACTACTGGGTACTGTTTCTGCTTTGGCTCAGCCTCTTCATTCCTTCCGGAGCTATTTTTCCACTCTTCTCCAGTAACATATTGGGCACCTACTGACCTGGGGGAGTTCATCTTTCAGTGTCATATCTTTTTGCCTTTTCATACTGTTCATGGGGTTCTCAAGTAAAGAATGCTAAAGTGGTTTACCATTCCCTTCTCTGGTGGACCACTCTCCACCATGACTTGTCCATCTTGGGTGGCTCTACACAGCATGGCTCATAGTTTCGTTGAGTTAATCAAGGCCATGGTCCATGTGATCAGCTTGGTTAGTTTTCTATGATTGTGGTTTTCATTCTGTCTGCCCTCTGATGTATGAGGATAAGAGGCTCGTGGAAATTTCCTAGTGGGAGGGCCTGACTGTGGGGAAAACCAGGTCTTGCTCTGGCTTTGTGGGCAGGGCCATGCTCAGTAAATCTTTAATCCAGTTTTCTGGGGACAGGGCTGTGTTCCCTCCCTATGGTTTGGCCTGATAGGGATAAGTCTGTTTAGGACATCTTCAAAGAAGAGACCCCCGACCATCCTTCAGTCACTTCTCAGCCCTTTAAAGAGAGGGGTGCTCCCTTCAAGCCCCTCTCGGGAGCCCAGCCTGGCCCTCTGTTTTGTCTGTCTCTGCTCCTGGGGGTGGTTTCAGGACCCATTGTCCTCAGATCACCTGCTGAAGGACATCATCTCCTTACCCACAGTGTGTGGAAAACTGGTCTACAAACCACGCTCAGGAAAGCAAACTGGAGCTGTTAAGAAACCACTAACTAGTAGCCTTGGCCAGAGCTTTATTGTTCCTGCTACTTTAGCTTCTTTCTCCCTGTTTCCATGGTGTTGACCCCCTCTTACCAACACTACTGGGGTGGATGGGGGGTGGTGGGGAGAGCAAGAGTAAGACAAACATTTTGATCAGAATTACTTGTGACAATCCCATAGAAAGGTGCTACATTTGAGACTGAAATGCTATATCTTGGGAAGTCCAATTGCATCCTCCCCCCACTCCGACTCGTTGGAACAAAGATCTGTTTCTCTGATTTAATGGTTAGTATCCTCAAAATTGTATATTTCAACATTAAATTAATGCTGACCATGATGACTGTGATGCTAACTTAAGGATACTTTTATTTTGGGCATCAGTTAATGAGGGAACCAGCAGGGTCTTACAACCCATTCTAAGGAAGAGTCAAAGACACACCACAGAAATGCTGGAATGAATTTATAAACAGATATCCTGTGTTTACATGGGTTATAGTATTTGTGATAACACCAGTGGTCATGTATGGATATGAGAGTTGGACTGTGAAGAAAGCTGAGTGCCGAAGGATTGATGCTTTTGAACTATGGTGTTGGAGAAGACTCTTGAGAGTCCCTTGGACTGCAAGGAGATCCAAGCAGTCCATCCTAAAGGAGATCAGTCCTGGGTGTTCATTGGAAGGGCTGATGCTGAAGCTGAAACTCCGGTACTTTGGCCACCTCACGCGAAGAGTTGACTCACTGGAAAAGACCCTGATGCTGGGAGGGATTGGGGGCAGGAGGAGAAGGGGATGACAGAGGATGAGATGGCTGGATGGCATCACCAACTCGAGTGGATTCTGGGAGTTGGTGATGGACAGGGAAGCCTGGCGTGCTGCAATTCATGAGGTCGCGAAGAGTCAGACACGGCCGAGGGACTGAACTGAACTGAACTGAACTGAGATAAAGGTCTGGAAGTATACACATCTTTAACAGTGCTTACTTTGGAGAGGAGGCACACTTAGAATTTTGACTTGAGTCAACTCCATAATCCATATAATCAGATTTTATTAACATAAAGAATGTTTATAAGTACAAAGGAAAGGAAGGGATAACGCCCACACCAAATAGAGTCAATAACATAAAATTTTTCAGCCCAACTTGGAGTAACATGTAGCCTGTCCTTCCTTCCATCTTCCCTGCTGTCCCTGGCAGCAGATATACTGAGGCACTTAGTGACGTGGGAGTCGACAGAGCCTGTAGATTCCAGCTGCTATGGACACAGAATGAAATTCTTTTCAGTCTTGGGACTTTGGTAAAGAAGGAGGCCCTGGATGGACGCTGTCTCCCTATGGCTTTCTATGGAATTGCACCCATGGGTGTCCAGCTACCTGGAGCCTAGCTCTGTACCCCAGGAGGAGACCCCTGAGAGGGTCAGCTGGTGGAGAGGGAAAGGTCCACCCTGGGAAGTGGGAATGCCTGGTTCAGACCCCAGAAGTGCCTACTCAGGAGTCATCTCATAGTGATGAGAGCAGTTCACACGTAGGAATCAACTGTCTAACTGTAAGCTTTCTAACTGTGCTGTAAGCTTTCCTCTTCTTAAATTCTAATAATAATTCTATGACAGAAAAGTGTTATTATTTCCACTTCACAGATGAGAAAACTGAAGGCAGAAAGGTTATATAACTGCTCAAGTCCACATAGGAGGCCCTAGACTCGGCTCAAGTCTCACTGACTCTGATCCAAGCTTTGACGGCTCTGATGTCCTAGATCACCTAGTCTCACACCTAACAAATGTCAGTGAGTCAAAGATTAAAACATAAGCATTGAATGTTAAAAGTTCCAGAAGAAAACGAAAGAGAATTAGAGAATTAAGAACATACCTTTGAATTGGGGCAAACTTTTTATGCAAGATATAATACCCAGAAAGCCTTAAAAGTGGTTGATATTAATATGTTTAACATCATAAAAATAACAATTTCATATGGCAAATCATTCATGGACAAAACCAAAAAGTGAACTGGAAAATATTTCTATTCTTATGCTAGAAACAGGACAAATTTTCTACAAATGTCTATTTCCTATAAACTAATTGGGGGGAAAATCTGCACAGCAAAGGATATAAGCAGATATTATAGCTCACAGTTAACAGAAAAGAAGATTAAAATGAAAATAACATGAAACAATGATCAACTTCATTTATATAAAAAATGCTCATTAAAACCCTTACCAAGTTGGCAAAGAGGAAAAGTTTGTTCATTATGTGTTGGTGGGAAACCTACACATAATTGGTAGGAGTGTAGACAAGAAACCCTTTGGAGGGTAATTTAACACTATCCATCAAACGTTCAGATGTACATGCTTTTGATCCATTAGATCCACCTAAGGATTTATCCTGAGGTATATACACATGTGTGCAAAGACCCAAAGCCAGAGATATTCACTGTAGCATTGTCTGGAGCAGAAAGAAAGAATCCAACTACTGGTGAGAAGTAGTCCAGAAACAGAGCCCCACGTGGAACATCTGTAGCCATTAACGGAGACACGTCCAAGTGAACAGCCCCGGAGTGGGCTCCTGCATGTGGTGCTATGGGAAAAGGTGAGGAGCAGAACAGTGTGTGCTGAGTATGTTCATGTATGTGCAGACACTTGTACATGCTCATAAATGTGCAGACTGTCTCTGGATGGTACACAAGAAGCCGATAATAGTGCCAGCCTGTGGAAAAGGGAACTGGGCAGTGGGAGTCAGAGAGGCATGTAACTTCATTTTCAATCTCTATTTGCCCTCCTTTTTTAACCATGTGAAGGTATAATCTGTTTAAAATTTAAATAGCGACTCGGTGTAGCTGAAATAGTTTCCTCATCCTTCAAATGGGGATAATCATTAGTAATCGCCAGCTTTAACCGGGTTGTCCTGAGGATGACTAGATACTCAGTGTCTGATGGAGCTTCTGAAATGTAGGGACTGGAATCACAGACAGTGAAATCATCAAAATCCACCTAAAAATAATCCTAATTATAGTAATGATAATAACAACTAAATACTTACTCCTGGGTGCTTTTTATGTATCATCTTATTTAACCTTCCAGGATATTCACAATTCTCATATTCACAATTCTCATCCCATTATTCAGATGTAGGAATCCAAGGCTTAGATGATACAGGAACTAAGTATTGCTCAGCCAGTAAAATGTAGACCTGGGACTTGAACTTCACTCCAGAGTCTACACCTCATTGATTTTCTTACCAAGGGTCCAGCCCTGGCTCCCAGGAAGCTCTCACAGGGTCAGCATTAGTCCCTGAGTGCCACCTTCCTGGGATCCTACGGCCGCCATAACAATGTTCCAAAAACTGGTGACTAAAAAAAAACTGAAAACTATTTTTTTTTTAATTTTTAAAAGCCAGAACATTTATTGCTCGACTAATTGTTGAAATCCTTAGGATGAACTGGATGCTGCAACAGCCGCTCGCTTGGGTTTCGGTGTTGTTCCTTCACAGAGGAAAATTATTTTAGAGGTTGGTACAATAGTTAACTAATAAAATGATTCTGTTATTGTTTGGAAAAAAAAAATAAAAACCCTCCTCAGAATCCATGCCTGAATCTGCGGTATACAATTTTTAGGTGCCTCATTCGGCCAGTCCCGGTGGTATTTCGCCTTTTAGCTTGAGCACTCCAATTATACTTTCTCTTTCGCTTGGCAGGGTAGCCACACTTGCCACAGGTCGGCTTCTGAAGGTGGTAGACCTTAGAGCCACAGCGGCGGCACAGCGTGTGCGTCTTATTCCGACGCTTTCCAAACGATGACGTTCCCTTCGTCTTCTTGCTTCTGCCGCCGAGACCAAAAAGAAAAACTGAAAACTATTGTCTCACCATTCTGGAAGCTAGAGTCCAAAATCAAGCTCTGGGTCAATTCTGTGTCTGGTGAGAGAGGGACAGGGCACTGTGTTGTGGGGACGTGCTGACCTGGGCATTTGTGTCATGACCTGTTCAGAGGGACCTGGTAGCACAGGCTCATCCGGCTCTTCCCAGCCAGCCTCCTGTGGGTCGTGCTGAGGAGTCCATCCTACACCCCGGGCGTGTGCTATTCAAGGCTACACTTCACTAGGACCAGGACTTGGTTCCAGAATTGCTTCAAATTCATTGTACTAGGCTGCCTTTCAGAAATCTAGGGAAAACATTAAGGGTTTCATTTAAAATATGGATTCTGTAGTTCTTCTTTATTCTTAATGAGAAAATATTTACACTTACTGTCTTAAATGCCCTAGGCATCTGCAGCGCTGGGAGCAAGAGTTCTGGAGGACCTGGTCCTGGAGTTGAGGATTGTGGAGCCCATGTTCCCTGGTAGGGGATCTGAGGAGATTCTGTGTTGTTTCAGGTGATCAAGAATCAAGAAGCTGAACCATGGGGCCTCAGCCCTGAGTCAAACTACAGAGTCCTGCTGCGAGTCGGTCCTGGAGCAGACACCCCAACCTGGGTCAGCTTCCAGGACAAGTACCAGCAGAGGGTCCATGTGCCCAACATCTTGTCCCTGAGATCTGAGAACCTGACCTTTGAGGACAGTGGGCAGTACTGGCTAAAACCAGGTTAACTGGAGGAATAGAACTTAACAGGGTTTTCCATCTCACTGTCTATCATAAGTGACAACCTCTCACCCCATCCTATGGCTTCCCTCCTTTTGTCTCTAGAAGTGTCACATAGGCCAATTTTGTAGAATTTCATTTATATCCCAATTTTCAGATTCTATTTTATCCTTAGAAATTAGGAATGAATGGGTTCACCACAAATGGAGAGCACTCCAGTTAAGATTCACACCAGGGATAAAAATTACGTAAACATTTTGGGAGAGAAGAATGGAAATTTCGGGAGACGGAATTTTTGCCACAACACTTCTTCATAGGACTAACTTTATTTAGTTTGTGTATTAGTTGTCTATTGCTGCTATAACAAATTACTGTAAATTAGTGGCATAAAACAACATAAATGTATTACTTTCCTGTGCTTGTAGGGCAGCAGTTAGACACAGTCTCACTGAGCTAAAGTCAGGGTGTTGGCAGGCCTGTGTTCCTTTCTCCCCTGGAGGAGGAGGCATTTTCTTGTCTTTCTAGCCTTTTAGTGGCTGCCTACCTTCCTTATCTCCAGACTACCTTCCTCCACTTCAAAGCCTGCAGTAGTGGAATCAATCCTTCTCACACTGCAGTACTCTGACCTCCTCCTCTTCTTCCTTCTTCCACTTCCAAGCACCCATGTGATTACATTAGTTCCATCCAGGTAACCCAGAACAATCTGGCTTAAACCTTTTTTATGGTCAGCTGATTAGCAAACTTCATTCCATCTGTTACCTTCATTCCCCTTTGCCATGTAACCTAATATATTCACAGGTTCTGAGGATTGGTCGTGAACTTATTTGGAGGTCTCTATTCACCTATCATGGGCTTCCCTGGTGGCTCAGTGGTAAAGAATTTGCCTGCACGGGAGATGTAGGTTCAATCCCTGGGTGGGGAAGATCCCCTGGAGGAGGCCATGGCAACTCACTTCAGTATTCATGCCTGGAGAATTCCATGGACAGAGGAGCCTGGAGGACTGCAGTTCACAGGGTCACAGAGTCAGACAGGACTGAAGCTACTGAGCACATATGCACGCACTCACCTACCGTATTTTGAAATCTGTATGAAGTTAGTTCACCTGCTCCTCTCCTCTCACTCAGCACCAGCCTCACTCACAAAGACTCCCCAGATCCAGCTCCGAAATTATGATTAGATGTAGCAGAAAGTTTATACTGCAACATTTCTTAAGACCTCCATTTGGCAACTCTTTCTTTCCCTAAAGTTCCTGTTACATAGGAAAATATCAGCTATAAGAAAGTGACTTTGACAGCCTCAGGTCCCCGTATGACTTCTAAGACTAACTTCCCAACCTGTCACTTCTCTTCCTGTCTGTGCCTAAATTTCAGTGGCGAGCTCTAACGAGACCTGGAGTTGTCATTCCTAGTCACTACCACTATATCTCCCACAAATGTCTCTACTTTGAGAAGCATGGGCTTTCTCTGGCTTCCCAGAGCTGGCCTGATGCCCTGTCTCCCAATGGACATCCTAGGCATCATCTCAGCAGGAGAATCAGCACAAGGGCCAACCCTTCTGTTCCGGACTTCTTCTCCTTCTAGGAAAGACTCCAATTTCAAAATATAAGAAGACTTGGATAGGTGAGCTCCAGGCTTTATTTTCTTGTGAAATATTTTTAAGACTTGCTCAAACTAGTGAAATTTTGTAGGACTTAACTCAGTGACTCCCTTCCTTATTGTCACTGCTATGTATTTATCTTTGGCAAATTGTTGTGGGGGGGGGTTCCCTAAAAATGACCCCATCTTCCAGAGTTTCAATGAGATAGTGAATAAGAAAGCAAGAACTGGAATGTTCACCACTCATGTGAGGCTACTTTCATCTCATTAGTCCCAGAGCCCATGACCCTTCCCCAGATCCTATTCAAGTCATCATCTATCACACCAAACTGGTGTGATGTCACCCTGCAGTGCAAGGCCTCAGAGAACAGAGAGGACCAGAAGGTGACCTGGGAAAGCAAGGGCCTCCCCAGGGAGCTGGTGTGGAGGACATTGCGACCAGCTGCCAACTCCCAGAGCCTGCCTGTGAGCCTGCCCCTGAACCAGCCCAGTGCCAGCCTCACCTGGGTGGTCAGCAACCCAGTGGACCAGAAAACTGCCACATCAGACTTAGGGGAGTCTGTTCCCATGGTGAGGGCATCTTCCAGAGGGAAGTAGCACTCTGAGAGCTCAAGGGCACTGAAGTATGGGTTCTGGGCTTTTCTCCCCAGTGAGTTATTAGCATCGCCTTCCACCAGGTCACCCCAAAGAGGAGCTTGAGAAGCACAACCAGTTTGCTTCTGCTTTTAAACATCCCTCACAGCCATGCTCTCCTCTCCACCCCTTGCCCCTGCTGGTCTAGGCAGCAGCCTTCCAGTACCTCTCCCCATACCCATTCATCATTCATTGTGTGTCTAGAGAGGTCTTTAGGAAAAGTGAATTGGATTGTGTCACTTGTCTGCATCATCTGAGGGAATCTCTTAGCATTCAGAGCTCAGAGGCTCCTCTGCTCATATTTCTTACCGCACACCCTTCACACTGAATTGCTTGCTTGGCCTCCCTGAATGTGTCCTGCAATTGCAAGCTTCTGAGCCCCCATAAATGCTCTTCCTCTACCATCAGCACTCCCAAATCAGGAGTCTTTCACTTCCTTACTCCTGTTGAAAGATTCCCCTTGGTCCCAGCCAAGTCGTGGATGTGTGCTAGTATGGTCACATAGGACCCTGGGCTTGGCTATGGTTCTGCTCCTACTAGAGTTGGAACAAAAAGAACCTCACTCTCATTTTGGGCACAGTCCTGCAGATTCCGTAGCCATCCTGCCCTCAGCACACCTACTTTAAGGAGCTGTCCATGACCACCTCACACCGAGAAGCAATGCTGTTTGTGCGTTTGTCTCTTCCAGAGCCTGGAACCCCTTAAAGGTAGAGGCCACGTCTTGTCTTCTGTAAATCTGTGTCCCAAGCAGAGCTTCTGGCAGTTTGCTCACAGTTAGGATCCCACTGAATGAGTGAACGACCTGGTACCCTGGATACATTCTTGCCCTTCTAACCCATCCTCCACTGGGTAGACTTGCTGGGAGAAGCTAATGTATCAGCATCACTTAAAGTTACCTGTTACCCTCCCCCAGCTCCATCCTGGACTCTCAGATAAAGTTCAACTCAGCATGACCCAGTGGGACATGGAGAAAGACTCCTTCCTTCCTCCGGTCCTCCTCGCCTAGCTCCTCCCCGCCCTGTCCCTCTCCTGATTGCTGCAGCAGGGTGATGGCAACCCCCAGGGCTGATGGTCTGACACAGACATTCCCTGAACATGGTGCTTCTCCTTTCCAGAAGGCTGCGCCCACCCTGGATAACAAATTCCTACTCCTTCCTCAAGGCTTAGCTTATGCATCACCTCCTCTGGAAAGCCCTCTATGAAGACCTGTGTACAAGGTGCACACCTCTATGCACTGCCATCTCTCTGGCTGGCAGATTTTGGTGTTCTCTCAGCCTTCCCCCTGGGTGATCAGTCATGTTCATCTCAGTATCCCTGGCACCAGAAGCTTGGGACCTGGTTGAGTGAATGAACCTGCCACCCTCCTCCCTCTTCAGCTTCTGAATCAGGACCCTTTAGACCTTTCCACCTGTCTTCTCTCTGTCTCCCCTTGGCAATGGGTATCTCAAGTTCTGTCTTGCCTTAACCTTCTTCATTCTCTCGGTGGGAGGGAAGGAAACAGGTTCACATGGACAGGCCAGTGTTGACAGTCGTCGTAGTGGGCCTGTAGCTGTGCTGTGGATCCCGAGAGGTGGACTGTGCCATTGAAAGATATGTGGGAGAGGAAAGAAGATGGAGACGAAAAAAGCAGTTCGTACTTCTCCTTCCTGCCCCAGCCCCCCCCACCCCCCAACACTGAACCCTTGGCTCGCTTTCTCCTGCATTTTGCTGCTCAAGGAATATCTCTGCACTGGGGATGATGTGTGTGGCCTTGGCCCTTTGTTCATAGTCTTTGGGGGAAGGTACGGGTTTTCAAACTCCCAGTTCCAGCTCTACTCCGTGTATGAGTACAAGAGGATCACAGGGACCGTGACGGTGCCACTCACTGTGCAAAGCTGAGTCAGCAGGGGTCTTACAGAGACCCATGAGAGATGGGAGCTGGGAGCTGTGCACAGCCCTGGTTCTCCTGGGTCTGCCCTCCCCCAGGTCTGGGTCCTCTGCCTTCCCTGGCCCAGCTGTCTCTTTAACTCTTTCCAGGCAGTCACTGGTACTTACTAAGGAAATTTATAACTGGGGCCAGTGTAGTGCTGGGCACTTTGGGAGAATGACCATGCAGTTCATGTCAGCAGCATCGGTCCCTAGTGAGTCACTCTTCGGCCTCTCTGTCCCCCAGCTATTGCAGGAACCCTCTGTCTTGCATCCCTAGGGAATGGGTGAACAACCTCTAGAAGAAAAGAAGCCTCTCACTACTGTGTACAGTGAGGTTCACAAGCCAGGAAGACAGGCCATAAAAATAATTTAACTGGAGAAAGCAGAAGAATCAGAACTACTAGGACACCTCCATTCGAAGCTTGATTCTTGCAGACACCTGCCGCTCTCAGCTCGGGTTCAGCTCCAGCTGCCCCTGCCCTGGCTCTCCCAGGTCACCTTTAGGTCCTCTCTGTTCTCTGAGGCCCTGAACTCCAGGATGACATCACACCAGTTTGGTGTGACAGATGAGGACTTGAACAGGACCTGGGGATGGGGCATGGGCTCTGGGACAGACGAGATAAAAGAAAGGAGCCTCACGTGAGTGGAGAGCATTCCAGTTCTTGCTTTCTTATCCATTATCTCATTGAAACCCTGGCATCTTCCCTCTAAGGAAGGTGGGGTCATTTTTAGATAAAACACAATTGGCAGCCATGAAATTAAAAGATGCTTGCTCCTTGGAAGAAAATCTATGACAAAACTAGACAGAATATTAACAGGAAGAGACATTACTTTGCTGACAAAAGTCCATCTAGTCAAAGCTATGGTTTTTCCAGTAGTCATGTATGGATGTGAGAGCTGGACCATAAAGAAAGTTGAGCACAAAAGAATTTGATGATTTTGAACTGCGGTATTAGAAAAGACTCTTGAGAGTCCCTTGGACTGCAAGGACATCTAACCAGTCAGTCCTAAAGGAAATCGGTCCTGAATATTCATTGGAAGGACTGATGCTAAAGCTGAAGCTCCAATACTTTGGCCACCTGATGCGAAGAACTGACTTATTGGAAAACACCCTGATGCTGGGAAAGACTGAAGGCAAGAGGAGAAGGGGACAACAGAGAATGAGATGGTTGGATGGCATCACCGACTCAATGGACATGAATTTGAGCAAGCTCCGGGAGTTGGTGATGGACAGGGAGGCCTGGCATGCTACAGTCCATGGGATCACAAAGAGTTGGACACAACTGAGCAACTGAACTGAACTGAACTGCCCCTAGTCTACGTTACTGTGACCCTCCTGCCCTCAAGTCCCCAGGCACACATGGTCCTGTCATGACCTCTGACACCTCCCCAAGCTGCCCTCCCACTCAGGATCCCCACCCTGCAGGATGAGAGCTCTTCTTCCATCATTGACTCAGCTCCTGACTCTTCTCCTAAAGCTTCCCAAAGAGGACCTTCCTGAGCATGACAATCCCCACAGCCTCTGCGGTGTGGCTGGTGTGTTTCTTTCTGAGAACATGGGCCCCGGCAAAATCACCATGAAACCTCTACTTCAAAAGGCATTGTTTCCTTTGCTCTGTTTGGCTGCTGCCTCTGCCACATTAAGGGCAATGTCTTATCTTCCAGCATCCTGTGTTCCTGTGTCTTGAGAGAAGAATGATCATAATCTCAAGCCCTCTCTCCATCCGCTACCCAAACACCAGCCTGTTTCCTTCCTCTCCTTGGGGCTGAGGGGGACATGTGGGGTGAGCCAGCGGCCAGGACAGCCTCCCACTGCCCCCTCATTCAGGGACCGCTGAGCTGTGGCATCACCTGCAGAGGCGGGGGAGGTGCGGGGGAAGTTGGCCTCTCTTCTGCTGGTGACCTTTACTGTGGTCACAGGCTGTTTCCAAGCTCTTCAGGGTGGGGTATAAGGAGGCAGTGGTGCTTATGCTGCAGAGGCTGCATAACCCTGGGTGATCCAGGCTCCAATTTAATGACTTAACCTCTGCCCTTGACCCCAAAACCTCCTTGTGATGAAGAGAGATTGAGCTCTAAAGTCAGACCCACCAGGTCCCAAATTCTGGTTCTGCCACATAATGGCCATGAAGTCTTGGGCAAAAGACTTATATCCAGGGACAAGTGGCTTTACCTGTCTGAGCTTCAATGTCCTCCCCTGTAAAATGGGTAAGACCTGACTTTGAGGTGTTATGTGGGAGATTAAATGAAGTAGAACACGTTCTGACCAGTGTCTGACACAGGGACACAGGTTACTCATATATATTATACTTTTCTCTCTTGATGAAAAATTTGTAAATAGACATTGGAAAAGATAAAATATGGCATTGTTTCCTTGATTCATAACTGACAGTTTTATCATGATCCAACAGTTTAAAAAGAAAATGTTTTCCTGGGATCCGAGGTAGCTGTGGTCACATAGAAACTACACACTTTCCCATACTCCCCTCTTCCCCTCCACCTCTTACACGTGGTGAACATCCTTGTAGAAACCTTTAAAAAATTCAGTTCCCTCTTACAAATCAGTAAGAGAAATACTGCCTTTATTGTTGATAAGTAAACAAAGGATATGAACAGATAAAACGTAAAGAAAAAATAGATACAAAAAGCATAAAAGATAGTTATCAGCACATGTAAACAAAAAAAAGCAGAGTAAGAAAACTGGATATCATATTTTTGCCTATCGAAGTAACAGGTGTTTTTCTTTAATGAGAACACGCCAGTGGCAATGGAACAGTGTGACAGGTGCTCTCATATATCACATTCAGCTTCTAAATGAGTAAAAAACTTATTGGTAGTTCATTTGATGTGTCAGAAACACTTAAACAAATAAATGTTTGTACTTTTTCCTTGGTAACTCCACGTCTGGGATTTAACCCCAGAGAAGACCCCATCCTGCAGAAGAAGTCATGCACAAAGGCATTCCTTTTGGTTTACTTATAATAATGAAAGGGCATCCCTGGTGATTCAATGGTAAAGAATCTGCATGCAACTATGGAAACCAGATTCAATCCCTAGGTTAGGAAGATCTCCTAGAGAAGGAAATGGCAACCCACTCTGGTATTCTTGCCTGGGAAATCCCATAGACAGAGAAGCCTGGGAGGCTATAGTCCATGGGGTTGCAAGAGTCAGAGACAACTTAGCAACTAAACCATCACTGAAAGAAAGTGAAAGTGAAGTCGCTCAGTCGTGTCCAACTCTTTGCGACCCGGTGGACTGTAGCCTACCAGGCTCCTCCATCCACAGGATTCTCCAGGCAAGAATACTGGAGTGGGTTACCATTTCCTTCTCCAGGGGATCTTCCCAACCCAGGGATCGAACCCAGGTCTCCCACATTAGAGACAGACACTTTAACCTCTGAGCCACCAGGGAAGCCCATAAACCATCACTACCACCACCCATAATAATGAAAACTTTGGAACCCAATAAGAGGATAAATTACTTAAGACCAAAGGTTACAACATGAAGGTGGTGACAATGACCACTATAGGTAAACAGTGTTGGCTGGGTGAATGAGAAGATAAAAGGACTTGGTTTAGAGGGGGGAAAAAAAAGAACAAATATATGTTGCACTTCTACCATATGCAACATAGGTCTATATTAGGAGTATTACATAGGTTATCTCATTTCAACCTCACACCCTATATGCTTCCTATGGGGTTTCCTAATGAGGCAGGAAGGGTCATACAATGGAAGACCCCCTGCTAAGCACCAGGGACTGTGACATATGTCTGGGATCTGGCTTTACACATGGACCCCATTAAGTAGATGACACGACCCTCATTGTGCATTTATGGAAACAAAGGCTCAGAGAGGCTAATTAACTTGCCTGCGGTCTCAGAACTCAGAAGCATCACTAGGCATCTAGCAGCTCCAGGACCGTGTTCTGTCCCAGACTGCAGAGAGGTGGACACAGGCTGGACTGCCCTCACAGTCCTAACCCCCAGCCACTCCCCCCGAACAGAGAACTCTGACCTCTTAATTCACGGATATGAGAACCTCTGCAGTTTAAAAGAAATTGCTCTCCTCTCACTACTTCTGGCCCTTTCTTCCATCCCCAGCCTCTAGGAAGACGATCCCATTTACATTTCTCAGCAAGGAAACAGCTGCTCCCTTAGTGGCTTCCACCATCTGAATTCTCTTTCCTTTTTCTAGTCGACAAACGCTAAATTACCTCTCTGGGGTCATGGAGTTTGTGGGGCTAGTGAGTAGTTTAGGCAGGCTGTCCTGATGGTTTTTTTGGTTTTTGTTTTTTGAGATGTAGTTACATCTAGGCCGGCCCCTCTGTGCTTCCAGAGCACTTCCACTGTTCTGCCATTACAGCACTCTTCAAAGTTCTCAGAGGGCTGTGTAGGTGAGAGGGCAAGGGGTACACAGAAGCCACCTGCCCATCTGCTGTCTGTCTGTGCACTTTAATTGCAAAACAACCAATGAGGACTGGAAGGCCCCCCAAAGAAAATGCAGCTGCTCCTGCCTCACGCAAACAGACATCAGCTGAATTATAAGCAGATCGAGAGCAACAGTCACTAGGCTGTGTGCAGTCCCGCAGGAGAGGGAGGGCGGGGAGCTGGGTGGGTCCCGGTGGCGCTAACCGTGAGATCGTTTCCCTTCCTTGAACAGTGGTGAAACAAAAACTCTTTCCCCTAAATGTATCTTGGATTAAAGCAGATTCAGCCAGGGCTGGATTGTTGATTAGCCCATTTGCATTAAGAGCCAAAATTGACCAAACTAGCGAGCTATTGTCCTTTATTTAAAAGAATATCTTTTAAAACATTTAAAGCATATGGCATTGAGTGATCATTTCATCTTATACTTAAAAGTTTGCAGTGGAGAAATTTTATGGACATACGTCTTCATTCTTCCTCAAGGCACAGGACGTGTCTGTAGAGATGAGATAAAAACATTAGTGCTAGCACGGCTCTTCCCCAGCCTTTCAGTCATCATTGGATTTAGCCCTTTTCCTGTATGCTTTATGGACTCCAGATGTGCAGTTGGGAAAGAACTAGAACCTGGATTTTTTAAGGCTCCATCTCTGTTCTTGATAAAGAATATTTTTAATAATCTATGAGAAACAGCTGAATAAATTTATTTATATATGAGAGAGAGAGAACAGGAATAGACAGCTTGCAGACCACACAGATACACAGATGTAGCTTCACTACTGTGTGAACATCTTGTAGCTCTCCTGATAAAATTTTTGGTCTCTGTGAAATTCCTTCACTCCTACCTTTTTGTGAACATACTAGTTAACGTGGACTTCCCAGGTAGCACTAGTGGTAAAGAACCCACCTGCCAATGCAGGAGACATGAGAGACACAGGTCAGAGAACTAGATCCCACATGCCTCAACTAAGCGCTCACATGCTGCAAGTAGAGATCCTGAGTGGCACAACTAAGGCCTGGCACAGCCAAATAAATAAAAATAAATATTTTTTTAAATAAGCATAATTAGGGCACTAGCCCTAACAGGTACTAATACATATCAGGAAACTACAGATATTAAAGCAGCATGGTCCTGCTTAGGAAAAGCATTCAAGGAGTTTGTTTGGAAGTCAGCCAGTGATTTTATAAGATGGCTGCTCTAGTTTATAGATCCTGAACTCCAGTTGCAACTTTTCCAGCCTCCAGCCAACCCCGCTCATTTCAAATGGGCCCTTGCAATCCAAATTGACTCTAGCCAATCTATCTTGATAAGTGTTTTTGTGTGTACTGACAGACTCCCTCGGTTCATCTCAAGTCCCAAGTCGAGGAGAGACTCTGTCAGCAACCAAGGACCTCTATTCAGTCCTGAGTAATGGGTTTTTCCTCCAGCTCAGGGGTTGTCTCTATGCTTGTGCTCCTATATGTACACTTCTACCACTCCCTAGATGGTCTAACTGTTGAATATATTGTACAGTGTTAAATATGTTGCACCCTTAAAGCTGTCTGTCTATCCTTTCTATCTTTATTTCAAAACTCTGAACATGTGATTATCATATACTTGAGCTCACTATTGAAAAATTGTAAATGTTAATAAAATAGTATACCCACAAATATATGATAAAGAAATAGTCAGGGCCTAACAGAAGCAGAAGAGATTAAGAATAGGTGAAAAACTATACCAAAAAAAAGATCTTAATGACCCAGATAACCACAAAGGTGTGGTCACTCTCCTAGAGCCAGACATCCTGCAGTGTGAAGTCAAGAGGGCCTTAGGAAGCACTACAAGGAACAAAGTTTGTGGAGGTGATGGAATTTCAGCTGAGCTATTTCAAATCCTAAGAGATGATGCTGTGAAAGTGCTGCTCAATATGTCAGCAAATCTGGAAAACTCAGTGGTGGCCACAGCACTGCTGAGTTTTCATTTCAACCCCAAAGATGGGCAAGGTCAAAGAACGTTCAAACTACCATATGACTGTGCTCATTTCACATGCTAGTAAGGCTATGCTCGAAATCCTTCAAGCTAGGCTTCATCAGTATGTGAACTGAAAACTTCCATATGTACAAACTGGATTTAGGGACCAGAGATCTAATTGCCAACATTTGCTGGATCATGGAGAAAGCAAGGGAATTCCAGAAAAACGTCTGCTTCATTGACTATGCTAAAGGCTTTCACTGTGTGGGATCACAACAAACTGTGGAAAATTCTTCAAGAGATGGGGATATTGGCTCACCTGATCTGCCTAGAGAACTCTGTATACAGGTCGAGAGACAACAGTTACAACCAGACATGAAACAACAGACTGGTTCCAAATTGGGAAAGGTACGACAGAGCTATATATTGTCACCCTGCTTATTTAACTTTTATGCAGAGTACATCATGCAAAATGCCAGGTTGGATAAATCACAAGCTTGAATCAAGATTGCCAGAAGAAATATCAAAAACCTCAGATAGACAGATGATGCCACTCTAATGGCAGAAAGTGAAGAGGAACTAAAGAATCTTTTGATGGGAGTAAAGAGGAGGGTGAGAAAGCTGGCTTAAAACTCAACATTCAAAAACTAAGATCATGGCATCCAAGCTCATTATTTCATGCAAATAGAAGGGGGGAAAGTGGAAACAGCGGCAGATTTTCTTTTCTTGGGCTCCAAAATCACTTCAGACAGTAGCTGCAGCCTTGAAATGGAGAGACAGTTGCTCCTTGGATGGAAAGCAATGACAAACCGAGACAGCATGTTAAAAAGCAGAGATGTCACTTTGCCTGACAAAGGTCTGTACGTCAAAGCTATGGCTTTTCCAGTAGTCATGCGCAGATGTAAGAGTTATGTGGACTTATGCAGACCATAAGAAAGGCTGAGCACTGAAACTAAAACCAGAAATAATAGAAGGGATTGCCTTTGGGGAGAAGAACTGGGGCCAGCAAGAGACTGAGTTGTTTCAGTATAATTTTTAAAACCATATACACTGTAGCCCCCCAGGCTCCTCTGTCCATGGGACTTTCCAGGCAAGAATACCAGAGTGGGTTGCCACTTCTTACCCAGGGGATCTTCCCGACCCAGGAATCGAATCTGTGTCTCTTGCATCACCTGCCAGCAGGCATATTCTTTACCACTGAGCCACCTAGGAAGCCCCTGTATATATGTTTTTGTGTTTTTTTAAGAAATCATAAAGCAGCACTTGTCCAACTTGAGTGTGCACACAATAGCAGGTTCTGACTCAACAACTCTAGGAGACCTGAGACTCTGCATTTCCTACAAGCTCCTGAGCAATGCCAAAGTTGCTGGTCTGAGGACCACACTCTGAGTAGCAGGGTGCAGATGATGTAAAGCCAGGCTGAGTCAACTGAAATAAATTCTGTGGATAACTGTAAATTGGGGAAGATCTTTGAACTGAGATGAGACGGGATCAGAGGATGCCTTAGGAGGACTGATCAGGGCAGCATCACCTATTGCAAGACCCTGGGGGCAAGGGGCCAGACAGGAGACATTGTAAAATCCAGGCAAGAGAGGGGGGCTAGGGCAGGGCAGGGATGGAGTGCAGGGACAACAGGATGGAGAGACAAGACTGCAGTAGAATCATTGGCAAAGGACTGGGTATGAGGGGTGATGGCAAGAAAGTACCCAGGTGTCCAGGGAGAGGGTGCTGGGCCTTTGGAGACTCAGGGCAAGAAGGGGAGCACAGTCTGGGGACCTGAGTGTAAGGGGCCTACAGGACCACCCAGGTTAGAAGAGGCAGGGATCAGTGAGGAAGTGACCCAAAGGTAGGAACACCCATCACTCACAAACACCAAGGATTGTCCTGTGTCAGGAGCACACCCACAGCTGTATGTGATGTGGGTTCTGGCTGTCGGGGTCACACTAAGGCCATTCAAGCAGCCTCTTTCTGCACCCTCTCCACTCTCCAGCCAAGAGCCAAGAGCACATTTGCAAGGCCACGGCCCAAGGCTGACCTGAAGAGCCAGGACAACTCTGGCCCTTCCAGAGAAAGACCCCAGGACAGATCTCATTCTCAAAGAAACATGACCTCCCTCTGGGGCCTGGGTTCAGAGCTTCCCTTCACAGGCCCCCAAAAGGGTCAGGGTGACGCAGAGCAGCTGGGAAGCTGGGGACACTCCTTCCAGTGACTTCTGTCTCCACCTCCACACACACTTATGGAGCAGAGATAAAATGCTAAGTATATTCATGGTCTCAGGATAGTCACTGAAGAATCCGTTTTATAGCACTTAAATTTTTTACGTCTTGCTTGTTGAGGACTTTTTTTTTTTTAACTCTGTAATGTGATTTGCTGTGCGTAGAATAAAAAAAAGAGAAGAGCTCCCTCCTCCAGCTGCGTCTGACAGCAGGCGCAGGCACCGCGGCCGCTGCCGGACGCCGTGTCTGCTGTTTGGCTGGTGTTTCTCTGAAAGTCGGTGCCGTCGAACTTCCTGCCATGGCTGAGTTAGATCCGTTCGGAGTCCCCGCTGGCGGTCCCGCCCTGGGGAACGGAGTGGCCGGCGAAGAGGACCCTGCCACGGCCTTCTTGTAGCAGCAGGAGAGCGAGATTGTGGGCATCGAGAACGACGAGGCCTTCGCCATCCTGGACGGCTGCGCCCCCCGGACTCCAGCCTCACGGCCAGCCGCCGGGGGTTCCAGATGCTGTTGATGGAGTGACGAATGGAGAATACTGTCAGGAGAGTATTGGGCCGACAGACAGTTATGCAGCTATTTCACAAGTGGATCTACTGCAGTCAGAGCCTGAAAGCGTTAGGGGAAGCACACTGATTGAAACCACCCACCCTGGCCAGGCACCATAGTAACCATTTGCATGAGTTGTTTTATGACAGGAAATCCTAATAAGGAATACGGAACTAATAAGCCACCACCAGCCGGAAGAGTTCGGAAAAGGTCGAGAGGAGACACTGCCTGTCCGTCCACTTCCCAGAATCCCTCTTGCTAGCATCCATCTTGGCTGAGCGATGTGTGCGCCACCAGGAAAGACTGAATTAGAATGATTGGCCAAAGCGACCCGGAAACTAATCCCATCACCATAAAACCCAAGACTGCGAGCCACGCAGCAGAGCAGTTCTCCTGGGTTCCCTTACCTACTACTCTCCACCCGGGTGCCCTTTCCCAATAAAATCTCTTGCTTTGTCAGCACATGTGTCTCCTCGGACAATTTATTTCCGAGTGTTAGACAAGCGCCCAGTTTTGGGCCCTGGAAGGGGTCCCCCTTCCTGCAACAGAAGTATCCGACAATGGAGAGAAGAGCAAACGGAACGCTTGGAAGCCCTTGATGCCAATTCTCGGAAGCAGGAAGCTGAGTGGAAAGAAAAAGCAATAAAGCAGCTGGATGAGTGGTATGCAAGGCAGGACGAGCAGCTCCAGAAGACAAAAGCCGACAACAGGGCAGCAGCAGAAGCCTTTGTAAATGCCATCGAGGAGTCGTCCCCAGGCACTGAGTGGGAACGGGTGGCCCAGCTGTGTGACTTTAACCCCAAGTCCAGCAAGCAGGCCAAAAACGTCTCCCGCATGCGTTCTGTCCTCATCTCCCTCAAGCAGGCCCCCCGGGTGCACTGAAGAGCCTCCCTGCAGAAACACTACATCTGCAGCATCTTAATCCTACTCAGTGAAGCTCTTCACGGTAACTGGATTAATTATGTTGAGTCCTTTTGGACCAAACCTTTTGTCTTTAGAGTTGATCATTGTTTGTGATTGCATGTTTCCTTCAACTGTGTTCTCCCTGGCATTCGAGGAGGCGAGGTGGCGGCAGAGGAAGGGAGGGAGGCCTCCCAATGGCAGCCTCAACCTATGCTTTTGTGCATTATTCTGAGAATAAATTTCTGTTCCGAGAAATAATTAAAAAAAGAAAAGAAAAACAGCTGCATGGTTCTGCATGAGACAGTTGGAAAATACCTCCATTTGGGGAAACTGAATAGCCTGAGAGAAACCTCTCTGGTGGGTGAGGAGCCACCAAAAGTGGGCAATGGGAGGTCCTCTGCTCAAGTCACTGAGACAGGCCCCTGTGCCCATGACCATGAGGTGGGAGCCCAGCCCTGGGCTGAAATCTAAAGGACTGAGGATGGGAGAAGTCTGACCCCTGGATACACAGGGCACTGCTTCACCTCTTCCTACTGAATCTACACAACAGACATTTCCCCTGATGTCCAGCCCATCAGGGGCACCCGGAAGCTAAACCACCATCAACGCCTCCCACCTGTCTAGTTACTTTCCAGTGCAAAAATACTTTCACCTGTGAGAAGCAGATAAGTACTGCTGTGATTACCTTCCCATTTTTCAGATGAGGAAACTGAGGCTCCAGAGAGGTTAACTGGTTAACCCCAAGGTGTGGAAAGTCAGTCCATGGCAGAGCCTGACCTTAGACCAGATCCCCACCCTTTCAGACCACTGGTCTTTCCAGATCCAGGTCCCTCTGGATGCAGTGAATCTCACACTCCAGATGGGAGATTGGAGACCTTGAGAAGCGGCATGACAGGGAGGGAGGCCAGGCCTGTCCCAGGAGAGCCTCTCACCTCCCCCACATCATTTGGCCTCTGGTTCCACGTCAGCGTCCTCTGAGGCCCCAGGGCGGCCCTTGTCCAACCACACCCACCTCCCTGTGCATTCAGCGAGTCACAAACAGATCTGCACCCTCAGCCCAGCCCAGACCTGCAAGGGCTGGTGGCCTGAGAAGCCTCAGCTGGTTGGTCTCCCAGAGCCCAAAGAACCTCACTTGTCTGTGAGCTGCAGGCTAGTGGACCTTCCCTCCTTCCTGGGACAGTGAACCATCCTGCTAGAGAATCTCATGGTCCTGCTTTCACGGGGTCTTGTCCCATCTTAGTCTTAACATCCATCCCATCAGTCACACCAAGTACATTACCTTTTAAACCTGGAGAACCACCCCAGGCTTGTGTCCAGCCCCTGTGCATGGCTCGCGTCCAGCCTCAGTTTGTGGTGACTCTCTCCCCAGGCTGTTGGTCAGGCCACTTTATTCTGGGCTTCCTTTATCACAAGATGTCCCTCCTGATTCTTGGCTGGACAGGTTCTCAGCATCTCTCTTCCAACCAGCGAGAGGAGGGCAGACCACAACAGCCAGCACAACCTCCTACCCACCCCAGGGGCTCGGGACGTACCAACCACCCCCAAGGAACAGGAAGTGGGGCTCTGCAGATCCCCACTCACGGCCCCTGAGATCATGCTGACAGATCTCTGAGACTCTCGCATCGGGGGCACAGGGGAGGGGAAGCCCCAGTGGGAGCAGGTAAATGAGGGAAACCTCATTTGAGGGGTCACTCCCCATCCCTTATGGGCCTAAAAAAGAACCCCATCAGCCTGTAGCCTGCACACCTGCTCTCCCTCCCTGGAGTAAGACCCTTCCCTCCTACCCAATGCCCACTGACACTTCCAGATGCAGCTCAGATGGCACCCTGGGACCCTCCCCCGTCCTGCCCCAGCTGGCATTAGGTGCTGTCTGTGCTAGGCTCCAGCACTTCAGCAAGCTGTCAGTCATTTGTGATGTGACCAAGTCACTGGCTC
This sequence comes from Odocoileus virginianus, assembly GCF_023699985.2. Classification (NCBI taxonomy): domain Eukaryota; kingdom Metazoa; phylum Chordata; class Mammalia; order Artiodactyla; family Cervidae; genus Odocoileus; species Odocoileus virginianus. Next base: position 13,608,570 of record NC_069678.1, on the reverse strand, counting down.
TTGCCCTCCCCCTTCTGACGCAGACCCCCAGCCCCCTGCAGAGTAGGCAAGGAGACCCCACTCTCCGGCTGGTGCAAGTCCAGGTTGGCACCTGAGAGTGGGGCCCTGTTGACTCACCCTTCTCCCATCCCTCCTGTGAGAATGCTGGGGTGTCACACATGCTCTTAAATAAGACAAGCATCTTTCAGCTAAGCAGCACATGGCACCCTTGATGGGTTTCCACTCAGCAAATGTTTACTGAGCACCAGGGCTCCCCTTTCCTGTCCAGTCACCATCTGCTGCAGTCGCTGAGTCCCGAGGTGAGCATCACATGTGCTCTGTCCCTCCACAGTTAACCCCACAGCCACCCAGTCCCCTGCAGGCGTCACACCTCTTTAGGACCCAGGCAGTGTCCATCATGGGTTGGGCCCAAAGACACAGTCGGTGTCCACCATCTTGCTTCCAGTGGAGACACAGCTTATGCGTGTTTCATACTCAGTTATTTGCTCTCAGCAACAATAAAGAAGACAGGCGAGAAGAGCAATTTCAATTGTGCAGCACTTCCACTCTAGGAGAATCTACTGTCTTCACAAACTGAAGGCCTGGAGTGAGCATGAGATGGAAGCTGTAAATCCACAGGTTCCCTCGGGCCCCTTGATCCATCTCTCTGCTCCCACCCGCCTTCCTTGAGGGCAGGGCTGTGCCAGGAACTGTAACAGCTGGCTTTTCAGGAGGAAAGCCCCTGGTCTCCAGCATTTGCCAGTTCCTGCGGCGTAGGTGTTTCCCTGGTGGCTCAGACGGTAAAGAATCTGCCTGCATGCAGGACATCCAGTTTCAATCCCAGGCTGGGGAAGACCCCCAGGAGAAGGGAATGGCAACCCACCCCAGTATTCCTGCCTGGAGAATTCCATAGACAGAGGAGCCTGGCAGGCTACAGTCCATGGGGTCACAAAGAGTCAGACACGACTGAGTGACTAACACTTTGGGCTTCCTGGGTGTCCTGTGACTCAGCACGCACGCGCACAGTGTGGATATCCCCTCTGTGGCTCATTTCAAACCACCAGCATGCTGACAGTGAGCACCGACTTGGGAAAAAGACGAGCAAAACCAGTTCTGTCTCACAAGCCAGCTCCAGGTGTTTTTAACACATCACTGTCTAAGGAGAATCTAACATTTCAGTTTACAGACACATTTTCATGTAGTGTTGCCCAGAAACACAGACAACTGTTTATCAGGAGGAACAGGCAGCCTCTCCCAAGGCAGGAGGACAACTTCCCAAGGGTGGTCCATGGGTCTGCACCGCAGCAGCATCCTAGGGATCCAGGAGTGGTCTTCACTGTATTTTGTGTGTGTTCAGTAGCCTCCGACTCTTTGTGGCCTCATGGACTGTAACCCGCCAGGCTCCTCTGTCCATGGGATTCTCCAGGCAGGGATACTGAAGTGGGTTGCCAGTTCTTACTCCAGGGGATCTTCTCAACCCAGGGATCGAACCCATATCTCTTGCATCTCCTGCGTGGGCAGGGAGGATTCTTTACCACCAGAGCCACCTGTGAAGCCCAACTGTATTTTATTTCACTTTAAAACCTAATTCTCCCTTTCAATAACCAAAGTGAAGGCTTGTCACCCTTCACCACTCTCCTTCTTCACTAGACACCCCTTGCGAAGGCTCAGTGGGTCCCCCACCTACCTGCACACCAGGCTGTGTATCCTGAGAGCGCAGAACGACTGTCTCTGTAGAAGCCTTCCCCTTCCCCACACCCCATCCCCGCCCCTCTTTCCAACCCAATCCTCGCCCGCACCGCCCACCCCAGTTCCGGTGCTGGGAAGCAGGACTTTGCAGACAGACACACAGACACAGACTGATTGCATTCCTGCTTCTACCAGAGGCTAGGTAATCACGGGCAGATTCTCTACGTCCTCCTTCCCTGGCTTGTTGGGAGAACTAAGAAAATATGGTGCAAGAAGCAGTCAGACAGGGCAGTCCCAAAAGGCTTCCCTCCTCCCATCCTCCCAGGGAGGCAGCCTGAGCCATGGTCAGACAATGTTGCCACCCAGTGGCTGATCTCAGAATTGCCCAAAAGGCCCGCAGCTGTTCTCTTATTTGAGGGGAACCGCTTTAAAGAAGGGAAGGGCTGGTAAGTGTCTGGTGGAAATCGAGACCCAGTTTCTGAGAGGCTGCCTGGTATCATGGAATGACCTGGGGCACTGACATCAGATTCAGGTTACAGTTATGCCAGAATCTAGCTGTCTGACCTTCAGCAAGTTATTTAACTTCTTGAGCCTCAGTATCCTCATCTGTAAAATGGGTATAATGATTTCTGTGTCATTAGATAAACACTCGATAAGTGTTTGTTGTCATTCTCCTTTTGAGCCCTCTTCCCAGCCCTGTTTCCCAGAACCTAATAAATATCACCTTCCTGCCTCTACAGTTCCCATGAGTAGTTCTTCCTTGGCCTCATCTTCTCAACTCTGTTTTCAGGGTTCCTGTTACCCCAAGAGGAAAGATCTCAGAGTCCACAGTCATCCCCAGTACTTCACGTCCCAAAGCTCTAAATCTTCACAATATTTCAATAAAAGGGATACTTTTGGTGACACAGTCACCTGACAAAATTATGTCAAAGATGTTATATAAAGTAAAATACCACATTATTTATTTGCAATAAAAGACTCTCCAGTCTGGGGATAGGTGTCAAGCCACGGACCCTAGACACCCCCTTCCCATTAACAAGTTCTCTCCCCAACAAGGGGGCTTGCTGGGCACAGACCCTTGATGATCAGGGTGGGATTATTTCTCCCACACTCAGGAACTTTCTGAAACTTCCTGACCCAATCAGAAGCACATTGCTGGCGGGCAGATTGCTATGACCCTGAATTCCAAGGACACACAGTGACCCGCATTGTCGGTGCTGGCCAGTGTCCTTGAGGTTATAAATCCTCCCTGGTGGGCCATCTTATTTACTTATTAGGTCTGAATCCCATCTTGTTTTGAGTGCTCTGGACAAATACCTGAACTTATCTGAGCCTGCGCGCTGTCACAGCACTGGGGATGTGTTCCTACTTCAGGACTCTGGGTTAAGTAAGTGCGGCCCTGTGCATGTGACCAGTGAGGCCACAAATCCTTCATAAAAACACCTATTTTCCAGAGTCCATTCTCCAGGAGATGCTGCTTTCATTAATGTTTGGCTCTAATACTAGACAAGGTTTCCAGGAGCGCCCCCTCGTGGCATCACATTTTCCTAATTTTCTTTTTAAAAGGTGGGATAGAAAACTGAAGATAGATTCTCACTAATTCCTTCACCAACTCATTTCTGGATTTTAAGTTTCAGTCACTGAAGCTTGTTTGCAATAAAAGAAAAATGTAAATGTGTATCAATAGTACCCTTGTCCAAATGAAAATAAAAACAAAAAATATTTATTTTAAAATAGTGCATTTCCCTGGTGGCACAGTGGATAAGAATCCACCTGCCAATGCAGGAGACACAGCTTTGATCCCTGGTCCAAGAAGATTCCACATGCCACCGAGCAACTGAGGCTGTGAGCCACAACCACTGAGCCCACGCTCTAGAGCCCACAAGCCACAACTACTGAGCCTGCGTGCCTAGAACTCATGCTCCACAACAAGGGAAGCCCCCTCAATGAGAAGCCTATGCATGGCAACAAAGAGCAGCCCGTGCTCACAATAACTAGAGAAAGCCCATGCAAACGCAGCGAAGGCCTAGCACAGCCAAAAAACTTAAAAACTTTAAAAAAGAAAATAGTGCATCTATCCACACAAATGCTGTAGTCTTCACTCACAGGAAAGAAACACCATTAAATCTGAGCAAAACTTGTAAGTTTTATTATGCAGCCAGAGGACAGGAACAAACAGATCACAAAACAGGAAATGCAACTGTTTCACACAACCAGTGGAAAAAATATGGGGCCTATTGGACAGTTAGGGATCCCACTACAAATTACCACAAACTGAGTGCCTTTAATAACAGACATTTGTTTTCTCACTCTCGGAGGCTAGAAGTTCAAGATAAAGATGCCATCAGGGTTGTTTTTGGATAAGACTTCTCTTCCTACTTTGTAAATGGAGTAATCAAGTAAATGTTTGCCCTTAGGGTTTTCTTTAAGCCCAAAAGAAAGTATCAACACCCATTTATGATAAAATCTGTGGCTACAGTAAGATGATCATTGTTTGCCAGGGGTTAGTGGGGACTGCGGTCTGAACAGGTGGAGCACAGAGGATTTTTAGGACAGTGGAAATATTTAGTGTGATACTGTAAGGGTACATACCGGACATCGCACACTTGTCCAAACCCACAGATGGACACCACCACGAGAACCCAATGTAAACTATGGAATTTGGCTGATTACGGTGTGTCCATGTAGGTTCATTCATTGTAACAAATGTCCAGTCTGGTGGGGGACATTGAAATGGGGGAGACTGCATTGAGGGGGCACAGAGGGTGTATGGGAAATCTCTATACCTTCCACTTTAGTTTTGCCATGAACCTAAACTACTCTTTAAATAATAGCAATATTTTTTTTACCAAAAAGTGACAAAGCACTATAAAAGATTCAAACAATATAGAAGTGTAGGTTGCAGAAAGTGAATAAGCAAACCCTGATCAATTCCTCATCTTTGAGTGAGTAGTACAGTTAACCTGGGTATAGTATAGATTGTTCCTGTACACACATCTATATACACATGTGTATATATATATATACATGTTTTTGCAAAAAATGAGACTATAGCATGCATAGTTTTGTAATTTTTCCACTGACAAGCATATCTTGGACATCTTCACTTGGTGATACATCTGGTTGTATCACCTGTCCTAACAGTGACATTACTCACTTGTCCTAACAGTGACATTCTTTCCTTCTTTAAACAATTCCCTATTGGTGGCCATTTAGATTGTTTCTTATTACTGAAAAATGCTCCAGTGAATTTAGCTGTGTATATATCACTGTGATCTTTGTTTTTCTAAAGGGTAAATTGATGGGGCAAAGGCTATACACATTTTGTATTTTAATAAATATGTCATCTTTTTCTCAATTTTTGTATCAAATTAAAACTCAAGAGCATGTGAGCATCAGTTTCCCTAAACCCCCGTCAACCTTCAGTATTGTTAAAATTTTTTAACTTTACAACCTCTGCAAAAACAGCTCATGGTTTTAATTTTCATTCCTTAAATATTCATGCACATTTTAAAATTCTAGTATTCATTAAATGGCCAGTTGTATTTATTCTTCTGACTCTCACAGTCTCCCCACACTTTTCTATCTATTGTTAGTCTGAAAAAATGAAGTGAAGTCGCTCAGTCGTGTCCAGCTCTTTGCGACCCCATGGACTGTAGCCTACCAGGCTCCTCCATCCATGGGATTTTCCAGGCAAGAATACTGGAGTGGGTTGCCATTCCCTTTCCAGGAGAGCTTCCCAACCCAGGGATTGAACCCAGGTCTCCTGCGTTGTAGGCAGACACTTTACCATCTGAGCCACCAGGGAAGTCCTATTTCCTATTTATTTGTAAGAGTTTCTGTGGGAATGAGTTATCTATCTACTTTATGTATAGGAAATATATTTCTCCAACGTGCCCTTTTTCTTTGTTTCTTTCCTTTCCCACCCTGACATCAAGGACTTGAATGGATAGAAGCCATCTGTGATTTAGGGCAGGGATAAGGTTTTGAGGAAGGACATTGGCCAAGTAGAAGAGTGTCGAAGTCTTAAGTACCCCCAGCTCCTCAGACACTAGGAGAACCTTGGTGTCTGTGGTGCTCAGTTGTGTGGAAAATACTGGGAAGGAAACCCTGAGTGGAATGAAATGCAACACTCTGCAGTGAGTAGGGTAAGAAAGTCTACGGAGGTGAGTCAGTGGGTCTGTTGGCCAGTAGGAAGAGGGACATGCCATGGCTTCAAGAAGTGTTTCTATTGAGGTAACCCGGCCAGGAATACACAGTGCTGAGCACATAGCTGCCGGAAGCCTCCGATTACTGTGCAGCTCAGGCCTTAGCAAGTTCTCCCTGAAGGCAGGCCACCCACCCACGGCAGTCCCAGACCTTCCAGACTGCAGCCTTAGGGGCTGCAGATGGTCTACATAGAAAGAAGTTCTAGTAGAAAGAAGCCAGGTCTTTATGCAGAACTGGGAGCTTGTCCCAATGGCTGAGACAGATTCGCTGAGAGTCATGGAGGAAAGCATGGTCCCAAGTCCGCAGAATCAAAAGTAACTGTGGCAAGTCCTCCTGGGACCCCCAAGGTCATCATAAAGGACCAGACCACACCAAGGTGGCAAGTCCTATTTGGCATTTTTTACTTCAACGAAAAAATGAAAAGTAGGCCTATTGTACCTGTTCTCCAGGGAACACCCTCTTCAGTTCAACTCCTGCAATGACAGATCCACCTTTACATTCTGAAGATCTCCCGGGAGCAGGGGGGAGGGCGTGGGGTGGGGGGCGGGCAGGATGGGGGTGGGTGGCTCCAACTGTGGCTCTGGTCTTTTAATTTCTGGAAGGCAGTTCTTCCACAGCATCTTTAGGGAATTTGAAAAGTTGCTGCCAAGGGAGTCTCAATGATGCTAATCAATTTTCTGGCTATCTCCTTTAGGCCACTGTCTGGTGGCATCATGCCTAAGAAAGGAGCCTCAGCTCTAATGACTTGGAAAATATCAGTAGCCTGTGGGAATTGGTGGTTAATGTGAAATCTGTGTGACACTAGAGGCCTCCATCAAGCCGACCACAGAGCACCCTAAATCCAAACCAGTCGGCTGGGTGTGTTCCACAGGTTAGATGTGTTCCATGGCCATGTGCGCGGTATATAATCATGCCTTCCAGGAAATCGCTTTCAAATGTAACTTCCCAAAAATACAGAGAAGATGCTGATCAGTACCCACACCTATGCACACCTGCAATATTTCAACATTCCAGAAGAACAAATCAAGAAACTTCTAAATGAAAACAGTCTATGAGGCCATTTTCAGAAGCCACTTTAAAGATCCTGACAACAGTTTCATGAAATCTGTGCTGTTAACCTCATCACTGGGATCATGAGAAATCAGAGGTGCAGAGGGGTTGGATGACTCACCCGGGGACCCACAGGGGGAGAGGGAAAAGCGGGCAGGTGCCCAGCTGTGAGTGATCAAGATAAGAACCAGCTAGGAAGTGCCCTACAGGTTCCAAAGCACTGCCCATTGTTCATCTCAGTCTGTCTCCAAACTGACCTGAGAGGTGGGGAGCCCCACTCTACAGAGAGAAAAACCAGCTCAGAGAGGTGAAGAAGTGAGGATGGAAAAGGTGCCTGATACATAATTGTGGCTGCTGGATTTGCTGTTGATATGGGGTCTTCTCTCCATCCTTCAAAGCAGTCTTACATCCACGGATCGAAATATTCTCTCCAGAGCAGGGCATTTCTCCCTGTATGAACCACAGCCCCAGAAAAGCCCCTGCCCAGGAAATCTGCCTTCACCTCTTAGAGTCTGTCTCAAGGGGTAGGGCAGAAGTTCCCCCACTTTGATGCTGTTTCACCTCAGAAATTTCTCATTTGTATCAAGAGCTCAGATCTGAAACACAGGCTCTTCAATGGTCCCCCATTCCCAATGGTAACCTGCCCCACTCTTAGCCCAAAATAATTCTCACCCAGCCCAATCTGAGACCTGCACCCCCAGGTTCCCCTATTCTAACCCCTAGCCTAGGCTTCTTCCACGTCCAGACCTTGCCCCTGATTTCTCACCCAGATCATGGATCTCTCACTCAAAATGAGCTCATTTTGCCCAGGACTTAGTTTTTTACACTTGTGCTGCCGCCCCAGCCATCAACTCACCACGTCTCCCACTGTCTCTGTTCTAAGCCCCCGTGCTCCGTCTGACAGTGAAAGGGAAAGACTCCAGGTTTCCACAGCACTATCTGCAACCAACAGGGAACCAAAGCGTGACTCAAAGCATCCTTACGCCCTGCCTCCTGGCAGCGCCTGGGCCCCAGTGCCACCTGGTGGCTCAAGATCAAACTGCCGCTTGTGATTTCCTGAAGGGAGGCCTTCCAACATGTCAACACTGTATTATACAAAAAACACTATTGTTGTTTCGTCGCTCTGTTGTGTCTGACTCTTTGCAACCCACAGTCTGCAGCACACTAGGTTTCCCTGCCCTTCACCATCTCCTGGAGCTGGCTCAAACTCATGTCCATTAAGTCAGTGATGCCATCCAACCATCTCATCTTCTGTTGTACCCTTCTCCTCCTGCCTTCAACTTTTCCCAGCATCAGGGTCTTTTCCAGTGAGTCTTCTGTTCACATCAGATCGCCAAAGCATTGGAGCTTCAGCTTCAGCATCAGTCCTTCCAATGAATATTCAGGATTGATTTCCTTTGAAAGGGAAAATGAAAGTATTCAGTCGTGTCCGATTCTTTATGACCCCATGGACTCCGGCACACCAGGCTCCTCTGTTCATGGAATTCTCCAAGCAAGAATACTGGAGTGGGTTGCCATTTCCTTCTCCAGGGGATCTTCCCTGGAGATTGAACCCAGGTCTCCCACATTGCAGAAGACTCTTTACCGCCTGAGCCACCAGGGAAGCCACTGATTTCCTTTAGGATTGACTGGTTTGGTCTCCTTGCAGTCCAAAGGACTCTCAAGAGTCTTCTCCAGCACCACAGTGCCTTCTTTATGGATCGACTTTCACATCCATACATGGAAAAACTGTAGCTTTGACTAGATGGACCTTTGTGGGCAGCACCCTGAACACAAACACAGATAGCAAAGTCTTTGTCCCAGAGGAGTCCATAGTCTAGCAGAGAGGTAGAAGCAGAAATCATTTTAGGGCAGGTTGTGTGTGCTGCAATAAATTTTCTTTCATCTAGGAGAGGAAAGCAGAACATGTGAAAACTGAAATAAAGCAGGAAGCCCTCTTGGAGGTATGTAGGATGGCCTGCAGGGGGCAGGTGAAGCGCGTGCCACCACCAGGAGAGGGCGGGGAAGAAACGCAGGACTGGGAAGAAATGTAGCTCCCAGGGCTGTGGCCAGAGTCTCTGTGCCTGATAGAGGTCAAGGCAGGTGTAACATGGAGGAGACTGGAAGAGACTGGTCCAACGTGCTGTGGCATGCAGGCTCCTGAGTCGGCATGGGAGTGTGCTGGGGAAGTTAGAAATGGCCAAAGCAGTGGCCTTAATATTAATTTTAAAAGGAAAAAAAAATGAACTTCTCAAGCATAAAAATTTACCAGGAGCATGACAGCATAAGGGGAAAGGACAAAAGGGGAATAAGTGAGCCCATTGTCTACCCAGGTTTTCCCCGACCAAACGGAGCCCTGAAACCAACAGTCTTTTCCACTTGTGACCTCAGGCTTCCCACAGCCCTTCAGGGAGTGGGTGCTGAATAAATGTTTGCTGGCTATGAGGATGACTCAGCTTCCACCCGAAACAAACAAGAGAATTCCTGTAACAGGTATCACTGAAGATAAAGGCCTTGGCCTCTGAGCTAATCTTTCCCCAGAAGGAATTCCTGACTCCAGCCAATGCTCAGAGGTGCCTGCCTGCTTTGAACTCTGCTCCTCAGCCTGCCAACCACCGAGTTCGCAGAGGTTCTTACAGCCAAGGCTCCCTCCTCCCACCACCCCTGACCTAACCCCGTGAGCACCTGCTTCACGCCTGCCCCAGCAAGGCCGAGACCCAGGACCTGTGCAGGCTCAGGACAGGGGACAGCGTCTGCCGGCTAAGAGTCTGGTTTTCCCCCACACCAGAGCACAGGACTTCATCCGTGGACTCAGTTCACATTGGCTGATTGTCACCCAGGCCTCTCAGTCAGGAACCGAACTGAACATTCTGGAGCTCGTTCCAGTTTTCCTAGACACCACACCAAGTGATGTCGGGGTTCCTCTTCCTCCTCCTGGGAGAGTTTCCACCCACAGTCAATGTTCCATGAGACCATTAGCTCTGTCTCTGGGGCAGAGGGCTTACAAATGTCCCATGTCTCCCAAGTCGCTGGCACGGGGCTGCCTGCACTCCCAGAAACCTCTCATAAATTACTGGCATCTAACCCAGTCTCTTATGGCCTGTGCCCTCCCCATCGAGGCTGCTGTCTCCCCCTGCCCTGTAAGAAGGGAGCAGAGTCCTTCCTCGGGGACACAGCCCCACTCCATGTCAGCAACAAGTCGCCGAGGCCCCACCACTCCTTCCCACGGGATGGTGAGAGAGCCAGCGTCACTGCCTCTTCTCTCTTGCCAACTTCTCTTGGTAAGTATGCCTGATAAGACCCATCCCTTAACCTGGACGAATTTTCATGAATTCTTCCTCAGATCCAGTATATAATGGTGATAATCACAAAAGACTCACCTTGCAAAATGGCACAAGACACTGACCAGTGGGGACATAAAAGTCATTTTTAAAGGACAGAGAATGAAAGAAAGAGGGGATTAAAGCACCAAGGCTCTTTCTACAGACACCTGCCCTGCCCACCACTGCACTTCCCTCAGTCAGGTAGCTTCCCTGCCTCCCCACTTCCCCAGCCTCCCACCCCTGCACACTCTTCTGGACTCCACTTTCCAGATTTCATTCTCTTGCCTTAACTTCTTTGAGAAACTGTCCAGGAGTCTGAACAGTAGTCATCCTCCTCTGAAATATAAATTAAACCTTTCCCTATCCTTGCGTGAAGATTGCCTCCTGAAATGCCTGGGCAGTGAAGGGTCTTATTCTAGAATGAAGGGTGGGAGACAGAGAGATGAGCTCTGCCTGTCTTATTCTGGAAGAAAATCCTAAGAACCCTCACAGGAGTGAGGAGCCATGTAAAGAGCAGAGGATAAAATGCTGAGAATATTCTGTCCCTGATGACCAGGTGGATAGAATCTGGATTCCAGGTGGTGGGAGCAGGACAGGAAGTAGGTCAGCCTTGCTATTGGAAGGGTGGAGAATCCTTAGAAATGGAGCAGGGCCGATGTCATAGAGGGAGGGTAAGGATGAAACTGTGTTAAGTGCCTACTGTGTGCAGGGCACCATGCCAGGATCTTATATACGTTCTCCCTCATAATCCCCATGATTCAGTGATTCTGCTCCTAACTACCTGCATGCACCTGGCTCCAGGGAACACGAGAAAAAAACTCCTGGACCCTAGAGAATATCATACTCAGTGAACTAAATCAGACAGAGAAAAACAAATATTATACGATACCACTTCTATGTGGAATCTAAAAAACCATACCAATGAATCTACATACAAGACAGAAACAGACTTGCAGACATAGAAAACAAACTTAGGATCACCAAAGGGGAGAGGGATGCAAACTACTACACATAAAATAGATAAGCAACAAGGATTCACTGTACAGAACAGAGAACTATATTCATTATCTTGTAATAACCTACATTGGAATATAATCTGGAAAAAAAACAGAATTACTTGCTGTCCATCTGAAACAAACACAGTATTGTAAATCAAGTAGACTTAATTTTTTAAAAAAAGAACAAAAAAATAGGAAAAGAGTAAAATAGGAAAAAAAGGGGGGGCCTCCTGTGAGGTTGGGTGGAAGAAGTCAGAGAGGACACAAGTATGTGCCTTCTCTTGTGTGAACTCATCCCCAAACAGGCAAAGTAACCAGCATGCTTGCGTATGCCTACTGAGGAGGTCAGACTCTGCAGAAAAGCAAGGAAGTGCTTATCTCTGGAGATGGAGACTTTGTGATTTTTAAGGGACACACGGAGACTCCTGGAGTACAAGGGTATTCCATCTTGTTACCCTAGAGGTTTACATTGAGTACTTCTTGATAATAATTCACTATGTTGTACGTTCATTATTGTATAATTTCTGTGTATTATTTTCTGCAATCAAGAAAGGTCTTCAACAAAAGAATATTGTGGATAACTGTTGGGCATTAAATGTTTCCAATATTTGGGGAGGGTTGTTAGGATTCATCACAGATGTGGGTAATGAGGTAGATGGTATGAATATTTCACAGTTCTTGATACACAGACCCTACGTGATCTCACTGCCTAATTTGCATTTCTATGACTATTAGTAAGTTACAGCATGTTTTTAAATGCTTCTTGCTTTTGTTCAATCGCTCAGTTGTGTCCGACTCTTTGCGACCCTATAAACTGCAGCACATCAGGCTTCCCTGTCCTTCACCATCTCCCGGAGCTTGCTCAAACTTGTGTCCATTGAGTCAGTGATGCCATCAAACCATTTCATCCTCTGTCATCCCCTTCTCCTCCTGCCTTCAATCTTTCCCAGCATCAGGGTCTCTTCTAATGAGTTGGCTCTTTGCATCAGGTGGCCAAAGTACTGAAGTTTCAGCTTCAACATCAGCCCCTCTAATGAATATTTAGGGTTGATTTCCTTTAGGATTGACTGGTTTGGTCTCCTTGTGGTCCAAGGAGAGTCTTCTCCTTCTCAAGAGTCTTCTCCAACACCACAGTTTGAAAGCATCAAGTGTTTTTTGTGAAAATGTTTATTTTGTGAATGATCTGTGCATATCTTCCCATGCTACCCTTTGGGGAAATCCAGTCACATTTGGGATACTGAATCTTCGGCATTTTGAGAGCAGAAATGTCCATGGAGAGGAAGATACCTAAAGGGGGGCGGGAGGACAGGGGTAACCAGAGAGAGCAGCTGGTGTCCCTTCCCCAGGCTGCAGGCGCAGAGCTGTGAGAATCCTTTCTGTTTGACTCCAACCATCCTGTGTCCACTGAAGCAGCTCAAGGGACAGGCCCTGGGGATGCAGAGTGAGCCAACTTCATACCTGCCTGGGAGGAGTAAGCCCAGAGGGGCTCAGGCAACATAAAACAAAACAACTGAGACAGAGCTAAATAGAACAGATACAGTGAAGGAGGGAAGACAATGCACACAGGCCGGGTGGGGAAGTGAGCACTTGAACTGGTCCAGGAAGGGGTTTGGACAGGGGCAGCGGGAGTGGGAGAAACTAAATGAGCTGAGAGCAAATAGAAAACTGTATGGAATGGGTGAAATATCAGGCATGTTTGAAACTAGTCTGGAGAGACTACAAAGGCCCTAAATGCCATGCTCAGAGTTCAACTTTATCTTGTCAGTCGGTATCTCCAAAGTATGTGATGTCAGAATGCCAATTTAGCAGAACAGTTAAGGCTCTTGCTTGATAAGACAGAAGGAATGTCAATCCCATGGTCACACATGTTGTGAAATACCAGACTGAAGAATGTAATGTTTCCACTGGAGTAGGAACGATGAATACCTCAGAAGGAGTCAGTCTCTACATTTCCTAAATTTCTCTGATCTCTGCCTTTCTTGAGGAGCATTTCTCAGAACTGCCGTTCCCAGGAGCACACTCAGAATTTCTGATGTAGGTAACTTGAGTGACAGTGAGCACAGGAGCCAAGCTGTGTTGTACCCTCTCCACAAGTCCTTGCCTTCTCCTCACCCTATCTACCAGCTATAAAAGCTCATCAACAATGTAATCCTTTTGATAAAACCCTATTTTAGTTTTTTAGGAGCTCTTAAGGCAAACCTTTGTCTTAGTCTACTTAGGCTGCCATAACAAAATGCCAGAGGGAAATCCCTGGCAGGAATTAGGATTCTGTACTCACTCTGCTAAGGGTCCAGGTTCAATCTCTGGTCAGGGAACTAAAATCCCACAAGCCACTCCGGGGGGAGGGGGGCAAGCCAGGGACTGGGTGGCTTAGATAACGAGATTCTCATAGATCTGGAGGCCAGAATGTCCAGATCAGTGTGCGAGCTGATTCACTTCCTGGTGAGAGCTCTCTTCTCGGCTTTTGATGGCCACCTTTGTGCTCTGTCCTCACACGGCAGAGTCAGAGGCAACTCTCTGGTTCCTCCTCATATGAGGGCACTAATCCCATCATGAAAACCCCACCCTTGTGGCTTCATCTAACTCAATTATCTCCCAAATGCCCCATCTCCAAATACCATCAAATTGGGGTTGAGGCTCTAACATATGAATTTGGGGGACGCAGTTCAATCCAAACCTGTCTGGCCTCAGCCCTCCTCAACGGTATATTCCACAAGCAGTTAAGGAGCTCTTACTGCATGCCAGTCACTGCTCCAGGTACTCAGGATACATCCATGCATGAGTCCCACAAACCCTCTGCCCTCATCATTCCAGTAGAAGGAGAAGGACACGACACAGTAGTCATGATAAATAAGGAAATGGTATAGTGTGTTAGGGGATAAGGGCTCTGGATAAGGGGATAATATCAGGAGGTCAGAGCAGGCTTCATCAAAGAGAAGACCTCTGAGAAAAGACTGGGAGGAGGTGATGGAATGGACATCTTAAGGAATAGTTATCCTGGCCCTTGGGGGGACTGTGCCTGGTGTGTTCCAGGAACAGGAGGCCAGTTTGGCTGAGGCAAGAGCGGTAAGAGAGTCTGAGATCAGAGCAGAAACTGGGAGCCAGATCAGGTCCATCTAGACCTGGAATGTCGCAAGGCCCATGCCAGAAGGGGCCTCGAAGATTGCATGATGATGCACCACTTGCTGGTCAGATGAGAAAATGAGGTGGACAGGGTTGACGGGCACTGGAATAGACCCTGGTTCCTGTGCAGTTTCTCAAACCCGGCTCTTGCTGGTGAGGACCCTGCCTGGGTCCTGTGCAGGGCTGTGCCCGCCACTCTGTCCAAACGTCCAGGAAAGACCACCCATGTGGCCACACCCGCGGGTCAGAGACCCGGTGGCTGCCGTTGCAGCACTGCCCACCAGGGGGCGCCGGCCCAGCGCGCCGCTTCTCCCTTCATCCCTGGAAACTCCCCGGTCTCGGCCCTCGGGACTGCCCCGCCTGACTCTGACCCCAGCGCCGGCCCCGCGGTGGTTCCTTCCCCCCAGGCTTGCCCGCTTGGTCACCTCCTTCTCTCTCTCCGCCTTCCCCTCCCGCTCCTACCTCTGCCCGGGCTGCGGGCTGAGACCGCCCGGCCTGAAGAAGAGCTCTGGAAAGGGCACGCCGCCCCCGCCCCCCGGGTTTGAGGGGCGGAGGAGTGGGGGACGCGGAGGGGCGGGCGGGGTGGAGTGTGCACAGTCACCCGTGTCGTCCACCCTGCTCCCCCGGGGCTGGCTCTTGCTCTTTCCCTGTTGTGTTTGCTGCTGAGGGGCCCCCGGGGGCTCATTTGGAGCCAGGGAACAGGGCAACCTGGGAGCAAGGGCTGAAGAGAGATTCCGAGAGGAGAGGGGGGGCCTCTGCCCGCCAGAGCCCCTGGGAAAGGAGGCTGCCTCTCCCCGTAACCTCACTCGCAGGGTTTATCCCCTTCCATCAGCCACAGCCCCGGGAGGGAGACTGAGGCACCAGAGAAAGGCTTCCAGACGCCTCCTTTCCTGCCTCTGGTTCCTGGAAGTGTCAGGACCAGGACAAGCGGGGGGGCGGACTCTGCTCGCACGCCGCTCTGCTCCGGGCCACCAGGAGCCCACGGGGCTGGGGCGGCGGGGCTGCGGCCCCTTATCAGGGCTCTGTGCCCAGGCTGCACCCGCCTGGCACACACAGCCAGCCCGGAAAGGAGAGACGTCCAGGGAGCCCCCTCCCCACTGCTCCGCAGCCTGGGAGACCGAAGCCAGCTTGGGCTGATGCGGGTCTCCCCCCACCGCCCTCCTGTGCCTCCGTCCGGTCCCCACCCTGATGGGGCTGCTCTCTGGGCCTCTGAGGCCTGAACCCCGAACCTGAAGAGTAGAGATCAGCGGGAGTCCCCAGGCACCTCCCCTGAACTTTGGTCTGGCTGAGTAGCTGGCTTGAAGCCAAGAGCAAGGTTCCCTCTCCAAGGGCAGACTTCCTGCTGGCCAGAGGCCGGGGAAATCCCAGGAGCCGAGCTTCCCCTGCCCCACAGGGGCTCCCAGCGGCCGGGCCACGGCAGGGAGCTGCTGGGCCCTCCCACAGCAGAGGGCGTGCCAGGCAGGCGGAGAGCTGAGGGCACGGCGGGGGGCAGGGCTGGGGCCTGCCAAGGACGGAGAGCGGGGTGAGAGAGGAGCTGGGGAGACCGGGGAGCAGGGCCAGAAGCCCCGGAAGGAGGGAGAGGGGACACCTTCACTTCTGGGTATCAGGCTGTGTCACTGTCATCCTGCTCAGGAGAGAGGGTGAGGGCTGCGGGCACAGTGGAGGGGGGCAGCCAGGAGACAGGAGAGGTGGGTGCCTGGTTTGCCAGTCAGGCCTAGGAGGAGGGGATCTGATCGTGATGGGCTGAGGTGGGGAGGAGACAGCTGGCAAGGCCCACTCTCCCACACTGGCGGTCCTGTGGGAAGATAGGGAAGGGAGGAAGGAGGTAGTAAGAGTGAGGGGTTTCCACGTGGCAGAAAGCCAAGCCCCCACAGAAGAGAACGCAGCACGCAGAGGGTGGTGCTGGGCATTACAGTGGTTATTCTCGTCCTGTTTCCCTAGAGATCTCATTCGGGCCCCCTCACAACAGCTGTGGTATGTTCCTCCCCCAGCTCCCCTGCTGGGACCAGGCCCAGAATCTTCCCTGCAGTGAGCACCCCACCCCACATTCTGTCTCCCTCCTTTGCAGCTAACTGCCCCTCCTGACCAAACCTGAGCTGCCTCCTCCTCCTCCAGGAAGCTCTCCTAGACTGACCTCCCCCCATCCCTGGCATTCCAGGGCTCCTCATCCCTACCACAATGGCCAGAAACCCTTTTCTGGGCTCTGAAAGATGGCTGCATAAGTGTTCTAAACACTGTGGTTTCCTGGGTGTGCCTCATGTCGCCCATTAGTAACAAGTCCAGGGCAGGGACCTTGACATCCAGTCACAAGCCAGTCCATGTGGAGACGGGGTGGGGGAGCCACCAGTGGATTTTCATAGCTCCAAATCCTAATTAAAGGGTCTCTCTCTCCATCACAACCTGCCCAACCCTGACCTTGTATCTTCCCTTTTGCCTACTTTTTTCTCAAACTCAAACCATCAGCTTCTGTAAACTTCCAGTTCTCGGCCAACTGGTCTACCCCTCTCCTACTCACTGAGGCTGGAAACCTGAAGTTATCTTGACTCCTTCCTCCAACAGCCCAGATACAGGCTCACATCCAGCCCTGCCTTTTCCAGGGCTCCAACCCAGGTCACTTCACCTCATCTCAAGTCAGCAAGCATTCTTGATCACCTGCCAGGGCCTGACTGATGTCAGGTGCGGGTACACAAAAGATGAGTAAGGCAGCAGCCTTGCCCTCAAGGGCGTCACCGCGGTGTTAGTCGCACTGTAGTAAGTTCTATACTGGAAGCCCTGAGAGGTTTGGAGTCGGAGAGCTGCATTTCCACTGGGAACATGAGGAAGGTAGCCTGGACTGTTTCTGTGCTTCCTTCATGGAAAGGACAAAGTTCTGCTCACCAGTGACTGGCTGGAGGACGTTGGACAAGTTACTTCACCTCTGAGACTTTGTTTCCACAGCAACAATATGGGGATGGTAAACGCTTGCCGGATTTGGGAGGATTAGCTGTAATGATAGCCAACATTTATTAGTGCTTGTTAGGTACCAAGCCCTCTCCTAAGTGTTCTATAGGTAACAGGTCATCTTATCCTTACAGCCCCCTGTGAGACAGAAGCCACAGTCATTCCTATTTTCAGATGAAGGAGCTAAGGCTCAGGGATGTTAAGTATATTGTCCAAGTGAGCCCAACTAAAAAGGACTGATGCCAGAATTTGATGCAAGACACTGTTTCATAATTTGGTCATACTCACCTGTGCAAGTTTATCTTCAAAATAATTGTAATAATTATTTTGTTAATAATAATTAATTGTAATAATAACTTTTTTCGAGAGCTCTACTCTGTGCCAGGCTCTATGATGATGACTTGCATTTAATCCTTAGAACAACCTTGAATGGCAGATATTATCATATTGTGAGAAAATCAAGGCTCAGAAAAGTTAAGTAATGTCCCAGTCTTACAAGCCAGTTCCCTGGATAGTCAGGCTTTAACCCAGATCTGTCCAACACCAGAGCTTTCTTTTCTGCCCAGCACTCTCCCGTGGCTCAGCCTATCTGCTCACCTCCCAAGCTCACACAGTCACCACACTTGTTCACCATGCTTGTTAATGCCCACTCCCCACCAACTCTCCACATCACCTTTGATTAACACCCCTCCACTTTTCGGATTCCCACCCACCATCAAAGGCTCAGCATCTCTGTAAGCCATCCACACTGAGTCACTGAAGCCCACCCTGGCTTCTCCCAGACAGTATGTTTGTGACATGTATTTTGACACTTGACCATATTTAATTGGGGCTTTCCAGGTGGTGCTAGTGGTAAAGAATCTGCCTGCCAGTGCAGGAGATGTAAGAGACACAGTTTCAACCCCTGGGTTGGGAAGAACCCCTGGAGGAGGGTATGGCAACCCACTTCAATATTCTTGTCTGGAGAATTCAATGGACAACGGAGTCTGGTGGGCTACAGTCCATAGGGCTGCGAAGAGTCAAACACAAATGAAGCAACTCAGCACACATGCACATATTTAATTGAGAGTGTAATTATATGTTATTTGGCATTGTCTTATAATTATCTAATATTTAGAAATCATACATCCCCAACCAGTGCAAAACTTCCTTGAGGGCAAGAAACTTAACTTTCCCTTCACTTATTCTGTCTCCTCCCCTCATCACTTCAGCAGGCTGCTAGACACACAGCAAGTGCTCCTTAAATAAATCGAGATGCGAAAGGCATTGAAGAGGCAGGAATTCCTAGATTATTAATCATCTTTGTATCTTACTGTATGGATGCATATCTATACAACACATAACCCTGGGCAGACATGCATAAACCTCACCTGAAGGCAGATTCCTCCGCAGATTCTGGGAGCTGGGATCCTTTGAGGGAAGATCAGCCAAAGCACAGCGTTACTCTTCCCTCTCCACTGGCAGTGCCAGTTCCTTGTCCTTTCATTGCCCCCCTGTTCTCCCTGGATGAGGGCACTGAGATTTACCTGAGGTAGGAGAGGAGCCGTGGAGGAGCAGGGAGGGCACACAGGGCCCCTGGCAGCTCCTAAGCCTGCTGTGCCACTCTTGTGTCTCCGCAGTGACCCACGCAGTCACCGGGTTTCGTGAGTAGGTGACCCGCACAGTGGCACAGCGTCCAGCCCTCAGAAGGTCCCCCCAGATGAAGGTGAAAACAGCCTGGGCTCCTTGCTGGCTCTGCCACCTACGGGAGACAAGGTTAGGGGGAAATTTGTCAGCCTCTCAACAGGCTCTTAGCTCTACTTGTAGTTTCACCGTTTCCTCATGTATGAAGTGCAGATTCCCCTTAGCGTTTCCAGCAGGGGACACAGAACATGCACATGATGCAGTGCCTGGCACATTGTAAGCACTCAACACCTAGCAGCCATTGTGGGTGCTATTGTGATTATTGCTGAGGCAGGAGATACCAATGGGAGTTGGGAATGTAGATGGAGCTGGAAAGAACTGGAGGTTTGGCCTTGTGACCAGACAACTCATACCCATGGTCCAGAGATCAGGAACAGAGCTCCTATGGGTCCAGGCCTCCCGCCATTATTAATTACCCTTTCTCTCCTTCCAATTTTCTAATCATACCCCTCCTGCCTCCTCGGCAAGGGCTGTGCTCTATCTCTAGCAGTTTTCTTATCATGTCTTGAACATAAGCATTGCTTGTGTCTGCTTCCGAAACTTTGCACAAAACATTTGCTGCTAGATAGTCTCCCTCTGTCCGCCTTCCCACATACGTGCCTATCACCTCCTCCAGGAGCCCTTCTTCACTAGGCCTCTCTATTCCTCTCCTTGATTCCAGGGGCAACCTTACCTTGCATTTGCTCAGACCTCACTTAGTCGTGGCTTCCTGCCTCCCCCACTCACTGAAGGAAGCAGATGCCTTGTCTTCGTCTTGAATATAAATGCCTGAGGACAGACACCTGGCCCCTTTGAAATTCTCCCCGCCTCATTAGAATGTCTTTCTGAGCTTTGAGCTCTGTGTAAGCCCACTCCTCCTCTGTGCTCCGTTTTCAAAGAGAGTGAAACACAGCTGCTCCTTCTCACTTTCTCAGAGGGATAGACCATAACTCAGAAAAGAAGGCTGACTATCTGGGAATCAGGGTTCCAGAAAACCACAAGATAATCATGATTTAAATGTGTTTCTGTCCTCAGCAGCAAGGATGAAGGAACATCATGGTGCAGTAGAAAACTCTGTCTGGAAAAGAGCCCAAGAGAGTCAGATCTACTCCAGACATGTTGGGTAATGTGAGCAAAGAACTTCTCCGTGACTTACTTTTCCTGATTTAAGGCTCTGAATGTTGAGGCTGGTGCCTATCCATCCTGGACTGTGCATATGATTGGCCCTTTCAAGATTCCTTGGTGAAGCTTTTATTTGTTTACTTTAAGTAGGAAAACAGAGCTGACCCTAAATGACACTGTCAAGATCTGAGATTATGTTTTATAGTCCTCCTTCCTGCTCTTTCAGCCCAGATCCCTTCTACCTGCTTCCGGTAGTCAGCAGGTAGAGAGAGGAGGACTTCCTCTCTCCCATATATTTCCCTCATTTATTTCCACCTAAACATGAAATGATTTGAGTAGTAGAGTCTTGCAGAAGTGAGGTGAGTTTCAGTCAGTTGCCTTTCACAGGTCAGTTGAACTTCAGGCCTTCAATCATTAACAGTATGTGATTGACTGTATTCCATATTCTAATAATGATCTCCAAGAATATTTAGATGGAAAGATCCTAGGGAGCCCTTTATGCCTGAAATTCCTTGTGCCCATTCAAAATATTGCAAATAAACTATACTAACATTTTGTCTGTATTTGATTTTGTTATCTATTGCTATATAATAAACCATCCCAGGAGGAGGGTATGGCAACCCACTCCAGTATTCTTGCCTGGAGAATCTCCGTGGACAGAGGAGCCTGGTGGGCTACAGTCCATAGGGTTGCAAGGAGTTGGACGTGACTGAAACAACTTAGCACACAAAACCCCCCAAAATTTAGCTGTCTAAAACAAGAGCCATTTTATTATATCTCACAATTTTATGGATCAGGAACTTGGACAGGGCTCAGCTGGGTGATTCTTCTGCTCCACAAAGCATTGAATGGCATTACCCAGTGGTATTCAGCTGGGGGCTCAGCTCAGCTCAAAGGTCCAAGATAATTTTCTCATATGTGTGGTATCTTGCCAGAGATGCTGGAAAGACTGATCTTAGTTGGGAGCCTTTCCATTTCCATGTAGTTTCAGGGTCTTTGCACATGTTTTCTCTAGCAGAGGGACTGGACTTCCTAAATGGTAGCTCAGAGGTCCAAGAGAAAAAGGTAGAAGCTGCTAATCTTCTCAAAGGCCAGGCCCAGAACTCTCACAGTATCACTTGTGCTACACTCTGATGGTCAAAGCAGTTAGAGGCCAGATAGCACTCAGGAGAAGGAGAAATAGATCCCATCTCTCCAGGGAGGAGTATCCGAGAATTTGTGGTCATCTTTAATCCACCACACAGAGTAACCAGATGGGGACTCAGAAGGAAAGATGTGTGGGAGAGGAAGTGAAGGACCTGGGATTAAAAAAAAAAAAAAATGCTATGGGGAGTTTCTTGATGTAAAAGTTGAAGTTTCAGACATGACTGGGGTCCCTGACAAAGGTAATAAATACCTCAACTTCCCAGATATCTCTTCTCTCTACACCCCAAACCTAGCCTAGCCTGGTCGGATCCCAGGAGTTTGGTTAATCTGAAATCCAATGGGTCAAAATCCACTCTACCCAAACACCGAACCCTCTTCTAGGATCCTTTATTCCCCATCTTCTATCACCTCCTGTCTTCTCCTTTTCTCCTAAGGAATTCAGACCCTGTACTTACTATCTCCCAGGACTAGTTTCTCTAATCAATAATCACCACCTTGCATTTAATGAGCACTTCCTTTGTACCAGAGTCTATGCTAAGTGCTTCAAATGAATTGCTACATCGACTCCTCACAACAAGGCATACCTCTCATTTTACAGATAAGGAATTTGAAACTCAGAGAGAGTGTGCAACACACCTGATCTTGTGTGCTCCAACTCAAAAGTGCAGGCTTTAATTACCACATTATACATCTACTCCTCCAAAGTGTTAGTTGCTCAGTCATGTCCGACTCTTTGCCACCTCATGGACTGTAGCCCACTGGTCTCCTGTCCACGGAATTCTCCAGGCAAGAATACTGGAGTGGGTAGTCATTCCCTTCTCCAGGCAATCTTCCCAACCCAGGAATCAAATCCAGGTCTCCTTCATTGCAGGTGGATTCTTTACCATCTGAGACACCAGGGAAACCCACAGGGTCACAAAGAGTAGGACACAACTGAGTGACTAACAATCCTCCAGTTGTACACCATTTAAATGACCCATCCATGTCTTCATGAGATGTGAGGGCTGGAAGTCCCCCAGCACGCTAAAACAAAGACCCCCATTAGATGACAAAGGAGGGGAGGAGGAAACTCAGGGGCCCCAAATCTTTAAAAATGGGCATGCCAAGAATATTCTCTGTTGAAAAGTTATAGTCAAGGTTTCTGTCTTAATTTATGTCATATTGTGTGAGTCAGTGGTGAGGATAAATCTGTAAGTGATACCATAGAAAACTAGTTACAGAGAGACAAAAGAGAACTAACTAAGCAAGAAGAGAGAAACTGAACCGTTCATCTGGCGGTATAAAAGCACCCGCTTTTATAAAAGCACCTCACTTAACTGGAAATCAGGCTCTCACACCGCCAATTCTGTGGAACACAGTACCAAATTCAGAAGTGAAAAAGGCCTTTAAGCGCACAGAGTAGCTAGCACAGAGCTCCTGAACCAAAGTCAGATCCTTAGGGCTACACACGGAGCCTCACTGAGTTACACTGAACAAAGTTCCTGAGAGGCTGACCTCTGGCTTCCCAGCCCACGGCCCCAGGAGGACCAGGTGGGTGTGGGTGAAAGGCCTCCTAAGGAGGGAAGTGCTTTGAGAGCACAGAGACAGCAAACAGCTTAAGAGCCAAGGACAATAGGACTCAAAAGTAGACACAGCATTGTCTTCTATATCACTTCACTTTAGAGAAAGGATTATAATGCCTCATTGTCTGGTGCCTGATGGTCTATCAAGCCCTTTGGCACACATTATCTCATTTCAACTCCACAGCAAGGCTATGAAGTAGGTGCCAAGGGGAAAAAAATACACAGAGAGGATTAGTGACTTATCCATGGTCACACTGATAAATAAACCCAGATTTTATGATGTCTAACACAGCCCTTTTCCTCTACACCAGCATGCCTCCTTTTTGATAATGAGGGCTATGAGTCATCAAGAGGTTAGTTTGCAACTAGCAGACTCTGTTGAAAACGACAGGGAAGTAGGTAATATGCTTTTTTTTTTAATTAAAAATGATACAAATTAGACAAAGGTTGGCATTTAGGATAAAGATCAGCTTTCTATTCTCAGCTACAGCATAATTCTAATCATTAGACAGTAGTCTATGCCTAGTTGTTCAGTCAGCACACTGACTGAGCAGCATCACTCTTTGTCTCCTCAGCCTTCTGGCATCAGCTCCTCCTCTCCATCTCAACTCTACTGCCTTAATTCTGTTCTCTCCTCTCTCTCTCCTGAACTTTCATAAAACTCTCAATTGGGATCCCCACTTCCAGTTAGGACCCCTCAAATTTATCCTCCACTCATATCATTCTAGCCAAGCTGACAGGAAGAAAGTCACAGCCCTTAGCAGCAATCAAAGATCCACTCCATGGGACTTCCCAAGTGGTCCAGTGTTTAAGAATCTGTGCTTCCACTGCAGAGGACGTGGGTTCCATCCCTTGTCAGGGAACTAAGATCCCACATGCCACAGAGTGCAGCCAAAACAAAAAACAAAAAAGACTTACTCCACGATCCAACCCCTGCCAACCTCCATAGGTAAAGTCTTGCCCCTCCTGACTCTACTTTTGGGTTCCTACAGCACCAAAGTCTTCTTGCTACCAAGGTTCTCCCTTATAGTTGGTGGCTTCTGCTCTTTTTATGATCCTCTCTTTCTGAAGTGCCCTTCGGCCATTTACTTGATCAATTTCTGCACATCTTTAAAGACCCAAGCTTGGTTGTCATCTAGACTCCTCTCCTTGGCCTTACAGTGCCCTATTTCCACACCACAAGGCCTCTATCCATGAATGTATCAACTACAACGTTTGTGGGTTTGTGTAACAGAACTCCCACACGTAAAGCAGCTTAAACAATAGGGGCTTATTGTTTCTTTACAAGATGTCCGGAAGTAGGTGGTTCCTGAGTCGGTTCAGTGATGTCAGGGACTAAGTTAGCATCTCACCAATTCTTTTGGACCTTCTGCAAGATGACTGCAGCGGATCCAAACTCATGACAACATCCAAATTCAGGGAAGATCTATTCGTTTTCTAGGGCTGCCACAGTACCACAGAAGGGAGTACTTGAACAATGGGACTTTATTTTCTCACAGTTCTGGAGGCTACAAGTCCAAGATTAAGGCGTTGGCAGGGTTGATTTCTTCTGAGTTCTCTCTTCCATCTTAAATGGCCATTTTTTCCCTGTATCCTCACATGGTCTTTCTTCTGTGTGTGTGTTCAGATTTCTACTTCTTTATGAGAATATCAGTCACCTTGGATAAGGATCCACGCCAACAGCCTCATTTTAATGTAATTATATCTTTTATTTATTTTTGGCTGCACTGGGCCTTCCTTGCTGCTCGGGCTTTTCTCTAGTTTCAGGGAGTGGAGGCTACTCTTCAGTTACGATGTACAGGCTTCTCATTGCAGTGTCTTCTCTGGTTTTGGAGCATGGACTGTAGGGTGAGTGGGCTTCAGGAGTTGCAGCTCCCAGGCTCTGGAGCACAGGTTCAGTAGTTGTGGTACACGGGCTTAGTTGCCCCGCAGCATGTGGGATCTTCTCGGATCAGGGATCAAACCCGTATCTCCTATATTGGCAGGCGGATTCTTTACCACTGAGCCACCAGGGAAGCCCATATAACTATCTCTTTAAAGACCCCATCTCCAAATACAGTCACATTCTGAGACACTGGGTGTTAGGACTTCCACACGTGAATTTGTGGGACTCGGGTGGACACAGTTCAGTCCAGAACAGAAGATGAAGGTATAGGAGAGCCCCTCTGGGAATATCTCTTTCCATATAAAGAATCCTTTCCAGTACTCCTCCAGTAGACTTTCAGAGTAGGATTTGGTAGCATGCCCTCTTCCTAGTTACAAGGGGAGGGTTATATTCAGTTCAGTTCAGCCGCTCAGTCCTGTCCGATTCTTTGTGACCCCATGAATCGCAGCACTCCAGGCCTCCCTGTCCATCACCAACTCCCAGAGTCTACCCAAACTCATGTCCATCGAGTCAGTGATGCCATCCAGCCATCTCATCCTCTGTCGTCCCCTTCTCCTCCTGCCCTCAGTCTTTCCCAGCATCAGGGTCTTTTCCAGTGAGTCAACTCTTCGC
Organism: Odocoileus virginianus; assembly: GCF_023699985.2. Classification (NCBI taxonomy): domain Eukaryota; kingdom Metazoa; phylum Chordata; class Mammalia; order Artiodactyla; family Cervidae; genus Odocoileus; species Odocoileus virginianus. The sequence goes on along the minus strand of NC_069678.1, from coordinate 13,583,291 downwards.
ATCAGGTGGCCAAAGTATTGAAGTTTCAGCTTCAGCATCAGGCCTTTCTGTGAACACCCAGAACTGATCTCCTTTAGGATGGACTGGTTGGATCTCCTTGTAGGAAAGTATTTTTGATTTTATAATGGGAAGAGGGTTCTGCTGGCCAGACAGAAAGAGTTGGGAATTACTGAGTAGATTACCAAACTATCTGTTGCACTGTGCCCCTGCACTGTGTCAAGGCTGTCTCCTTATGTTTTTACCTCTCCCACTAGATTCTCGGTTCTTTGAAGCACAGACCAGTGTTTCAATCATCTGTGTACCCCAATGACTAGCACAGTGCCTGTCTCATAGTTAAGTGCTCAGCCAGTATCTACTGAACAAATTAACACATAGAATCTAATGAATTAGATGAAACTGTTTATGTTATATTTTATTGCATGAAACTCTGTTAACAAATTTGGCTTGCTTCATCTGTGGTTCACACCTTTAATTATTTGTACAGTATATGACTGGGCTTCCCCAGTGGCTCAGCGGTAAAGAATCTGCCTGCAATGCAGGAGACACAGGAGATGTGAGTTCGATCCCTGGGTCAGGAAGATCCCCTGGAGGAGGGCATGGCAATCCACTGCAATATTCTTGACAGGAAAATTCTGTGGACAGAGGAGCCTGACTGGCTATGGCCCATGGGGTCGCAAAGAGTAGGACACAACTGAAGTGTCTGAGCATACACATCCTTGGAGTGCAGCTAATGAAACAGCTATTTCTGTCAGAGGAGACCACATTCCATGAACTTTGCTTCCCCAAAGTCTAGCATAGGACATGGTATATAGTAACAGCTGCACAGACTGTAGAATGAATGATGGATGGATAAAAAAATTAAAATAGATTTACTGCTTTGAAAAATATGTAAACTTAAGTTATTATGTTCTCTACAAAAATGTCTTCCAGAAATGGGCATCCCTTCTGCCCTACTGGTACTTGTAAAGGTGGTGTATCACCTGGTATTGACACGTCCTAGAAGCGGGCAACAGAGGATGAGATGGTCGGACAGCATCACTGATTCAATGGACATGAGTTTGAGCAAACTCCAGGAGATGGTGAAGGGTAGGGAAGCCTGGCATGCTGCAGTCCATGGGGTCACAAAGAGTTGGTCATGGCTTAGGGACTAAATAGCAACAATAATGTCTATAATATTCTCTTCTAACAAAGAATGATCCTCATGAGCTTGGCCAGGCAGCCTACAATGCTTAGACCAATTTCATCTAAGAAGGAAAGATAGACTAACAACTGTAAGGCTGAGCTCTTTATGTGATACTTGATTTTGGTTCTGTGGAGTTGTAGGAAGGATGTCACAGATCCACAGAAAGTGCTGCTGCATGTTACATTTGGTCCACAAAACCCCATGATTTGATCATCCATGTTCTACAGAATAAGGAAGAATCAGGCACCCTAGCCAGTGAATGGCATCAGTTGTGGGGATAAGTGACTTATTTGGTGGCAGTTCCCCAATGCTAGAAAGGCTCTCACAATTTCCATCTAATTCCAACTTCCCTCTCTGCATCAAGAGGGACTTCCCTGGCGATCCAGTGGTTAAGACTCCACACTTGCAAAGCAGGGGGCATGGGTTCAATCCCTGGTCGAGGAACTAAGATCCTACCTGCCACGCAGTGTGGCCAAAAAAAAGAAAAAAAAATTTAACTTTAAAAAGGAAAAGGAAGGCAGTTAAGGATGGAATTACATGGAGTCAAGGAGGAGCAGGGGAGGAGAAAGCTCAAAGTTGCCACAAGTAACTGGGTTCCCAGAGGCAGTGGATTTGGCACCAGGAGACTCACTTGTATAACCTTGAGTTCAGTCTCCTCACTATTTCAGACCCAAGGGACCCACATCTCCCTCATGCTGTCCAAGTAATGAGGTTCAATTAAAACATTCAGGTTCAATTAGAGTTTCAGGGATTCAGGGGCAGTTTTAGAACAAAATATTTTCCACGAGGAATATAAGAGAAACTAGCACTGTTCTGGGCCTCACTGACATGCAGGGGCAGGAGAAGACTTGGTCTGCAAACAGCATCTGCATAATGTAGAAGGTGAACAAGATGGCACTTGTGTGTGCCTGTGTGTGCTTCTGCAGTGCCTATTCTCTGTGCCCCAGGTGCTTTCCTAACAGCCAGAAAAAGGTGTGTGCTAGGGTGTTCTCCTTCCAAGCCGTGATTTTTTCTTCTTTCCTTAAAGTATTAGCAGCCCAGATTTTTGCTGCAAAATCAAGACCTGTTATTATAATGATGGTGATTTTTTTTAATTGTGCCAATGAACCTGGTCTTAATGCATTACTGCAAGCACATTAGCCAAGCCCATTACAATAATCTATTGTTCAGAGAAAAATGTCTTGGCAGTACATGTATCTAGAAGTCCGCCTTCTGAATCGATGCCAAAATATGATAGATTCCCAGTTCCTTATGATGTCCAACTACCGTACATGAACTCCCACCCCACCTCCCTGCTGCCAACATAATGACGAGCTTCACTTTGATGCTCTCTGCTTTCACAGGGGCTTTAACTCTCTGCCAGATTCCCATGCACTAAGCACTCTGCTGCTTGAAATCCCATTACCTGCAACTCTACTAACTGGCATCTCACAGATCAAAGGTGTAATGATTGAGGAGACACTGCAGTGACTTCTGAACCACTTAGAAAATACTTGATTATGTTTAGAATAGTTTAACATTGGCCTTTCAGCATATTCTGCATGTTTTCAGATGCAGATACAGTTGCCCCAAATACAGTTTATCAACAAATGACACCATAATATACTCTAATAAATCAAGATGATGTAGACAGGCTGGAATGAATAACAGATCAAAACCAACCAAATAAAGATTGACAAGAATTAACATAACTTATAGTCCGGCATTTAGATTTTAAAACTACTTAACAGAAGAGTCCTGGGTAACAGTTCCCAAAAGAAAGCCATGAGTATTCTGACTATCCTATTCAGCAATGTGGCTTCCCAGGTGGCTTAGTGGTAAAGAATCCACCTGCCAATGCAGTAGACACAGGTCAATCCCTGGGTCAGGAAGATCCCTTGGAGGAGGAAATGGCAACCCACTCCAGTATTCTTGCCTGGATAATCCCATGGGTAGAGGAGCCTGGTGGACTACAGTCCATGGGATTGCAAAGCGTCGGACACGACTGAGTGAGCGCACACACACACCCTCAGCAGTGTACTGTGGCCTCTGAAAAAGTCAATCCTATCCCCCCCCCCCCCGAAAAAGGAGGGTGGAGAGCATCTGAATAAAGGAGGCAGAATAGTTTTACTCTCTACTTTGCTCAGACCAAGTCTGTGAAGGACAGTGTCTAGTTACTGAAGCCGCATTTGCAGAGAAAAGGAACTAAGGAGGTTTGTTTTTTTCCAGCAATGGCTAATGGAGGCATAATACTTGTCTTCAAATAACTTGGTGAACTGTCACACAAAAGAAACATTAAATTTAATCTTCATAGCCCCAGTGCCCAGAACTAGGAGTCATGGCTAGTCATGTCAGTGGAACACATTTCAGCTCCATATAAGGAAGAACTTTCTATAATGAGGGTGATCTAAACATTGAATTTGGATGAATCAGGAGGTACAAAAGAGGACTTCTAGAGTATGGTAATTTCTGTTCTCTGCCTGGGTGGTAGGTACTTACGGACTTTGTTTTGTTATTGTTCTGCATCCGATACATGTATACTTTCATAAGGTCTTTTGTAGATGTAATATATTTTTTAAAATATTGAAAAAGTACAGGTGTCTAGCAAAGCAGTGACCTCCTTATCATCATGAGGGTCCAAGAAGAGGCTGGGAGCACTGAGAGAAAGGATGTGATAGATGACCTCTGACACTCATTCCATCTCTAAGATTCTACACATCTAAAATATATGTGCACAATGATTAAAGGAACGCTTTAAAAAATATTCTTTTAAGTGATTACCTGTTAATTAACTAGGTCTGAGGCCCCACTCCATTTTCACTATAACTATTATTGGTGTTTGTTAGACTATGCTCTCCAAGTCTATTACAGTGATTATCACTTTTATTGGCCATTATATAATGAGAATTAGATAGATACAGTCTTTGCCCACTTAAGATGACAAACGATGTGGACAGCCATAAAAAGAATATAGTGAGAGCCGGATATGAACAGTGAATAAATACAAAAGACAGCAAAAGGTTTATATGGCAAACAGGTCAAGGTTCAGCTTGGGGAACAAATATCCTAGGGTCTTAGAAAAAAACATCCTATATAAGTTAAGACCAGGGAATCTAGCCCTCTGCTCCAGTTAACTTCAGCAGGCTTTCTGAAAGAAATGAACCTTCAGAAATAGATGGATTCTAGGAATTCCCTGGTGGTCCAGTGGTTAGGACTCCCCACTTTTGTTACTGGAGGGCATGGGTTCAATCCCTGGTCCCGGAACTAGGATCCCACAAGTCATGCAGCATGATTCTGGCAATCAAACATTTGGTTAGGGCAACCTTTCTCCTAGGCTGTCAGGGGACAAGAAAGTCAGAATAACTTAAGTGGCCATTTCCTCGTGTTACTCTTGTTCTCCTGATCTGTTCCTTCTTGATCTCTCACTACCTTCTCCACAGTGCTGATCTGACACGAAGGAACCAAGACCTAGAAAAGGGAAATGAGAGGAAGGGGTATTTGTGGATTGTGATGGACGTGGAATCAGGGAGAGTCCTTGAGTCCCTAAGTCACTGCTAAATAAACAATCAGGCTCCCTGCTCCTTCTGGCTGAGCTGTGACTTTGGGCAAAGTTACTTCTGCTTTGGACTCACTTAACCTTTAATCTGGGGATCCCCACTCATATTACTGACATTAACTCCTCTAGCCTCACAACAACCTTGAGTTGATGGGAAAACTAAACCAAAACACAAAATCCTATGAGACACTTGAGTCCAATGTGGTAAAATGCAAATAATACTTAGTCAAAATTTATTCTCTTATAATCATTTCTCTTCACTTTACCGAAGAGGAAACTGAGTCACAATGAATGGGAATAAGTTAATTTTATATATACCCTTCAGTCTTTGCCCTCGTCAGTGTAAATAGTTTAAAGTGTTAGCCATGTCAGACTTTTTGGGACCTCGTGGACTGTAGGCAACCAGGATCCTCTGTCCATGGTATTTTCCAGGCAAGAATACTGGAGTGGGTTGCCATTCCCTTTCCAGGGGATCTTCCTGACCCAGGGATCAAATCCGGGTCTCCTGCACTGCATGCAGATTTTTCACCATCTGAACCACCAGGGAAGACTGTAAATAGTCTAATGTTACAGTATTTTTCTTTCTGGAAGTTCCTGTCATGATCACTCTATAAATGGGGAAGCCAAGGCACAGAGTAATTGAAATGTACTGCCTCAATGTACTGTCTTCATAAGATAGTGCCTAGATGAGAAACTCAAGAACACTAATTCTCATGGCAAAATTCTTTTTCCATTAGATTCCTACCCACGTTTGAAACATTAAATCCACTCAAAGTTTGTGAAATTAGGTGATAAGTGCTGTAAAGTTTGAGTTCTTGATACCAAGAACAGAATAGGGTCTGGGGTGGCAACAAAAGTAATCAGGATCCTTGACTTTTATAAAGGGTTTCATAGTTGACAAGCACTCCACAGACACTGTTACACTCTGTCCTCATCAAGGACATCAATAGCATGCCCCTGTTACAGATGAGGAGGCTGAAACACAGAGGCTAGTCAGAACACAATTCATTAGGAAGGGGCAGAAATGAGATGGAAACTCAGGTCTTCTACTGAAGACACACTTTGGGGAAAAGAGACTACCTGATTTTTTCCTGGGAGACTTGGAGGACTCTGAGGGAGATAGGAAGAAGCTAGTCTCAGCAGCACATTCACAGAAAAGGAAATCATCATTATTAGGCATTTCAAATGATGACACAGAACTGCTCTGGGCACTGTGGGGACCTATCAACTGCAACTCTAACCTCTGAGGGCCTGCAATCTAAGACAAACACACTAAGGACAAATATGTACATGACATACAGATGGTATCTAACAGCAGAGCCACTACAGTGATCTACAACAAGAATAGAGAGGAAAGCCTCTGAGTGCATAAATACAAATGGGAACAATAAAGAAAAGTGAGCCAGGGGAGAAAGAAACACACACACACCAATTCAGAAAGGGTTTTTTTGGAAGGAAAAAAAATTTTTGAATTCTTTTTTCCCCTCTCTTTTAAGTTAAGAAGCAATGGATTAGCTGTGTTGCATCCAGAGTAGAATTGAGAGTGTGAGATTTAAAACAGAAATTTATCCTTAGGCCTACGGAACAATCATAAAGATGGGTGGAAAGAGAGGTGAAAGGCAGTGAGTGGACAAAGAGGGCCTTTGAGCAAGTGGAAACTCAAGAGATATTTACCTGTCTTGACTCCCAGACTGTATCTAAGTGTTTCCACCCCCATGCTTTCAGGAAACTCAAGCTCTCCACACCTCGGGAACAAGAAATTTCAAGTTGTGAAACCTGTTTGCAGCAGATGAAGAAGGCAGCAGTGCCATGGTGGAGGAGATAGGAACCTTGGATACGTGAAGGCAAGGTTCCAACATGAAGGCAAGAAGTCCCTATCTTGCCCTCAAACTGCATCTCCCCAGATTCTAACTCCACAGGAGAGGTTACCAGGGCAAAACTCACTTATCCGGATTCACAAATTGTTAGCGAGTTTCCAGTTTGCTTTAAACAGACCCAAATTCACCTGTTGAGTTTCAGGTCAGCGATTAGATTCTTAACGTAAAAATTCTGCTGACCTCTGCTGACATATGAACATTTCTCAATATATCAAATCAAACTCCAGCCAGGTAGAGATACATGTTTGTCTCTGCTAATTTTTGTTTACTCAAGTCATCCTTTGGGGCCTTAATTAGCAAGAGAAGCTGCCGCAGGGGACCTGTAGGAGGCTGGGCCATGTGCTTGTGCTTAGTCGTTCAGTTATGTCTGACTTTTTGTGACCTCATGGACTGCAGCCCACCAGGCGCCTCTGTCCATGGAATCCTCAAGGCAAGAATAGTAGAGTGGGTAGCCAGTCCCTTCTCCAGTGGGATCTTCCGGACCCCAAGGTCGAACCTGGGTCTCCCGCACCACAGGCAATTTCTTTACCATCTGAGCCAGCAGAGAAGCCTGGGGGATTGGGCTAAGAATATGCAAAGAGTCCTATACTCTGATGCTGGCTCCTTGTAGAACGTAAGATCTTTTGAGGTGAAGTGCTGGCTTATCCACGACAATTTGAGACATGAGTCAAAGGTTAGCAATTTCATACTTTCAGAGGAGGATGCTCATCCTAGGTTCTGAGTTGACACAAATACTAAGATTTGTATGGGTGGTATGAGAATTTGAGGATTTTTATGATGGTTCTTATGACTATTTTCACCAACATTTGTTTCTCTGCCGTATTTATAAAGTGCCATTTTGTTCTCTAACCACTCTACATGTATTAACACATTTAATACAGCCACGTGAGTAGACACTATAGGTATTATGTTCATAGAGAAGTTGGGTAACTTAGCCAAGATCACACAGCGAGTCAGTGAAGGCACTAGGACCTGCCTACAATTTACATCATTTAGCTAAATCCCTTTTTTTTCCCCCCATACTGCTCAGCTGCAGGATCTCAGTTCCCTGACCAGGGAGAGAACCTGCGCCCTGGCAGTGAAAGCCTGAATCCTAACCACTAGGCAACCAGGGAACTCCCCAAATTCCAATACTTTTAAAAGAATGTTTAACTAAATCTACATATAAAGCATTATTCTAGGTACTATGCAGAAGATACAAAGGATATATAGACAGTTCCTGAACTTAAGGGACTCACTGAAAATATCGGTAAACTGTTACCAAGCCCAAGTTCATAGTGCTCACAGTATGACAGGGCAATATATCAAGAGATGAGCTGCTGGGGCAAGGAAAAGCAACTTTTAATCAGAAAGCCAGGAGACAGAGAAGATGGTGGACTAGTGTCCCAAAGAACCATCTTCCCTGAGTTAGAATTCAAGCTTCTTTTATAAAAAAAAAGGGATGGGGGTAAAGTCCTGATTTCAGGATGTGTTAACTTCTTCCTTCCTGCAGCCATTTCCAAGAGAGCCTAGTCAGGAGGTTTCCTATGTGCTAAAGAAAGATGCTTCAGGTTAACACTCATTACATGGGAGGCACAGTTCCCAGAGGTGGTCCACTATTTACAATTTAAGACGACAGGCAGCATTTCTTGAGTGATTAACTTGAAGAAAAGCAATAGAACACAAAGGTTAAAGCAATCTATTCTTCCCTATTACAGTAATCTATATATGGCACTTAAATTTTTCTCATTTTATTCACCTACATAGGATTTTCTCACGAGAAAAGACCTTGTATCACCAACGCCATTCTCTTTTTAAACAGAAAAGGCAACTGTGGGCCCAGAAGGGACCAACTTACTAGCTAATTTACAGTAACTAGAGAACAGCTAGTGGCAAACCCAAAACTGGAAGCCAACTTTTCTAACTAATGGTGATGTTTCATGTTCTTCTTGGCATTCAGGACATAAACGTATAGTTAGAACGGCGGTACAAAACAGTTTACTCCTTTATCCAAACTGTCATTCAATTCCATTTCTCTTCTTCACTTCTGACACATTCTTACTGATCATTTCAATTCACTTCAACTTTACTGATCCCCATTCCTCCCTTTTTTTTTTTTTTTCTTTAGGGTAAAACTAGGCCCTGACATCACTCAAACATACGGGGCAGGGATGGAGCTAATGTTGAACTGTTTGAGGTCCTTCACTATTAAAGAACCTTAAAGGAAGAACAAAGTGCTTTGGACAAGATGCTTGTCATTGCTTGAGCAGGAACAAAAGAGAAAAAGAAAGGGGAGATGTATTTGAACGACTTAGGGAGACGTGCAAGTTGTTTAGAAGAGGACAAATTAAGACTAAATGCAGAGGGACAGGGATCAGCGAAGAAACATCACAATCCCCTTATGGGTGGGCGGAGGGAGTAAAAATGCCGAAGCAAGGATTCAAAGAAAGCCTCACGGAGTCTTCTCAAAGTATCTGAAAAGGCTCTTTCTTAAGAGGGTAAAGAACGCCCTCTGAGGTCCGCGGGTCTCTTCCCATTGTGAAGGCTCTCCTCTCTGGGAGGTCGCAGGCCCCTTTTAAGGAGAAACGGAGGACCCCCCCCCCCCCCCCCACCGTGGTCTCGGGGAAGCTTTCCGTCGGAGCCTGGCCCCTTCCAGTGAGAGCTGCTAGGTGCCCTCCGGCGACAGGTGAGGCCCCCAGGGCACAGCCTCATCCACACCGAACCGGCGGGAAAACCCGCCACATCCCCCTACGAGTCCCGCCGACCACAGGCCCGCCGCCCGGCCACCGACCGCGAGCGTGCGTAACGTGCCCCCGCAGCGTGACGCACGGGCCGCTCCGGGGAAGCTGCGCGGGCAGCGCGGCGGGAGGAGCGCGCGGCGGGGGCGGGGTGCGGGCGGAAGCCAGCGTCTGCGGAAAGGAGAAAGGAAAGGGAGACGCGGCTGGGTGCGGCGAGGCGCGGCTGGGAGACCGGCGGGAGGGCGCCGCCTCCTCCCCCGCCCTCTCCGCTGAGGATGGAAGTGACGAAAGCAGCTGAGGAGGTCACTTCCTGCTGGGGTGGATGAGGAGGAGCCGGAGACGCCGCGGAGGAGACCGGACCGAAGACCGACCGTGCCGGGGAGAGGTGAGTCTCGGCCTCGCCGCCGACCCATCCGGGCCGACCCCCACGCTTCGGCGGGGACGGCGTCCCTGCTGCTGGGACCGCGGGGAGAGCCACGTACTAACCCTACTGGGCCTCCCCCTGCGCGGGGGCGGGGAAGGGAGGGGGCCCCCATGGCTTAGGGGCGACGGGGACCCGGGCAGCGTTCTTGCGGCGGCTCCGCGGAGCCCCGAGACCACGGGGAGAGGAAGGCCCGGTCGGGAGTCAGGTAGATAGGAGGCTCCGGGAGCTGTGGAAGCCGGGACACGGTACCAGGTTCTGCAAGCCTCACTCTATGGGGAATGGTCGCAATCCGAGGGAGGGCGAGGGGCCTGCCGGGCTGTGCAGAGTTAAGATGAGTGACCCTACTTCGACAGTGTGTCCTCTGAGTGAATTTGCGAAAGGCATGAAGAGGCGCCTCCGGACTCCTGGGAGGAAGGCCTTTATAGGTGAAATCGGAGAGTTAGGATGTCAGGAGAGAGCTTCCTGGGCACGTCATTGTTGCGGCGGGATTTGAACCCCAGAGTCGTCGTGAGTGAAGGCATTCCCGTGTCAGGATAAAGACCCTGCGACCTGACAGAGCAACCTAGTTGTTAACGTTCAAGGCAGCTTCCTGGAGTCGTGGGGAAATTAGTGTTTTTCCTCCCTCATTGTCACGGGGATGGAAGCAGCCAGGAGAGGAAACTCCTGCCTCAGCTCTGGGGCCTTGTTATTGTGTATCTTGTGTATGTAACTTTGTGTTTCTGTTTCTGTTTGTTTTCTCCCTCCTTTGGGGCATTTATCCATCCTCATTCCTTGGTAATTTCTTAGACCGAAACTTGCTGATCTTCTAAATGTGTATGGTGAGGGAAAAAAAAAAAAATTCAAAGGATCTAGAGGAATCCTAGATTAGATGAAATTTCGAGATTAGGAATTTGTATCCACCCCGCCCTAGGGTCACCAAGGCACCTACATTCCCTCTAGACTCCTGCTAATGTTGGTGCTGAGGGCCTGTCATTCACCCTGGGGAACTGCCTGAGTAAGGGTAAATCTGCCTTCTGCTGCTTGCATATCTCTCTGGCAGTTTTATTCTTCCTTGCTTTTTGCTAAAGGAGTAACTGATACAGGCTGCTTGCTGCTAGGAGCAGGAAATTTATTAAGGAACTGTAAATCTGGATGGAATGAATTGAAATCACAGCCAGACTCCCTCCACTTGTTGAACAGAAGGTTCCCAAAAATGCTTGCTTCTTTTTTCCTTTCTGTTAAAGGGAGAAAATGTAAATTTTTTTCTCAGAGAAAAATTGGAGGAGTGTGAGTTTTTGTGTATAGAGTAACTGTACATATGGTGTATTTACTTCCTGTATCCCAGGGTGTTTTTCAAGGAGGAAGGGGCAGTTTCTGACTGGGAGGAGTTTTCCTTTTCCCATCTCACATAATTCAGGAAAGTAAATCAGAATCAGATGTTCCTTCTTGAGTGGCAGTCAGATGGATTTGGGTTTTGGGGGGAGGTTTTTTTTGGTTTTTTTTTTTTACTCTTTAAACTGGTACATCTGGGTGAACTCAGGCTTGTGTATCTTGGCATCTAGGCCTGTCTAGTAATAGAAGACAAACTGTTTGACTTGTTCTGGCTGCCTTTTTGGACTCATTTCACCATACCCTTCCTTTTTTTACGTTTGAAGGATTGGTCAGGAGGGAGAAAGCAAATATTAAAAACAGTGTTTACTATTTGTGGTTTAAAGTCAGGTGAGAGATAAATTATGGTCTTTGAAGTTGATGACCTGAGGATCATTTCATGGCTTGAGGATTAGCACTCTGGAAGTGACATGTTTGAAAGAGGGTTACATAAGAAGGGAAAGATGAGGAAATGGAAGTTTGGGAAAAGGCTGTTGCAGAAAACCTTGGGAGGATAATAAACACAGAACACCTTAAAGTAATTGATGTGGCTTGTATCTCTCAGCAGGAGGGTGAAAATGAAAGCAGGCTGTAGCATCGTGGAAAAGCCAGAAGGAGGTGGAGGTGAGCAGAAGTTAATCAGTCATTTTCTGAGGTACCTGGAATGTCCCTCAGTGGTTCCTTTTCTCTTCACTCGGGCTTGGTTCACAAATGCCAGATTGTGACTGACCACCTCTTGACAGGGTAGATACCGCTAGGACAGTTGTATGCTTTTTCCTATGGATGAATGTTAACAGATGTGGTCACCACACCCTTATTTCCAAGCTTTCAAGTCTCTCTCCTCTTAGAGAAACAATTCCAACCTTGGGGAAAAGGTGCTGTTTTCTAAAACATTGTCTTTCCTATGTGTTCCCTTTGGAACTTTCATGTCCTCACAGGAAGTAGGCATGAGATTTAGTAAAGTCTGAAAGGGGAAAAGATTTGAAACCTGGCTGCTGCTACCCAGCTCTTATCAGATTTAATGATTGCCACAAGGAAAGGTAACTTCTGTCTGCCTTCCTCTGCGCAGAGGATTAGCCCCAATTGACTGAAAGGGTGTTCATGGCATGTTTGCACAGCACTCTAGAGATTCTGAGCGTTGGAATGTGAAGCTGGGGAAACTGGTATGTATGTTTCTAGCTCCTGACTACCTTGATCTTGCCCTTTTCATATTAAAGGGTATCAGTTTCCTGATTGGGCCTATAAAACAGAGTCGTCCCCGGGCTCCCGGCAGATCCAGCTGTGGCACTTCATCCTGGAGCTGCTGCAGAAGGAGGAGTTCCGCCATGTCATTGCCTGGCAGCAGGGAGAGTACGGGGAATTCGTCATCAAGGATCCAGACGAGGTGGCCCGCCTCTGGGGCCGCAGGAAGTGCAAACCACAGATGAATTACGACAAGCTGAGCCGGGCCCTGAGGTAGGGGAAAGAACTCCCAGATCCATTGTGTTAACAGATTGGAAAGAGGCTTAAGTAGTTTGGTACATGTTAGATAAAAAGGTATCAGGTGATGAGAGACTACACTAGTGAATAATGTGTAGCTTTACAGTGGGAGTAGAAGAGCTGTTAAATCTGGGTGGCACAGGAGAAAAGGCATATCTTTGGTTGTATGTAGGAGGGAATTCCAACGTGGCTGGCACTGGATCCTGACAGCCGATTCTGCTCTGTAGTGGGCGAGAAAGTGTGGTGAAACCTGGATTGGAGCTAATTGGTAATCCAAAAGATTAGTTTAGACTTCACTGTTGGAAATCTATTAGAATGTCTCTCCTTTAGGCTCTCCTGAAAGAAACTAGGAAAAGAGTGAAGCAGGCGCAGAAGAGGAGCGCTCAGCGCTTGGTGGGCCTCACTGCTGAGGGACCCGTGAGCTCAGTGGGTTGTTGGCTCGCAGGTTGCTCCAGCTTGTCTAAGGATTGGTCACTTAAGTTTTCTCAGGTTCTCGTTTCCCCTTGTCACTCTTTATATTTCATAACCTTTTACCCCTCCAGGGGTGCGTATCATCTATGCCACTGAAGATATTCAAGGTTCTAGGTACATTGAAATTCCCTTTCACTGTGTGACCCTGAATGTAAAATCTGAGCAGCAACATTGCTGGAGCCTCTCACTTCTTTTGAAAGTGAAGTAGGCCAAGCTGACTACTGTTTTCCAGCTCAGAATGTACCATTATTTGACCTGCCACCATAAAACAGTTCTACATTCCTTTGTGTATGCCTTGAGCTTAGGCCTCCAGACTAACCACATCAGGCCTCCCAAGAGATTTGTCTGCCCCCACCTGAGGAAGGCAGAAAAGAGAAATGAAGCAGTGACGTGTAGTGGAACAGGAAGGAAACGGACTAAAGAATTGAAACCATAGAGAGATAGAGAAGAAAAGTGGTTGGGGCTCGAATAGGTGTACAGGATCTCAAAGAGAGACTGTCTTTGTAAAGGACTAGAATCTTGTTGAAAATTGAATCAGAAAAGTAAGCTCTTAGGTCTCCCAGCTCTAACCTGAGGGCAAAGCTACAAAAGAATGATAGTGATGTTCACAAGTAATACTCAGAGCAAGAGCTGTTGATTGTCATGGTTACCTAAGTATATCAAAAACGGTCAGTAGCTAGAAGACGATTTGACATGCATTCTTGTTTTTCCAGATACTATTATAACAAGAGGATCCTTCATAAAACAAAAGGGAAAAGGTTTACTTATAAATTTAACTTCAACAAGCTGGTGATGCCCAACTACCCATTCATCAACATTCGGTCAAGTGGTAAGATGCAAACTCTCTTGGTGGGGAGTAAATTTTGAGTTAAAAAAGAATTTTAAAAACCCAAGTCTTAAGATTTGTCGTGTTTAAGGGGTATTTAGAAACACCAGAGTAATATGATCCCCTGGATTCCCTCTGCCACGTATTCTCATTCTTCTCACAGGAAGTGATAGACTCTGCAGCACTGAGGTAGATTTGGTTTATTTGGGTCTATTTTCTGCATATTATCTGTCATCTCCTAGATATTACTACATTGTCCTCTTTAGGAATAATATTCCATAGGTTTGTGTTGATCCTTAAATTCAGGATTCAGAATTTCAGCACCCAGCCCAGTGGCTCTTTCACAGACAAGAACTAGTTTCTAAAACACTTCCGATTTTCTATGAAACAACCAAGCTCACCCTTATCAAGTGAATCTCATCAAAACCACAGCATCCTTGATCACAGGAGGGGAGGTTCATATGTTTGCAGTGAGAAGCAGTGCCTTTGATCTGCACCAACAACGCCTCAGAGAACAGGACTCGGGTTAGTTGACCTTCTCTCCTCTGAAGTGTTACAAGGCTTCCCCTCTAGGCTCTCCACAGGATAGCTTTCCCTCACAGCTTTTCACGGAGGTTTTGGGTCTGCCTCTTAGCTAAGAGGGCAGTCTCTGATAAGGATGTTTGTTTGTTTTAAGATGCAAATCACGCCCCTGCCTAAGAAAATAGAATGTATTTTACTAATTTCTGAGCAGTCCATCAGTGCTCTGTCTTTGTGGAATTGCGTAAGGCGAAGAAATCTGCTTATGACTCTGTAGTATTAACAACTTCTCAGAGAAAAGTTGGAAGAAACCTGAAAATTTAGAGCAGGGGTGTGGCTGAGAGAATATGCTGAGATCCCTGGTAGATATGTAATTACTACACACAACAAGTTAGGGCAGTTTTAGCTTGATGCTGCTATCATTACTGTTCCATCTCCCCTGTAACCACTCCCTCCTGTCCCTGGGGCATGCATTTAAAAAAAAAACTATTGGAATGCATCTCTAATTACAACCTGTTTTCTTTCCTTGTGCCTGAGGGAGAGGTGTTAGGAAATCAAACCTGTTCTAACCACTGGCATCTTGTTTCCTCTATTTTTCACTCTTGCCCCCTCCCTATGTACCTAGAGGAATTTTGACTCTAGAAGTCAGTTCTTTGCATCAGGTGGCCAAAGTATTGGAGTTTCAGCTTTAGTCCTTCCAATGAATATTCAGGGCTGATTTCCTTTAGGATTGACTGGTTGAATCTCCTTGCAGTCCAAGTGACTCTCAAGAGTCTTCAACACCAGAGTTCAAAAGCATCAATTCTTCTGCCCTCAGAAGAATTTATAGTTCAACTCTCACGTCCATACATAACTACTGGAAAAACTACCATAGCTTTGACTAGACGGACCTTTGTTGGCAAAGTAATGTCTCTGCTTTTTAATATGCTGTCTAGGTTGGTCATAACTTTTCTTCCAAGGAGCAAGCCTCTTGTAATTTCATGGCTGCACTCACCATCTGCAGTGATTTTGGATCCCAGGAAAATAAAGTCTCTCACTATTTCTATTATTTCCCAAACTCTCGCTGGTTCTATATTATTTCTATGAAGTGATGGGACTGGATGCCGTGATCTTAGTTTTCTGAATGTTGAGTTTAAGCCAACTTCTTCACTTTTCTCTTTCACTTTCATCAAGAGGCTCTTTAGTTCTTCACTTTCTGCCATAAGGGTGGTGTCATCTGCATATCTGAGGTTATTGATATTTCTCCCGGCAGTCTTGATTCCAGCTTGTGCTTCTTCCAGCCTGGCATTTCACATGATGTACTTTACATATAAGTTAAATAAGCAGGGTGACAGTATACAACCTTGAGGTACTCCTTTCCTGATGTGGAACCAGTCTGTTGTTCCATGTCCAGTTCTAACTGTTGCTGCTTGACCTGCATACAGATTTCTCGGGAGGCAGGTCAGGTGGTCTGGTATTCCCATCTCTTTCAGAATTTTCACAGTTTGTTGTGATCCACACAGTCAAAGGCTTTGGCATAGTCAGTAAAGTAGAAGTAGATGTTTTTCTGGAACTCTCTTGCTTTTCTGATGATCCAGCAAATGTTGGCAATTTGATCTCTGGTTCCTCTGCCTTTTCTAAATCCAGCTTGAACATCTGGAAGTTCACAGTTTGTGTACTGTTGAAGCCTGGCTTGGAGAATTTTGAGCATTACTTTGTTGACATGTGAGATGAGTGCAATGGTGTGGTAGTTTGAACATTCTTTGGCATTGCCTTTCTTTTGTATTGGAATGAAAACTGACCTTTTCCAATCCTGTGGCCACTGCTGAGTTTTCCAAATTTCCTAACATACTGAGTGCAGCACTTCTACAGCATCATCTTTCAGGATTTGAAATAGCTCAACTGGAATTCCATCACTTCCACTGGCTTTGTTTGTAGTGATGCTTCCTAAGGCCCACTTGACTTCACATTTGCATTTTTTCTATTGAAAACCCACAAATCCAGCCACTTGGATAACCTGAATGGGGACCAATGTGCTTTTCCAGGAAAAGGAAATCTAGACTGTCACTCTGTGAAGACTGGCCTAGCAGCCACACAGTAGTGGCCTAGAACCACCTTTTGGCCCAGAAGGCAGTTGAATCAACTTTGATTCTTAACCAAGCTCAAGATCCTGATCAGAAAATCATGGGGAAAGCAAAAAGTCCATTTCTTTTAGGGATACGACTAGTTTTTTGCATCCTGGATGCAGATAACCCCAAAGAGCTAGAGTCAATATTTCATAGAGAACTTTTACCCAAATAGACCAAACATTTCAGGTTAACTTCTAATGATGACAAAGAAATGTAACATTTATTGAACATCTACTTAATGGAGATAGTTTTGCCCAGTGTTTTTGTGAGTTAACTCATGCCACTCTCACAGCTTAGTAAAGTATATGTTTTAGTATCCCCATTTCACAAATGATAACATTGAGGATGACAGCAGAGTCAAAGATTGATCGGGATGGCTTGAATACAGTTACCTGTTGGACAGTTTCTCAGGAAACAATTCTTGAGCCATTGAGCTATTGAAATCTAGCTCATATTTAGTAGATCATTCATTCCTTCCCTGGATTTGGGATTCATTCATTTGTTCAACAGATAATGTGTTAAGACTTAAAAACAAAGAAAAAGATTATGGGGGAGTTATTTCCCTCAAGGAACTTAAAATTTAGCAAGAGAGATAAGATATCAATGTGGAATGTGATAAATGTTCTAAGAAGCAGAGCTGTGTGGATTTAGATCCTGGAGGCTAGAGTAATCTTGTCTAGATGGTGGGTTGATACAGTTGGGCTATTTTGAACTGTGTGTTTTTGAACATAGAAGCAATACATTTTTTAATGTATTTTTAAGTTTTTAATATTTACATTAAAATGTATTTTTAATGTACTTCTAAGAAACATTGGAAAGATACAGAAGGTATGTAGTAAAAATGCTTACTTGTCAGGGTTTGGGGGCAGGGCAAACCAGTTCAAGGATGAACTTGAGACCCCTCTACCCCATCCCAGTTTTTTTAATATTTATTTAGAAAACTTTCAAGCTACAAAAAAATTGAGGGGGAGAAAATAAAACTGCGAACACCCGTATATCCTCTACCTACAATCACTAATGGATAACATTTGCTTTATCTATATATATAACTTCTAAATCTTTCAAGATTAAGTTACAGATGTGACACTTTATCCATGTGTACTTCAGTATGTATCCCATGCACAAGGACATTCTCCTCCTAATCACAATAACATTACCATACTCAGGAAATTTTAACATTGCTGTAATATTATTATCTAATAAATGGTCCATATGCCTTTAAAAAGTTTTAGCTTCTCAACCCATGATTATTTTCTAATAAAAAACCATGTATTTTAACAAATACATGGAATTTGCTATATGCTGGTACTAGTTTAAGGACTTCACAAATATTAACTCTTGTAGTTTTCATAGCATGAGGATTAGTCCTGTTATCTGTTTTATAGGTAATGAAACTGAGACTTGGAAAGGTAAGTAAGTTACCTAGAATAGCATAGCTATTAAGTGGTAGGGCCAGGGTTTGAACCTAGGCAAGGGCATTATTCCCATTTTGCCAAAGGTGTTCAAAAACCCATTGGTTACTTGTACCAGGCTACAAGGTAGAAGGTGCTAGAACTAAGATTCAAACCCACATTTTCCAGCCCTACTAAAGTAGGAGTGCTGCAGCTAGTTAAAGGGATCCAAAATGCTACCTCCAGATTGCCTTCCTTCACTCCCTCTAAACGCACTTGGAAAATGCTCTGTATTCTATCTCCATTTTTGCAAATTGACAGTGTATCTTTAGCCCATGTAGAGACTGAGATACCTATCTTGCAGTTTGGAAAAACCAAAACAAATAACTGAATTGTTCAGGAGACAGGACCTTCTTTATCACCTCCCTTTCTCTCCATGTTATACTTATTCAGTCCACCAGCACACAGAAAAGTGTTGGGGGAGGGGGGTGTTTTGGTTTTTTTCTTTTGCGTTTGAATAGATGTGCTCTTAATGCAAAATCAAGATCCAAGAGAATAAAAAAAGAATAGAATCATAGCCACTATTAATAGGCTGGTAGCAGAAATGTTTTGGAGACCCCCCCGAGTCTGCTGAAATTATATACAGGTCCATCGCTCTGTTTTTCATGATCACACAGTTAAAATCAGTGGTTTTAGGGAAAAAACCTGCAGAACAGTTTTCTGCAGAACATCAGCTTGGGAGATGCTGCTCTGGCACAGTGTTCTTCAGACACGTGTGCCAAGAAAGCTACACAGTCTTGCACTTACCAACTGACTCCAGGGTCCTATCTGAAGATGACTCAATTGTAACAAGAATAGAAGAACACAGCTGATTGCTGGCAATTCCTACCCACATCATATCTTGTGCACCTTTTTGTTTCTTCTCCTGTGTCAGCACACTTTCACTTATTTGGGTTTTTCTTTTTCTTCTCCTTTATCCTTCCCTCAAGGTAAAAATAGCCCTCCTGACATCATCAGTGATAGAAGACACTGATACCTCCCAGGAGCCCACAGGGTCCCTGAGGCCTCACACCTGTTATGCTCTGATTATCAGAAGGACTTTTGAGGGCAGTAGAGAACTTGTGAGCTTCTGAAGTTGACTTGGGTAGCGCAGTGTTGGTTTCTGCTTAGAACTTCAGATCTCAGTCCACAAATTTGATAGACAGGTGGTAGGTACTGGACTTTCTTCGAGCCTCCTCAGTGGTTGAAAGGCATTGAAAGCAGGATGGGAATGGAGATTGTTATACAGAATTGGTATAATAGAAAATAGATTTGGAGAGATTGAAAAATATTAGACTCTCTATAAAGAAGTGGTTGTATGTCAGAAATGAGAAAAGGTATACCATGAGAACCTGCCTTAACAAACATGGTCCTTTCTTGTGTTCTATTTTTGTTCTTAAAATGTGGTCTTGCTCATGTTCATATTTGTGAGGTACAGGGTCTTCAAGCTTTTAATGCATTGTTTACATCCATATCATCCCCAGTTTTGTTGTTGGTTTTAGTTTGTTTGCTTACTTTATAGACATGGCCCAAATAACGAAAATAAGAAAAGACCATTTGCAAGCCTGAGAGTTCAAGCAGGTGATACACACTGTATATACACACTCTTACATTCATTCATTCAACTGATAGTTACTAAGAGCCTACTAATTATTCAGCCCTGAACTGCTGGAAATGTACTTGCAAATAAGAAATCCCTGCCTTCATGGGATTTAGAAAACAGATAAACAAGTAAATGATATTTTAGATAGTAATGAGTACTAGGAAAACAAAGTGAGTAAGAGGCTAGAGAAAGGCGGCAACTAAATTGAATGGAGGAAGCTGAAGAGACAAACAGGTGAGCAATTCAGCCCAGCTGGAATGTTTGTTTCCTGTTGCTCTTCAACATTTTGTACTTAGCGTCAATAAAATTGCCGATCATGCATGACTATACCTCTAAAGTGGCCTTTTGTCTTTCCCACCCTCACAGGTGTGGTTCCCCAGAGTGCGCCACCAGTGCCAACAGGCTCTTCCCGCTTCCATTTCCCACCTCTGGACACCCATTCTCCAACTAGCGATGTGCAGCCAGGGCGGTTCTCTGCTAGCTCCCTAACTGCTTCTGGCCAGGAGTCAAGTAATGGCACTGATAGAAAGGTGGAGCTTTCAGAGCTGGAGGATGGCCCAGCCGCTGACTGGCGCCGGGGCGTGGATCTCATGTCCTCCCGAAGTGCCGTGGGTGGAGGGATTGGCCATCAGAAGCGCAAGCCTGACATCATGCTTCCTTTGTTCTCCAGGCCAGGGATGTACCCTGACCCCCATAGTCCCTTCGCCGTCTCTCCGATCCCAGGCCGTGGAGGCGTCCTTAACGTCCCCATTTCACCAGCCCTCTCCCTGACTCCCACCATCTTCTCCTATAGCCCCTCACCAGGCCTGAGCCCCTTCACCAGCAGCAGCTGCTTCTCCTTCAACCCTGAAGAAATGAAACACTACCTTCATTCTCAAGCCTGTTCTGTGTTCAACTACCATCTGAGTCCACGGACATTTCCTCGTTACCCAGGCCTCATGGTCCCACCACTGCAGTGCCAGGTGCACCCTGAGGAGTCCTCACAGTTTTCTATCAAGCTGCAGCCCCCACCCGTCGGGCGCAAGAACCGGGAGAGGGTGGAGAGCAGCGAGGAGGCAGCCCCTGTCCCTGTTCCCACACTGACTCCTGTCCCGCCGAGAATTAAAGTGGAACCAGCCTTGGAAAAGGATCCCGAGAGCCTCAGGCAGTCGGCACGGGAGAAGGAGGAGCGCTCTCAAGAAGAGGGCACTGTGCCGAGCAGGACCACGGAAGAGGGGAAAGGCACCATCTTCGCCCGCCCGGCTGCACCGCCTGTGTGGCCTGCTGTGCCCATTAGCACCCCAAGTGAAGAGCCCCTGGAGGTGTCTGAAGACAATGAGGACAGGCCTGGCAAAGAGCCTGGGGCACCTGAGAAGAAAGAAGATGCCCTGATGCCCCCCAAGCTTCGGTTGAAGCGGCGCTGGAATGATGACCCCGAGGCCCTGAGTAAGAATGGCAAGTTTCTCTGGAATGGGTCCGGACCCCGGGGCTTGGCAACAGCCGCTGCTGATGCTTAGAACTGGAAGAGGATTGGGAGCTGTTTATACTATAATCAAACACACACATGTATTTATGTAGCAAGATTTCAGGGTGGGGGGTGGGGAGGGAATTAGACTGGTTTGATCATTCTAGGGGTGTAGACTTGTATTTTTGTTTTGGGTTAGGATGGGGTGTCTTCTGTTGTAAATTAGGCGGGATGTGAACACACTTTTTCCTGGTGAGTAGGACACGGGAAGGGTATTGAACTGAAAAGAGAAAGAGCCTCTGTTTCCTATTGAGGCTTTCACTTTGACAGACTCCCAGAGGGCCAAGAAACTGTTTGGTCCCATAATAGTTCAGGTTCCAGACTTATTTCTTTTCTATTGTATTTATATATGGAAAGCCATTAATGAATTTATCTTGCTCTGAGAGAGAGACATAAAAGGGAAAGGGGTATGGTTGGGAGGTTGAGCAGTAAGAGACCATTAATACTAAGTATTTTGCCTGAAATGTTTCTTTATAATTATTTCAGGGGAGGAATAAGATAATCTATCTTACTGGGGCAGGGGGATGTTCACGTGTTGCTCTTTTTCTTTTTCCCTTTGTTGTTGTTTGGCTTTTTTTTTAATATAGAATGTTTTCAGGAAACATGAAATGTACTGCCAGTTAGAGCGGGGCTGGGAAGGCACAGGCACCAAGCCTCAGCTACGTGGTTGAGACAGGAAGCCCTGCTGTGAATTTCTTGGACATTTCACCTACTTCATCTATTAAGAAGCCATGAGGAGTTGTAAACTCTTGTTCAGGGAAGAAAGAAGAGGACAGAAGGAAGTAACCTGATGCCTTTAAAAACAAAAACACAAAAATTATCTTTTTTTTTTTTCCCACCGTGGGTTTGGGGAGCCAAACCAATGTATGACTGAGCGAGTTGACTGAGAGACACGAGCTGAAGATGTCTCTGTTGTGTCTGCTGCTCTTAACCGTTTTCTTAAGTCAAAGCCTTAACAATGAACACACTTCAACATGATACGGGTCTGTCAGCGTAAACCTGTAAAAGGGCATGGACAACTTTTCAGATAATCCAGAAGTGTTGGAAAATGGTTAAACTTTAAGCTGGTATTAATCATCCCCACTTGATGTTATTGGGATGGGTAGCAGAAAGGCAGGATTGTGGGCTGTAACGGCAAATTATACTTGGAAATGCAGAAGGTAGCTGGGGGTACAAGTGGATGTGTATGAGGCTGAAGGAAGAGGTGGACAGGAAACACAGAAGGCAGACAGATGCCACAAGGGCTGGTGGAAGTGAACAAGTGGGTGTCTGTCCTGATGTGGTGTTGCCATTCTTGCCATACCCATTCCCCTAGATCGTACTAATTCTTAAGATCAATGGACTGTCCATGAAACTCCAGGGATTGTTTCTTCATGGGAAGTTCTGTTCCATCAACTTCAAAGGAATCAGAAGGTATTGATCATATATGAAGCAAAAGGAACCTGGACTAAGGGCAGACAGAATCCGCAGCCAGCTGTGTGTATATGTGTGCACATGTAAGTACATAGTGTACAGAAATACCTAACATGGCTCAGATCCACGAGCAGCAGAGAGAGAAATAACTGCATATCTGGTTGGGGCAGAACTGGGCGTAGGGATGCTTTCGAGAAATTCCTGACTCCATCTTAGCCCAAGTGAACTATATGTACTAAGAAGCACTTGAGGGTTGTCTTTTTATGGTGGGGGTGGGGGGTCTTTTTTAAACTGGAGTGCATGCTTGAGAGAGGAGCCCAGGAAAGGTTAGAGCAGGTGAGTGAGTTATTAGATGGCTTAAGATGACTTGAGTCCATCATGCCTTTTTTTTGGCAGTTGCCCTCCCTGTTGTTTGATTCAGATTCCATGAGTGATTTGTCTTTTCCTGGAAAAAGGATTAGGAGAGTGGTCCCTAACAACTCAGGCTGCCTTTGGTTGTGTTTTTGTCGGTTCCTTTCTCTGTACCTCGACTTACCTCGAATCAGAAAAGCAAGCCCAGGCAGGTGGAAGAGGCATCTCTGCTTGGCATTGCCCAATCTAACCAGGGAGGCTGGCTGCCCACCACCTCTGTCCACTAGAGCGGAGGCGCCAGCAGGTGTTGGTATGAACTCAGGAATAGACATGAGGCCTTTAAAAAAAAAGAGGGAGAAAAATCCATGATGCGTACCTGTAACCCCCTAGAACCCAAGTGCCAGAATTAATTCCTAGATGCTGCTTCTGTTTGAATAAAAAGTCACTGCTTTTACACTTGAAAAACACTCAAAAAATGTTCAACTCCATGAAAACTGTTTTTGGCTTTAAGAAACTGTTTGATGTTTAACTGTTTCCTTTGATTGCCATTCCACCAGTAAACTGTTGGCTGATTTGCACTGCACACTGGGGTTAGGGGAGGGTACTAAGAGCTGAACTTGGGATTGCCTGGGACATGGACCAGGGGATGTGGAGGTCATTGATACTTCCTGGGGCAAAGGGGTGGGAGATAGTTTGTCTCCCCTGAGTCCACTCCTGGCAGCACCTGTCACAAGCCTGGCGCAAAGCCAGGTTATTCTCTTCTGTGAACATCTCATCACTGACAGCATGTGGAAAGAGGGGGACAACACCAGGTCTATTTTCCCTCCCCATTTTTTCCAACTTTTGCTGTGCCAAATGTTTAAAAATTTGCAAATACAAATTCTGAAGTTGTATTAATCAAGAACCTGTTCTTGCAAGCCGTTTGCTTTTCTGGCTATAGAGAAGAAAACAGTATAGAGATCTCTTCAGGGCATTCAGCCTTGCTGAGTGTTTTTGTTTTTTAAGAGCCGCTAAGAGTGAAAAATGAACAATAAGTTCCTCCAACCCCAGTTTTCAAGCTGCACTGCATTAAACCCAGCTCGCTAACAGGGAATCACTGCATCTAGTCCTCAGTGGGCCAAGAGACTTTCAGAAGCATTAAAAGAAAAACATGGTGAAGTATATCACTTCTTACCAAGCGGGTAGTCAGTCAGTTGGCTGTTTGTCCCTTGTTTTTTATTTATTCCATAAATATGTTTATGTTCTTTGTTTAATAGACAGTAATGGAATATACTTTTAAATTTGGGGGGAAAAAAATGATCCAGTCTTTCAAAAACTGTTCGATTTTTTGTTCTTGGCAGGGGGGGTGGGTGGAGGGGGGTGTTACCAGTTAATTTGTTTTGAAATATTTAGGCATTCTTTGAGTTATAAAATTGTGATGCAGGGATTTTTGGAAATTCACATGTGAAAGGTGACTTCACTAGTTACCCGCTTAAGCAGAATAGTGTGTATATGTACATAATGTGTAAGTAATCTTAACTCCATTGTGCAGTGCCTTTTAGATGTTCTGCTTTCTATAAAGTCTTCAAATTTTTGCATATATATATTATATATATATGATGTAATGTTATAGAAATATATGTATAATATACATATTTTTTCCAGGGGTATCTGATAGCTCTGTATTTTGTTATGGAAGTTGAAAGAAAAAAAAGTATTTTACCTCAGAAGTTAAAGTTAAATAAAAAAAGAAAAAAATACTTTTAAGCAATGTTTGCAGAGTGTTGGTTTTGTTGTTGACACACCAAGCCAGGGCGTTTGTGCCAGAGAATTTGCTGCGTGCATACTAGTTCACCCACCCCGACACTTTATTCCTGTTGTGCAGGGGACCAGCATAGTGAGGGTAGGTCCCTTAACAGTTTTGGAGATGGTCAATTTCCCTATGTTGATGGCTGCTGCTGGATAGAATACCACTGAAGCCAGAGACAAGTTGGCTGGGAAATTTCACCCTCAAAATTGATTTGAGAATTCATTCAGAGTACATGGCAAAGCCAGAAAGGGTAGGCCCGCTATGTATGAATCTATTCATATGAAGTATTCAGAATAGGCAAATCCATAGAGAAAACATAGGTTAATGGTTGCTATGTAGAATGGTAATGGGTCACATTTTCTTTTGGGGGGTGATAAAAATGTTCCGGAGTTAGTGACGATAGTTGTACAATTTGAATAGAAAACACACCGAATTAGCCACTCCTAAAGGGCTGACTTTTCTGGTATGTGAGTAGTAATCGCAATAAAGGTGGTTGTATTGATTCTGTTTTTTGGCCGCAGATCGCAGAATCTTACCCAACCAGGGATTGAACCTGTACCCCCTGCGTTGGGAGCACAGTCTCAACCGCTGGACTATGAGACAGGTCCTCTTTTGTTTTTTGAGTATATGAAAGGCCAGTGTGAGGGAAACCTAGTATTTTCCAGAAGAGGACAAGAGTCAAGAGAAGAAGGAGGAGAACTTAAGTATCACATAACACCCGAACAAAAATGGCGCCAGGCTTTTTGTTCTTCAGTCGCCAAATTGTGTCCAACACTTTGCAACCCCATGGACTGCAGCACGCCAGACTCCTCTGTCCTTCACTATCTTCCGGAGTTTGCTCAAATTTATGTCCATTGAATTGCTGATGCTATCTAACCATTTCATCTTCTGACGCCCCCTTCATCTTTTGCCTTCAATCTTTGCCAGCATCGGTCTTTTCCAAAGAGTCAGCTCTTCACATCAAGTGGCAAACATATTGGAGCTTCGGCATCAGTCCTTCCATTGAATATTCAGGGTTGATTTTCTTTAGGGTTGACTGGTTTGATCTTGCTGTCCAAGGGACTCTCAAATCCAGACTAAGTAATCTCATGTTACTCTTGAGATAGGCAAAGTGATCTAAGGAGCCCAACATTTGTAGTCACAACCAGGTGTTAAATTTGACTTCTACGAAAGGATCCTGTGAGTTCGAGAAGGCTGGAATTTATGAGGGGTAAGGCCAAAGAGGCAAACTAGGATGGATTATGAAGGGTCTTAGAAGTCTAGAGTTTACATTTTATTCTACTAGCAGTGGTCATCCCCAATATGCGGAAGAGTCTGGGCTAGGCCAAAGAGCAGGAAGGCCAGCTTGTGAAGTGAACATCTCTGCTATCATGAGACTATTAACTCATTTTGGCAGGAAAAAGTGATGTGGCAGAGGCTGACTGGTTGACTCCCTCAATTCAGTTCAGTTCAGTTGCTCTGTCGTGTCCGACTCTGCGACCCCATGAACCGCAGCACGCCAGGCCTCCCTGTCCATCACCAACTCCCGGAGTTCACCCAAACCCATGTCCATTGAGTCGGTGATGCCATCCGACTATCTCATCCTCTGTCGTCCCCTTCTCCTCCTGCCCTCAATCTTTCCCAGAATCAGGGTCTTTTCAAATGAGTCAGCTCTTCACATCAGGTGGCCAAAGTATTGGAAGCAACCCAAATCAAGCTGGGAATGAATGGGCTTGGATGCAGACCCTCTAAGAGAGCCTCCTGATTCTTTCCTATCCTCAGGCTGCTAAAAGCAAAGTGAGGCTTGTTAGGAATGAAACTGGATGTAGTTTTGAGATCAGGATCCCAGGCCACCAGTTCTGCCACCCCATGTTGGCCATTCAATGCACAGAACTGTACAACAGTCAGTCAGATTCTGAGCAAAGAGAGGAGTGAGTGAGAGTGAGCAGGGGGAAGAAGTAAGGCAAGATGGAGCTTCAGAATGAGAACACAGGCAGCGGAGGGGGGATCAGGGTGTGAGAGATGAGAAAGTGACTCTCAGAGCCTGTCAAGATGAGTGAGTCGGTATACCTATGGCTGATTCATGTTGGTGTATGGCAGAAACCAGCATAACATTGTAAAGCAATTATTTTCCAATTTAAATAATTTTTTAAAGATGAATTAATAAGGAATTAACCCTTCAAAGTTGCCTCATCACCTCCCTGTTTACAGTCCTTAGTTTAGTTTAGAAGGCCCTTCATAATCTGGCCTCCATTTACCCTTCCAGCCTCGTCCATAACCCCACACATGCACACACACACTCAACTACCCCACACGAAGCCTGAGCTGCAACCAAAACAACCAGCGCAGCGCTAAGTCATAGAGATGTTAACTGGAATGACCAGGGTTCAGGCCCCACTACCTGTGTTCTTAACCACTCGTGCCACAAGGCCTCTTGGCCCCACTGAACTCACTGCCTGAAGAGAGACCTTCCCTCCACTTCACCTGACCAATTACATCTTATTCAGAATTCAACTCAGATGCCATTGCCTCCAGGGCCTTTCCTGGGCTTACCTCTGTCCTCCGCCCTCACATTACTGTTATCAGTGCTCTGCCAGTGTGGTTTCTCACGGGATGGTCTGGAAGCCAAGGGCTGGTACAGGGTCGGCTCATTTGTCTGCAGTGCCTAGCACACTGCCTGGAGCCTGAGGATGCTTGATGAGTGTTTACTGGCTGAACGAATAACAAGAAATGTACGAAGGAGGTTTGATTGTCTGGATAGAGAATGTTGGTTTGGAGTATTGAGAATGGGGAGGACTGCTGTCTCAGACATCCCCCCACTCCACCACCCCTACACCTCTTGTCACAGTTTCTGCTTCCCTTCTCTCTCAGGAGCTGGGCGTGTTGACTCCCTGAGGAAGGGAGATAAACTGGAATTGGCTGTAATCCCATAGTCCCACCCCTGCCATTTTACTGGCTGTGAGTCCTTGGGCAGATTATGGAGCCTCTCCATTCCTCTATCTATTTTATAGGATTGTTGTGAAGATTAAATGACACACATAAAGCATTTAGTCCTTGAGTCCTTTTTTATATTTATGCCTGTACTCTCTATGTGGAGGCTTGTACCTTCACATCACTTCCGTTGGCCCGTCTCAGGAGAGGTGAGAAGGGGGACTCTTTCAGGGCCCTAGAGCTTACTCTTGACTAACGCTTGGAAATGAATTATCCGAGGAGACACATGTGCTGAGAAAGCAAGAGACTTCACTGGCAAGGGGCGCCTGGGTGGAGAGCAGCAGGGATAAGGGAACGCAGGAGGACTGCTCTGCCACGTGGCTCATAGTCTCAGGTTTTATGGTCATGTGGTTAGTTTCCAGGTTGTCTCTGGCCAATCACTCTGACTCGGGGTCCTTCATGGTGGCCCGTGCATCATTCAGCCAAGATAGATTCAAGTCAGAAGGACTCTGGGAGGTTGGTAGGACATATGGACTGGAGTCTCCTTTTGACTTTTCCCCAAGTCTTTGGGTTGATGGTAGCTTGTTAGTTCCACGTTCCTTACCAGGACCTCCTGTTGTAAGATAACTCATGTAAGTGCTTACTATCAGGCCTAGCCAGGATGGGCAGTTTCGGTCAGTCATTCCCCTAACACAATGATCCCTGTTTTACAGATGAGAAAAATGAGGTCCACTGTTGGTGACCCTCCCACTGATTCAAACCTATCTCATGAGTCTGAATCCCATACTTTGCCCACTCAAGGCCTTGGATCTCTGAAGCAGGGTGAAGACCCTTTAATCAGACACACAGAATCAGGGTGCTGCAGGGGACCCCAACTTTGGCATTTCTCCAGGCATCAGGCCTTGTATTCCAATCTGGAGGGCAGAAGGAAAGTCAGCACCCAGGGGACAGGGCATTTATCTCTGGACAAACAGATTCCTGGGGCTGGGCTGTGAGGACTGACCAAAGAGGGATAAAGATCAAAGATGAAAGACTTCCCCTAATTCAGGGAAGCCCCACCCTGATTCCCAGGGCCCAGGTTGAGGGGGAAGCCCCATATCTCCAATCCCAGGATCCAAGATCTGGGAATGTGGTCTAGGCAGACAATGGGGAGGGTGCAGCCCAAACAGTGGGTGAAGACTGGGAAATGAAGGTCTAGAGCCAAGAGGCAGCAGGCCCTTGCCCCAGCATCACTTCCTCTTAGCTCAGTTGTCAGGTGCTGGCTCCATCCCCGCCTAGCCCAAGGACTGGTTTAGGACTGTCACGACCTCACAGCCTTGGTCCCAGAGAGCTAAGGGCCCAGGAGGGAGGCACCGCTGGCCCTGCAGGGACCTGACCGGGGAAGAGAGGGAAAGAGGGAGGAGGATGGAGGGACCCCTCTCCCCAGGAGACAGGTCAGACTTGAAAACACAATTCTAGCTGTAGGGTCTTTTGTTCTAGGCTGTCTTTTTTGTCCTTCTGTTCCTCACCCCCACCCCCAATATTTCTCCAAGAGTAAACAGGTAGAGGGTGGGGCAGAGATGTCTTTATGATTTTGACCTTGCAGCAACTAGAAGGAAAAGGGAGGGAAAACTCAGATTTGCAGTGTAGGTATCCAGAATATCACAATAAAGATGTTTGCTTTGGTTCTCCCACTCAATTGGTTTCCCAATTCGGAAAAATCTTTATCTGCATATGTTGACATTTTGGTGACCAACTCCTCCAGCCCCCCTGTTGACAATAACAAGTAACATTTGTATGTTCTTGTCACTTGCCTTAACTTACTTGATCCACAGATTGATCCACAAAATTGTCCTCTATGGATTATTATTACTACTATTATCTCCATTCTGCTGATGAGGAAAACAAGGGTCAATGAAGTTAAGTGAATCACCCAAGATCAATACAGCTAGTAAGTAACCAAACCAGGACTCACCGAGTTTGTCCTGGTGCTTGAGAAAAAGACTCCAAGCTTTCTCTCAAATACCTCCCTGTCCCTCAGTGATGACACACAGAGGCCAGAAGGAAGAGGCAGGGGATCGAGCTGCTTTCAAGAGGCCCCTAGACTTCTCTAAGGGAAGCATGGACTCATCACCAGGGTGAGCTGCCCTGAGATGACCTCCAGGCCAAAGAGGGAGAGACCAAACATGTATTCACTCATTCATTCATTCCTGAAACTGACATATATGGGCCACATGCCCAGAGACACAGTGGGTCCCTGCTTGCAGGAGATTCACAAGGGCTCAGTTTCCTGGGGAAAACAAGTCAGCATAACGAACTGAAATGCAAGGCAGATCATGCCTAGATGACAATAGTCATTCATTTATTCAGCTAACATTTCCTGAGTGCCTGCTGGAGGCCAGACTCTGTCTTGGAATTTCGCAGTCAAATAAAGACACTCTGAGTCCACCAGGAGCCTCCAGTCCAGACAGGTAATTAGGAGGCTCCAGCTCCTTTCCAGTGCTCTCCCCACAATGCCACAGCCTTTCCCTGCATTCCCCAGTGAGCTGTAACTTCCCCAGTTACCAGAGAATTTTCAGTACTGACTTGGGCAGGCAAGAACTCAGATATCCCCACAATACTGGGGGGCTTCTCACTGTCCTCCATGCCCCTTCTGAAAAAGAAAAAAGAGAAGAAACCAAGACCCCTTCTAAACACAGGCATAGTCCCCACGTGAACTGGTGCCCTTCACCAGCGGCATCCACACCACCAGCCTTGGATCAGCAGGAACCAGGGTCCTCCTCCTAGCCTCCTGCCCCAGAGTCCAGCTCGGCCAGGACCTGACATGTAAGCATGCTCTATAGATAGAGTAGGTAAGTTGTATTGCCAATAACAGTGAAGCAGGAGGCACAGCTCCCTCTCCCACAGTTAGGTCAGGCTGCTGGGGATGGCTTGGTCCTTGCAAACCTAGTTCTCAGCTGAAAGAGCTCCTACCTGATGGAGGAGAGGGGTGCAGGGATCCCCTTATCTGCACTCGCCCTCAGGACACAGATGTGGGCAGCTGACTATCCATCTGGCTAGGGCCATGGCCCCCACCTAGGGGGTAAGGAGGTGGGAGTGGAGAAGATAGAAAATGAGTGGGACTATAATCCATCAATCTAGAAGGACTATAGAGAGTGGATCAGTTTAGGAAGGGAGGACAGAGAATGGATGAGGGGGTATGAGATGAAGAGGGGGTCCTGGGTGTTGGGGGGGAGCAGTGGCAGCCCTAGCATAGGTTGGGAGCTGGGAGGGGCAGGGGGTGATACTTTGGAGGACAGAGCACAGAGGCTGAAGTAGAAGGCAGACTTAGAGATGAATTCCCAAGGAGGTAAGGTGGGGGGAACTGAAGCAAGTGGGTGGGGGCTACAGAAGGAGTGGGCAGGGGAGGGGAGCTGAGAGCAAGGAGCACCCCCCAACCTCCTGCCCATGGTATTGATCCACTAGATTACTCAATTTCACCCGTATTGATCAGGTAATTGCTTTATCTCGGGTCTCATTTGAGCTCTGCATTCTCCTGGCTTCCCCATCTCTCTCCCTCATTTTTTTTCCTATCAGACTGACACAAGGCTTCTTAACACAGAAATATATATATACATATATATATATATATATAAAGGTTTGGTTATCCTGCCCAGGGTTGGTGTTGGGGTGGGGGATGGGAGTGGATAGAAGGAGGTGAGACCAGCCTCCCCTCGGAGCCCCTAAATTCTCTTTCAAGAAATCCTTCCTGGCTGCAGATAGTGGAAATGTCTGCCCATCCCAGGGTCTCCAAGGTCCAGGTAAGAGCTGGAGGAAATAGACACCAAAGGGCCTGAGCTCAGCCTCTCTCTCCTCACCATCCCACCCACCCTGCTCCCCTAACCACAAGAGCTGGAATCCCCCAGCACCCGAACCAGGCTCTCGGACATCACTTCACTAAGTCTGCAGAGTCTTGCCTCTGTCTGTCCCTCTGGCTGCTGCTCACTATGTATCCTGCCACTCTACCCCTGCCCTCTCTGGAGCCCAATATATGGGTTCCTCCTGCCCATCTTCCTCACCCCCTCTGACTCTCCTTGGCCCTGGCCCAATTCCCCACCCCTGGGGACCCAGGCATCCTACCTTCAGCTGAAGGGAAGGAAAACTAGGGAAAGAGCCTCAGTCACTCGCCAGGGAATCCACGGACAGTTCCCACAGGGAGGCCCTAATCAGAGAGGCAACACCTCATGGCTTCCTGAAGCCTCCAGTCTAAGAGAAGGGACCAGACCCATCTGAGGACAGGACTAGGAGAACCACACAAAAGATAAAAGGACAAGGTCCAGGGAGCGGAGGGAATGCTGGGAGATCCCAGACGAGATCCAGCACTCTCCCCAGTCTCCCAAAGCTCAGCCCTGATCAGCTCACAGACCAGCTGGGCAGAAAGGCAGTAGACACTGGAACTGTAATTTGCCAACAGTAGCATCCTGAGTGTGGGTGTGGAGTCAGTGTGGCCAAGGGGACCCGTCCACCTGCAGTGCACACTCTGGGCTCCTGACGCCCTGGAATTCTCTGCGTGGTAGCCAGGGAGTAGCCATGGGCCTCCACCCTGGACGCACCTTCCTGAGCATAGGCCTGGGGACAGCTGTCCATCTGTGCTCTTGCACATGCGTGTTAAGTCGCTTCAGTCATGTCCGACTCTGTGCAACCCATGGACTATAGCCCGCCAGTCTCCCCTGTCCATGGGATTCTCCAGGCAAGAACACTGGAGTGAGTTGCCATGCCCTCCTCCAGGGGAATCTTCCTGACCCAGAGATCAAACCCACGTCTCCTGCATTGGCAGGCGGATTCTTTACCACTAGTGCCTGGCACCTGCAAATGTCAAGAGTGGGCTCAGGATGCAAAGATTCTTCGCCATGGAGCTCAACTTCCAAGATTTCCACTGAGACTCCGAGCCAGGCACTGAGATGGAACTGGGAATTCCATGGTGAGCACAGTGGATTAAGACTCAGACACTCCCCAGGAGCTTAGAGACGCTAGGACGCTATAAACCATCTCTGCACCTGTAAGCTCTGGACCCCTCGCCTAACGCCATGCACACCAGTCAGGGCCTTGCAGGCCCACTCTGTCCCCTTTGAGGAAGGGAGCCCCCAGACAGAGAGAGACAAGGACTCAAAGCCGTGTGTCCAGACACGATCAGCCATGGGGAGGGGGGTAATCCCAACTCCGAGCCCCACAAACTCATCCCCACCCAGTGTGGAGCCAGCAGAAGAAGTAGCGGGTGTGTGGGAGGGCATGAGCCCCCACAGGGTCCATGTGACTACATCTTACCTGACACGAGGTGGCAAGCACCAGTGTCCCCCACAGAGCCCAACACAACTCTTCACCAGAGTTTTTCCTGAGCAGAGGACAACCAATCTCTTTCCTTCCTGTCTTAGTTTACAGAGTCCCAACTCTGTGCTCTGGGGAAGCTCCTCCCTGAGTCTAACCAGCATTCCTCCTACTGCTCCCACAGTCTTTTTTTTTTCCCTAGTTCCACTTCCATTCAAATGCCTCAACTTTTCCAGCTTCTCCCTCAACTCTCCTCACCCTATCTCTCTCTCATCCTTCCTTCCCTGACACCAGCACCCATTCACTTTGGCCTCTTGGTACCCAGGCTTGGAAGGAGCGTGACCCACTGTCCCAGTTTGTCTCTGACTGTCCCAGTTCTAATACTGAAAGTCCTGAGTTTGAGAGAACCTCTGTGTCCCAGGGACAGGAATGCACCCTACCTGGAAGGTAAGATACTACATGAGGCCCAGATGGGAGCAGGGTTTGGGTGCAAATAGAAAGAGGCCAGCAGCATTTTCCCACATGTCTGCAGAAACAAAGACAGACACACATACACACTATACACAGAGATACCCATAAACAGTCTCCAAAATAAAAACACAGCCCACACACCCAGAAGCAGACATTCACAGACACACAGACACAC
Source organism: Odocoileus virginianus (assembly GCF_023699985.2). NCBI lineage: Eukaryota > Metazoa > Chordata > Mammalia > Artiodactyla > Cervidae > Odocoileus > Odocoileus virginianus. The sequence continues at coordinate 13,549,876 of NC_069678.1, read as the reverse complement.
GCACTCAGACTCACACACAGACAAGCCCAGACTCATACACCCACACTCCTAGAGACAGGTGTGTGTGGACACAGATAGGCACATACAGTATACCAACAACACACAGTGGAAACATAAGAACTGACCCAAACACCCACGCACAAAAACACACGGCCATAGAGACAGACATCCACAGGGAGACGTACACTCATTTTACGACTCCTCAGAGACACAGACACACATTCAGACACCCACAGAGAGGCAGGAAGGAGACCCAGGAGCACAAAGACACCTTCACCTGCGCCCACGAGCTGAGCCGAGCAAGAGATTCCAGACCTTTTCCCTGTTCTGCCCTGGAAATACTCACAGGGCTGGGGGTGGGAGGCAGCTCCTCCTCACCCCCCAGAGGAGAAGGTGAACCAACCCCAAGGTCTCCATGGACCCCAGCTCGAGATTCATAGAACCAAACCGAGAGCACGCACCCCCCACCCTCCTGAAGGTCCCTCTGCCTGGGGGGTGGGGGTCCTGCCCCTAACCAGGAGCCAGGGCTGGGGACAGCTCTGAGACCAGCCTCTCTGGAGACCCGGGGTGGGCGTGGGAAGCCCTGGCTCCATCTCTTGGGGTCGTGGCGGGGGTGGAGAAGTGTGAGTGAAATGGGTTTATTACTGGGAGTCTGTTGCCTCGATTGGTATCGATCCCCACATGTCACCTTCCATTGCCACTAATGGGACATGAAGAGTCGCCACCGACACCAGCCCCGGGCGGCACGCACGAACCCAGAGCTCCCCTCCCCCGTCCCCACATCCCGGAGCGGCAGCCCAGTCTGCCTCAGCCCTGCTGCCAGCTGCACCTCCTCCTCCCTCCACCTCATCAGCTCCTTCTCCATCTCTTCCTCTCCTTCTGCCTCTTCTTTGTCTCCTTGAGTCTGATTCCAAAAGCTTCCCCGCACCTCCTTTCCTTTCCCCCTTTCCGGCCACCTGAGGACCCTATCCCCACATTCAGGGATGTCCCTTTTCCCTCACTTCACTTCTTCTCTCCTCCCTCCTCTGTGTCCAGAATCAGTCACCATCACTCCCCAATAAGGGTGCATTGGGTCCCAGCCAGTCTTGGGGAACAATGGGGAGTCAAGGGAATGAGTCAGTGGGAATGACCCTTCTTTCACCAACATCTGGCAAGGAGTGCTTCTCAAGGGATAATCTTCTGTCACACCAACCTGGCCAGACAGAACATCCTGGAACAGCCAAGTCCCCCCAAAGAGACCCTCCTGGAACAGCGGGGTCCCCCACCTTCAGTCCACTGGCTGCCACCACCCCAGGACGGATCCTGGTAGAAGAACAAGGAGAGAGTGAAGATGAGGAGTCTTTTCTTCTTTTCTCTTATCCTGTTCCTCAGGGAGGAGATGGCACCACCTGACTGTCTCTACCCCACCTGGCAAGCCCCACATCCCCTACAATGCCTGGTGAAGCCCTCCCCAGGGCCTGATCCCATCTGTGGGTCTTCAGTCCTGCCCATGTCAATGTCAGACAGTCACAAAGGCACAAATGATAGCTGAAAAGACCCAGCCAGGGTGATGAGGTCTTGATACAAAGTATGTCAGACAGTGTCGATAGGCTGGGAAGTTAGCCTATCATGCTGGTTACTCAAGTATGAAAAAAAGTCACTAACTAGAACAGGAAAAGTCCACTTGAGGTGCAAATAGAGCGTCCTTGGCTTTGCTGCTGGGAAAGCAGTCTGCAGGCTGAGTCTGTCCCCTGGGGACTGGAGGGGGAGCTGAGGAGAGGGACTCCTCTTAGCCCCACCCTGCACCACACTCGGCCCTGAGCCCTCCCCAAGTGGACCCTGGGAAACACCCGGGGCCATCTCTAAGCCCCAGAGTAAAAAGGGCGGCCTCTTGTCGATTCCCGTCACCACATAGGGGTGGGGTCTCCACCCCCCTCACTTGGCCCCGTTACTGTGTCACGCCCAGGTTGTTTAGAAGGCTGGACCAGGCCAAGTAGAGATACTAGATACAAAACTAGGGGTCTGAAGGTAGCTTCAAAAGTTGAGGCTGCTTGAACCTAGATGTCCATCAACTGATGAAGGGACAGCTCAATAAGGCAGCTCATAAAATTATTCAGCCATCAAAAGGAATGCATTTGAGTCAGTTCTAATGAGGTGGATGGACCTACAGCCTATTACACAGAGTGAAGTCAGAAAGAGAAAGATAAATATCGTATACTAACGCATCTATATGGAAACTAGAAAGATGGTACCAAAGAATTTATTTGCAGGGCAGCAATGAAGAAACAGACATAGAGAAAAGACTTATGGACATGGGGAGAGGGGAGGAGAGGGTGAGATGTATGGAGAGAGTAACATGGAAACTTACATTACCGTACGTAAAATAGACAGCCAACGGGAATTTGCTGTATGTCTCAGGGATCTCAAACAGGGGCTCTGTATCAACCTAGAGGGGTGGGATGGGGAGGGAGGTGGGAGGGAGGTTCAAGAGGGAGGGGACGTATGTATACCTATGGCTGATTCACGCTCAGGTTTGACAGAAAACAACAAAATTCTGTAAAGCAATTATCCTTCAATTGAAAAATACATTTTTTTTTTTAAGTTTGAGGCTTCTTTTTGCCAAGACAGAGTAGTTGGAGGGTCTAGAGTGTGGGGAGCCGGTGGGATGTTCATTTCTGGTTCACTCTGCAGTCACTGGTAAGACAGCCCCCGTGTCCAGGCACTGCAGCAGGCACCTGATGCTCACAGAGATGCTCAGAAAACCAAAGGAAGCGACTTCCCTGGTGATCCAGTGATTAGGACTCCACGATCCCACAGCAAGGGGGCATGGGTTCAATCCCTAGTAGTCAATCTAAGATCCCACACACCTTATTGAGCTGCCATTAAAAAAAAAAAGAGCAAAGGAAAGGGCTGGGTTTGGCCAGCGGACACCCTTCCCCAAAGGGCACCAGGCCATTTGCCTGTGTCTTGGGGAAGAAACAGAGGAGGCCCAGGGTCCCATCCTAGAAGCCAAAGTCTGTACCAAGTGCCCGGGGTTCCTAATTCCAGCCAACCTCCTCAAGGAGGCCCAGCAATCAAAATGTGCATTGGCCAGAAAGGGTGGGGGTGGTAAGGCGGACACTTTGATCAGGTTTACGGGAATACAAGAGGAAGTGGGTAGGGACAGCGTGTGGAGCAGCAGAAGAGAAAAGGTGAAACCCTAATTGTCTCAGAAGCAGCTGCTCTGATTCTCGAAAGGACTTGAAGTTAGCAACGTGAGGGACTTTCCTGGGAGTTGGGACGGTGGCAGGAAGTAGGAAAGCAGAAGAGCCTTGATCCTCCCTTCCTGGAGCCTGTCAGATGTGGCCCTCGCAGGAGAGCTGTGGAGGCATCAGGTGGTTCGAAAGACCCTTGGGTCCAGGCAAGGTGGAGGTCTCAGTACGCCCACTAAAGATTCTGCCACCACCTACTCTTCCAATGGGGCCTTCATGCTGGAGCAGGAGTGGGGAACACTTCTTCCTCCCCAGAATGCTCTTCTTGGCCTTGGTTTCTTCCTGCTTTGAACTGAAATCGTCCTAAATCCTTAAATGAAGGAAATGGGATGGAGTGAAGGGGAGCAGGGGGCAGAGCCAGCTCTTCAAGTGGGAAAACACAGTGACACCTGAGGGAGATACCCAGAGTAACCTGTCTTGGCACTAATCCTGGTCGTCCTGGTTGTAGCTCTCTGGTTTCTATAGGAATCAGGTTTACCTCATCCTGGCTAATATTCCTCCCTTCTCCCTGCACCCAACTCCCTGGAACAACGTTCTGGACCATCCCCCCTTTGCAGCTTCTTTCCTTTCTGCCCTCGATGGGCTCCGAGCCCCGTCCTTCTGCCTCTCCGCCCCCGACAAGGACTTTGTGGCCCCCCAGCTCCTGTCTCTTCCATCAATCAACCTCTCTCTCTCACCTTTCCATCATGTTAGCTTCGGTTGATTTAACCAGAAAACAACCCCTAGAATTTAATTCCATGGCCCTCCATTCCCATCTCGATCAGCTCGAGACTGGGAGGGGCTGTGTAATGATGGGGGAGTAGCAAGGGATAGAGAGAGAAACTTGGCCTCCTAGAGTCAGGGAGAGGAAAAAAAAGAAAATCATATTGATTCCCCAATGACAGCCATCAATCTTTTCCTCCCCATAGAGACTGCAGAGATTGGACACGGGCCCAACAGGCTCCAGGGTCCCCTGGTCCCCAGGACTTAAAAACAGAGGCTGTGGTCTTTGACATCCTCACTCCTCTAGTTCCCCCTGAGGTCAGTTACCTAAATCCTCCATGCCCTCCTAAGCTGGAATCCTACCGCCTTCTCTTGTTCCTGCTGTTTTAGTGGGACACCCGATGCCCCTGCAGTTCCTTTCTCCCGTCTGGTTCAGGATTTAGGTGGCAGTTCTTCTTGCTGTCTAACTGAGTGGTATTTATAAAGAAAAGGAAAGTGAAAAATCTATTTTCTATAACCCTTAGAGGAAAGAGACATAATAAGTGCGTTAAAAACCTTAGAGAAAAGGTGATTGGGTAGACTATCCGTTTCATGTTAGTACTTCAGACTAAGAGGAAAATTACAAATTATGACAGTTCATCCCCAGTATGGGAGCAGAGGTGGGACCTGGGACTCCAAGGGAAAAACAGGGAGTGAGGTAGTGTTAAGAGTCAGAGGTTGTGAAGAGGGGATTCTTTACCAGGCCGGGACTCTTATCTCCACAGGACCTTCTGTGAGAGAAGCGCTGATGCAGAGGGAAGGGTAGACAGCTGGAAGGACTTCCGGGCCAGTCTGTCCCTTTTCCTAAAACTGAGGCAGGAGTAGCCCTCTCATCAGTCTCTCTGTTGGTCAGATGTTTCAGGAGCCATCTGCCCCAGAGGTGGGCTCTGGATGCAAAGGACTCAGTGGAAGACATTCCCTCCCACGCCACCCTTCCACTCACACAGAGGTGGAGAGGGCGCGGGCCGTGTACCACTGGCCCCCGAAGGGTTAAAGCTATTGTCTGAAAAACCACATCGGCTCCCCTGGGAGCTTGGAGATCCCGCTCTCATTTTAAGTAACCCTAACCCAGCGTGTGATGAGCGAGGGGTCGCTGGGCGAGGAGTGCGACTGGAAGGAGCCGCTGGACAGAGCCCGGACCGGTTGGCTGCTGCCGCAAGGTAAGGGGGTCTGGGGGCCGGCCAGGGGGTCGATCCTTCTCTGCCCCCACCCTCATCCCCACCCCAGCTGGGGAGCCAGTTGTGGGGCAGCTGGGAAGGGGAGACGAAAAGAGACACAGGCATCTGGTGAAGCTGAGAACCCGAGGGCCACGCTGAAGCCGCCTGGAAGGGGCCGGGCTCCTCCACACAGACGTGGGGCAGAGCAGAGGCAGGTGTGGGGCAGGCAGGGCAGAGAGAGGGGTCGAAAGACTGCGGGTCTGGCATGGCACCAGGCTCTTCTCCTCAGATGGGGCGTAGCTGGGGTCAGATGCCGGCTCCCTGGGGCAGAGAAAACTCCTGGGATTCATGGGGCTGAGTCAGGCTCTGGGTGCTGAATGAATGAGGGTCTCAGCCATCCCCACGCCCTGCTGTCTCTCCCTACAGGGAGTTCAGCATCTCAGCATGTCACTGCTGCCATCCCCCTGACACTGAGGGGGTGGGCATCACAGCCTGGGCATGGGCAGGAGCAGCAGGTGGCCCAGGGAGGGCAGAGTTAAGGTTGTGCTCCCATCTGAGCCAGGCTGGGATGAAGTGACATCTCTGATGCGGTGACGGGATTCTGCCCCGTCCATCTGCTTCCCTCGCTTCCTCAGACGCCTGGCTCCCTCCCAGAGAATGAGATCCAAGAAGCCTGAAATCTAAGAACTTGGGTGCCCCTTGGCAGGAGCACCCCCTGCGATGGTGGGGACAGATGTGGGCTGTGTGAGGTGGGAGAGGCACTGAAGGTGATGCTCCTACGGCAGAGAGAGGTCCCGTGACTCCCAACCCCTTCCCAACTGACCAGAGGAGACCGGGCAGGGAGCGTGCCATGGCCCTGCTCAAGGGCAGCGGGGCCCCATGGGGAGAGGGTCCAGGGCACACGGATGGGGTCTTCAGCTGGGTTGAGTGGAAGTTGAAGTTAGGGCTCATGGAAAGACTGGGGATGAGGACAAGGGCTGAGGCAGAGGCTGGAAGCAACGCAGCACTCAGGGCTAGGGACTGAGTCAGAAGGCATCAGGGGCCCCCAGCTGAGGAGAGCGCCCCAGAGGCCCTCTGCCCACAGCTGCATTCCTGGTCCCTGTTACTCAGCCCCAAGGAGGTCTGCCAGCTCATCCCAGCTCAGCACTTGGCTGGGAGCTTTCACTTCCTCTGGCTGGCCTGGCTTCTCAGCCACCTCAGCAGCGCCTGCTGGAGGGGATTTCTTGTTCCCTGGGTGGGGGGATGAAGGGAAGGATCAGGGGGTGTCCAGACAGGGGGATCCCCTGAGGCCCCGCTGATGGGAATGAGATGAAAGGAACTGACACTGAGTTTGTGCTGGGGGAGAGGGCAAGGGGCCGCTGGAGGGCTGGCGGTGGGGAGGAAAGGAGGGCAGGGGCTGTAGAAGCCAGGTCAGGAAGCTGGGGGCCTGGGTTTGACTTGCAGCTCTGAAGCATAGGTGAGAGACAGGAGGGCAGGAGAAAGAACAAGAGGCAAGAAAAAAGAAACAATAAGGAGAGGCAGGGATGGAGACAGGGCAGGCCGGGTGAGGGTGGGGAGGCACTCGTAAGAAGGAAAACAGGCTCAGCGGAGGCAAGAGAGACAGACCGCTTGGTTTGTAGACACGAGACAGTATGATTTGTAGACGTAAGATGTAAGGAACAGAGAAACTAAGGGAAACTGAAACAGAAAAGGATGGACCACAAAGAGAAAATAAAATGGTGGCGCTGGGGAAGTGAGGCAAGGGAAGGCTTGGCAGACGGGAAGTGGAAAGAAGGAGGAAGAAGGAGACTTGAGAGGGGAGAGGAGAGAAACTGCAAGGAAGGAGGAAACAGTTGAAAATTAAAGGTCAAACAAACTGAAACAGAGACTTGGAGGGGCCAGACCAAGGCAGGGGTGGGTGTGGGGCTGGAAGCTGGTCTCCTGACGCCCTAATTCACATCCCCCAACCCATGGGTCCTTCCGGGATCTGGGACTTCCCCCACGACTTTTAACTGCCCTTCCTGCCAGGTCTGGGAGTGGAGCATGGAGGTGTCTGGGTTTGGGTTTCTACTCCATGGAGTTACACAAACCTTTTAAATCCCATGGCCCCCAGGGGCCATGGAGGCAAAAGTCAGAGACAGTCCGCAAGGGGCTGAAGGGGCTGAGGGGAAGAGGAGGTAAAGATCTGAGACCCCTGGGCATGGGGGTGGGGCGGGGAAGCTGACAACAGGAGCAGGTTGAGATGGAGCCTGGAGATGGAGCTCAGGGTTGGGGAGGAGGAAGGAAGGGCTCAGGAGAAGTAGGGTGAATCTGGCAGGAGCAGTGGCGGAGAAGGCGGTGTCTCTCACAGGCGTGGGCTGATGGCCTGCAGGAGGGAGACAGGGTTCAGCTGGCTAGATTCCCAGCCAGGAAGCATCCAGAAGGGGTCCTCTGCCCTAGAGTCTCTAGGTTTGACAGAAGGGACAAGATGTCCTTGGTAAAGAAGGACAACTATCCCAGCTCCTCCCCCAAACTCCCCAGGGAAAAAGGTGTTGGCTTTGGCCTTCCCAGGCCCCCAGCCCAGTCTTGTTCGCCCACCTAAGCTGCTTTCACTAATAGCATTAAGGGAGGTCTCAGGACTAACACTCCCTACTTGGGGCTGAGATCAAGGGGAGAGGCTAGAGGCTTCTAATCAGATTGGGGATTTGGTGGAGGGGTGGGGGATACACAGTTTGCTCAGTGCTCGCCAGCAGAAAATACTACCCACCCCACCCCACCCCCAGCCCACCAGCCTGTATTTCCCTGGTTGCCCCTCTGGGCTGGTTTCTCCACTCTGTTCTTTCGGTCTCTCCTGGGGTGGTATCTGGACCTCACCTGTGTCCACAGCATCCAATTTCCACAATGCTACTTGTCTGCCTCATCCTCTCTGATTCACTCTCTTCCTCACTGACTCACTTGCCCTCTTTCAGCTGTCTTTGAATTTACAAACAGTTTGTCTTCCCACTGCATCAATCAAGCAGTCACTGAGAAGACTTGGTTGTGTCCAAACAATCAGATTATGGGGACAATCCACTTTAGCCCCTTAGAAGGGCCAACAACAAAGTGTCTTTGAGGCACAAATTTCCTACTTTGCATGGAGGCAACCTTGGTCTTGAACTCTGAGGGTTTTTTAGTTCTGGGTGTGTTTCTGTCTTTCTCACTGTCTCTGTATTCCACCCTGCCCGTCTGATGTCCTCTGGCTTCCTGGGGTCCCCACTGATCATCTTTCAGGCAAAGAGCCCACTCCTTAGGTTTAACTGGAGCGCCTCTTTCAGGATCCCAGGGCCTCCTGCCAGCCTCGCCCCTGCTCCCAAGTTTTCTGCCCTGATTGATTACAGCTGGGAGCCTGGAGTCAGACAGACCTGTTTCCATCCGGCTCCACCACTTGCCCTGGGATCTTATGCAAGTCTCCTAATCTTTTGAACCTCAATTTCCTCAGCTTGCAAAATGAAGATAACGATACCCACCACAAAGAATCGTTGTGAAGATTCAATGAAGTAACTAACATAAGGGGGAAAAATGTCAAGCCCAATGCTAGGTGCATGATAGGGGCCCAATTCATATTAAGTAAACCATAGAATAGGTAAAATCTGCTTGGGACATTTTGTTTGGCTCCAACCACCAGGCTGAGACTTACTCTCTATTTTATCATTGTTATCTCTGTTGCTTTTCTTAAATAATGACCTAAAACCTATATGTGTTGCAATGGGCCCTTGCCGTTGGTCAAGGGGATTAATCATATTATTACTAATCAGAATAATGGTAATGACAACAATAATAATTGCTTGCTACTATAACCCATCAGGAAATACAAAGCCCTTAAGAGCAGGCTCTCTGATCATTCAAGATTGGGTTATGATCCTTTGTGATTTATGGTTCTCAATACTCATCCTCTCAGGCCATTGCACTGATCCTGTAGTAGGGGCGGGAGGGGCTGTGCAAGGCCTGTTAGAGCTGCCCCTGCCTCAATCCCCAGCCCACAGGACAAGAAGGAGGGAGCTGGGGGGAATAGACAGAGTAGGAACACCTCCCCCCAGCCTTGGGGAGCATTGCCACCAGAATGTGGGTTAAAATCAGTCCTAATGAGCTGGATGCACCTAAAGCCTATTAAACAGTGAAATAAGTCAAAAAGAGAAATGTGGTATATTAACGCATGTGTATGGAATCTAGAAAGATGGTACTGATGAAACTATCTGCAGGGCAGCAATGGAGACGCAGACATAGAAAACAGACTTGTGGACACAGTGGAAGAAGGAGAGGGTGGGGTGAATTGAGAGAATAGCATGTGTAAAATGTAAAATATACATCACCATGTATCAAATGGATAGCTAGTGGGCATTTCTGTGTGACACAGGGAGCTCAGCCCCATGCTCTGTGACCACCCAGAGGGATGGAAGGAGGAGGGAGATGGGAGGGAGGTTCTGGAGGGAGGAGATATGGGTATATCTGTGGCTGATTCATGCTGATATATAGCAGAAACCAGCACAATAAGGAAAGCAATTATCCTCCAATTAAAACAATTTTTTTTTAAGTATGAGAAATTAAGTTAAACAGTCAGAGCAATTCTTGGATGTGAAGGTAGAATAAAACCCACTCCTCTCTGAGGGTTCCCCATGGCCAGCTCAGGGACTCCAGCAGAAAAGCATGGACTAGAGGGCAGACATTTGGCAGGACTTACCAGCAGTGAGGATTCCACACCCAGATCCAACAAGCTCCTCAGACATGTGAGGGTCCAGGAAGGACTCTCACAAACTTGGGAGAACCAAGGAGGAGGCTGAGGCATTTAGGAAACCCAGAGTTTGACCTACTTTGACTTAGTATTTTTAATTTTTTCTTTGAAGGAGCAGGAGAGAGGGTGTGGGTAGCCTACCTAGGTGGCTGAGTATCATAAATGTTGAATTAAGGTCTTGCTTTCCACTCTTTCACTTAAGAGCTGTGTGTGCGACCCTAGAGAAGTCACTCGGCCCCTCTGAGTTCCATCCCAGCTGACACTTGCTGTGAGGTTCAAGATGTGTCAGTTCCTCCGCACGGTGCAGGGCGCCCTGAGTGTCGGCTGTGCAGTGGGCTTATTGTTCCCTTCTTGCCAGATCCGAAACCTGAGATCTCAAACCCTCCAGATCAGGAAACTTTGTCAGATCCAGCAGGCACAGCAGCCCTAGGCATTATATCTACTTCCTCCAAGGAACACTCCTCCTTCGGCATCTGTCACCTCTGCACCCCCCTATTTCCCCATCCGTTCTCCTGAGGTGAGGTAGGAGAGATCCCCAAGCAGCTGGAGGTTAGACAAAGGAGGAACTTCCCAATGAGTTGCTTCCCAGGTGGCGCTAGTGGTAAAGAATCCTCCTGCCAATGCAGGAGACCTAAGAGACACGGGTTCCATCCCTGGGTTGGGAAGATCCCCTGGAGAAGGAAACAGCAACCCACTCCAGTATTCTTGCCTAGAGAATCCCACGGACAGAGAAGCCTAGAAGGCTACAACTATAGAGTTACAAAGAGTTGGAAACGACTAAAGCGACTTAGCATGCTTGCATCTGACTCCCAATAGATAGAGCAGGAAAAGAGGGTGGGAGAGGAGTAGGGGCATCTGCTTCAGGGGAGGGGAAGGAGAGAAGATCCTAGAATATCAGCTATCAGTTTAGAGACAGATGGACAGGTGGGAAAACCTATTCACCCAGATTCAGAGTGGGCATGGACCTACTCACAGGGCATGGACCTGTCTGCCTTAATTTCTACAGATGCTCTCTGCTCAGGCCAGACTGGTGACCCCTGAACACACTTGTCATCAACAGGCTGTAGGTTTGTCAGCTGGCCTACCCTGGAGCAGAGTGTTCCCTGGGACAAGGAGAGCAAGAGACGCAATGACTTCTGGGTGTGGGGGTAGAGAGGGCAGGAATGGAACTCCTTGACTTCTTTATTTTATTTTATTGAACTATAGTTGGCTTCCCTGGTGGCTCAGTTGGTAAAGAATCTGCCTGCAATGCAGGAGACCACCTACAAGGCAGGTGGGGTTCCATCCCTGGGTCAGAAAGATCCCCTAGAGAAGGAAATGGCAACCCGCTCCACTATTCTTTTTTTTTTTTTTTTGCAGTATTCTTTTTTTTTTTCCATTTATTTTTATTAGTTGGAGGCTAATTACTTTACATCATTACAGTAGTTTTTGTCATACATTGAAAGGAATTAGCCATGGATTTACATGTATTCCCCATCCCAGTCCCCTCTCCCACCTCCCTCTCCACCCGATCCCTCTGGGTCTTCCCAGTGCACCAGGCCCGAGCACTTGTCTCATGCACCTAACCTGGGCTGGTGATCTGTTTCACCCTAGATAATATACATGTTTCAGTGCTGTTCTCTTGAAACATCCCACCCTCGCCTTCTCCCAGAGTCCACAAGTCTGTTCTATACATCTGAGTCTCTTTTTCTGTTTTGCATATAGGGTTATCGTTACCATCTTTCTAAAGTCCATATATATGTGTTAGTATACTGTAATGGTCTTTATCTTTCTGGCTTACTTCGCTCTGTATAATGGGCTCCAGTTTCATCCATCTCATTAGAACTGATTCAAATGAATTCTTTTTAATGGCTGAGTAATATTCCATGGTGTATATGTACCACAGCTTCCTCATCCATTCGTCTGCTGATGGGCATCTGGGTTGCTTCCATGTCCTGGCTATTATAAACAGTGCTGCGATGAACATTGGGGTGCACGTGTCTCTTTCAGATCTGGTTTCCTTGGTGTGTATGCCCAGAAGTGGGATTGCTGGGTCATATGGCAGTTCTATTTCCAGCTTTTTAAGAAATCTCCACACTGTTCTTGACTGGAGAATCTCATGGACAAAGAGAAGAACCTGGCGGCTACAGTCCCTGGGATCACAAGAGTTGGACATGAATTAGCAACTAAACCACCACCACCATAGTTGGTTAACAATGTTGTGTTCATTTCTGCTATACTACAAAGTGGTTCCATTATTCATAGACACACATCCCTTTTCATATTCTTTTTCACTATGGTTTATCACAGGGTGTTGAATAGCTCCCTGTGCTCTACATTACGACCTTGTTGTTGGGATTCCTCAACTTTTTAACACCCACAGCCCCTTGATGCTGTTTTCCATGGGTTCTTGCTACTCACAGTACATCCCACAGACCAGGAGCATTGGGGTCACCTAGGAACTTGTTAGAAATGCAGAATTTCAAATTCCACCAAGTCCCATTGAATTAGAATCTGCATTTTAAAGAGATCCCCAGGCGACTCTTCTGCACATTAGAGTTTGAGAAGCACTTTACAGATGATTTAAGTCTTAAGGCAGCAGAGTATAGGAGAACATGCTGTGGAATAGGAGTGGGGCGGTGGGGAGCAGCTGCACATGGTGTAGCAAGTCACTTTCCCTCTCTGAGCCTCATCTGGCAAGTGAGGAGGCTACTCCAGATAAGCTCTCACTTGCCCCCAGACCTGACGGCCTAGGAAGTTCTAGTTGAGAACAGTGCTTGTCTCATGCTAACTGCAGTGACGGAAACTCAGAGCCCAGGTGGTGTGAGCCGGTCCCCTGCTGGTGGGCGAGTTGCCCGAAACAGTCAGGTAACCCCAGTCTGGCCCAGCCTGAAGCAGGCCTCTCATTCTGCCGAACTCTTCCCCCTCCCATCTCTCCTTGTCCTCTGGCCTGTTGGTTCCTCCTGCACTCGTGACTGGGGAAGCCAGCCAGCCTTTCGCACCATCCTCAGTTCCATCCAGAAGGCTTTGGGACAAAGCCTCCCCTCACCTGCAACAGGCAAGTTTATCTCACTAGGGCTGGTTCCCCAGTCTTGTCCCGTCTCACCAGCTGCCCCTATCCCACCCCAAGCTAAATTGGGAACCAGCAAGATTCCTTCTTCCTTGTCCATGGTTCATTAATTCAACAAATATTTATTTGTCTGTGAGTACAAGCCCCTCAGTTAGGCTGAGATCTGGGGAGCCAGCAATGAAAAAGACACCCAGGGTTCTTGACCACAGGGAGCTGACACTCCGAGGGGGAAGACGTAGGTTAAACACAAAGTGACATTCTTGACACATTCATCACCATTTGCTGATTCTACCAAGAATCATTTCTTGAACATCCATGAAAAGTCAGGTACTCTGCTAGGCATTTGAGACATCTCAGTGAATAAACACACAACAATCCCTCCTCTTCTCAAATGTAAAATTGTTCTAAGCACTATAAAGGTATGGGTCTGTCAATCTGCCACCTCCTTCCCTTCAAGATTTAGAAAGAGCCAACGATTAATTACATTTTAGCTTGTCTTCTCTTGGGAAAAACCTCAATCCTGTTAAGCCCTGAGAAGAGATCTCATTCTCTGTCTAAATCCCCCAGCAGGGGGAGAATCTAGGGGGCAAGATCTAGGACCCTTTGCATTCCTGTCTGTCTATTTAAGCGGCTCAGCCTCAAACCCCGAGTCCTGGGTCAGCCCCTGGCCAGTGAGGAGGTCCCCAGGGGAGGTTTGGCCCAGCCTGGCCACGGGGGAGTGTCCTACGCAGACCCCACTGTCCTTGCCCAGTCTCCCCCCTCTTCTCTCTTTCCTTCCTCTTTCACTTCCTCCTCCTCTGCCTTCTTCCTTCCTTCCTGCTAAGGGGACTGTTTCCCCCCAAGGCCCAGATGCAGCCCTCGCTCCCTGGGAGTGGACCATGCACTGCAGCTGCCTGGCCAAGTGCCTCCCTGCCATCTCCGCGGCTGGCAACACCTGGATCCCAGGTGAGCCTCTGCCAGGGGTCCCAGCGGCGCCCCGGAGGAGGCCTCGGGGAGCGGTGCGGTGGTGCTGACTCCCCTCTCCACACCAGGCCTAGCCTTCCCCGACTGGGCCTACAAGGCCGAGTCGTCCCCGGGCTCCCGGCAGATCCAGCTGTGGCACTTCATCCTGGAGCTGCTGCAGAAGGAGGAGTTCCGCCATGTCATTGCCTGGCAGCAGGGAGAGTACGGGGAATTCGTCATCAAGGATCCAGATGAGGTGGCCCGCCTCTGGGGCCGCAGGAAGTGCAAACCACAGATGAATTACGACAAGCTGAGCCGGGCCCTCAGGTGAGAGGAGGCGGCCATCGGGACCAGAGAGGGCAGAGTTCAGAGAAAAAGGCGGTGGTTTCTGGCACCCCTGTCCAACTCCCGCCCCTCCGAGGCTTGGGAAACGCTCTGGAGGGTGACAGGGTGTCTAGCGGTTATCCAAGAACAGCTAGGGGTCAATCTTGCCAACCTGGGGAGCGGGGATGTGGCTGGGTCTCTTGAAAGCATCCTCCCTGCCAACCTCCTGCTCTCATCCTTGGGATCTCCAGATATTACTACAATAAGAGGATCCTGCACAAGACCAAAGGCAAAAGGTTCACTTACAAATTCAACTTCAGCAAGCTCATCGTCATTAACTACCCTCTGTGGGAGATCCGGGCACCCCCGGCCCCCCACTTGCTGCTGGGGGCCCCTGCTCTATTTCAGCCAGCGCTGCTACCCATGGGTGTACAGAGTGAGGTAGGCACAAAAGCCGGTCCCATCCCCAGAGCTTCACCAGGCCCTGCCTCTCCATCCAGAATGCCCCCACCCTCCTCTCTGCCTTGGGGGCCCATCAGCTTTCAATGTTCTTCTCCCCCTGCATCCTAGTCCCTGAGTGTCCCAGGGGCGGAAGTGATACTCTGAATCACCCCTCCATTTTTAACAATCCCTACAATATAGCCTGTGAGAGAGGGCAACTCCTTCTGCACCAGGCGTGACTCCTTTAATGGTGGGTCACAGGGAAGGGGGTGGGGTCTCCAGAGAGGGTGCCGGACATGTGGGCAGTGCTGACTTAAGAACCATTATGAAACTATTTCATTACTTTAATGACTGGTTGTTAAACAATGTGTACTGTGGAATACATACCAAGGAGGGCCTGTTCCGCCCCTGTGCCTGCCTCTCCTCACTCCGCAGCTCCTACACAGCATGCTGTTCACCCATCGGGCCGTGGCGGAGCAGCTGGCGGGACAGCGGACCCCTCAAGGGCCACCAGAGGCCTCTGGGAACAAGAAGGGAAGCAGCAACAGCGCCCACCGTGAGTGCTTGCACCTGGAGAGGGCCCAGGGAACTTTGAACAGAGGAGGGGAGAACCCTTCAGATTGAGCACATGGAAGAGGGAGCATGAGCCAGGGGATGCATCGTGTATACAATCAACAAACATTTAATGCACATCAGCTATTTACTCGGAGAAGGCAATGGCAACCCACTCCAGTACTCTTGCCTGGAAAATCCCATGGACAGGGGAGCCTGGCGGGCTGCTGTCTATGGGGTAACACAGAGTCAGACACGACTGAAGCGACTTAGCAGCAGCAGCAGCTATTTACTAGGTGTGGGGATCCACGTATGAAAGACAGCCCTCAGGATGCTGAGAGATCAGTGAGGAGAAGAAACAGGAGGGTGGTCAGTGACCAGTACTGGGATTCAGGGAAGCACACGGTGCTACTGGAATGCAGAGGAGTTGAGGCTTCCTGGAGGAGGCTACGCCTGAGCAGGTGAAGAAGATGGAGAAAGATGTCCAGGCAGAGGGAACAGCATTTATAAAGGAAAAAGCTGCAAATGGGTGTAGTCAAATCTGAAGATCTGCTGGTAGTTTACATGGTCAGAGTGAGGCATGTGACAGGAGCAGGGATGAGGAGGAAGAGGAGAGACATGGCTGGCAAGATGATGCTGTCAAGGGAAATGGGTGTTTAGTCCCAGAGGGCCTCAGAAGCCATGCTGAAGGGCTTGGACTTAATCCTGAAAGCAAGAGGAACCTAGAGGGAGAAACGTGTCCAGATGTTTGTTTTACAAAGACAACTTGGGATGTATGTAGAGTTTGGGATGTAGGACACATACAACTGGTGCTGGAGGCTTTTGAAGATCTAGGTAGCTAGTGATGGAGCCAGAACCAAGGCAAGGGCCATGGTGGAGAAGGAGGCCCAATTGAAGAGAAATTGGGAAGATAAAGTTCATTCATTCATTCACTCTTTACTTCTTTCAACAGATAGCTCATGAGCTCCTGCTGAATGTGCCAGGCGGGGTGCCAATGTGAGCATATTGCCCTTATAAAGCTTGTAGGCAAGAGGGGGTCTGCAGATATTCAGTTAATAATCCAACAAACTGACAAGTATTGGTATCTGTACCAAATGCTACAGAGAAGTTCAGGGTGCAGAGAGCAGCCAGGAAGACTTGCTTGACAAAGTGACATTTGAGCTGAGGCTCAGAAGGTAAACCAGTGCCAGCTTAGTTCAGAGGGAGAGAGGAAAGCAGAGGGCCAGCAGAGAGCACCAGGTGTGCAAAGGCCCTGGGACAGGAAAGAGGCCCTGGGAGCTCACCAGTGTGGCAGCACAGGGCGAGTGAGGGGGACATGGCAAAAATGCAGGCAGGGGCCACCTCTTCCAGGGCTGTAACCTGGGAAACAGCAAAATCAGACTTTTTTGTGAAAAAGATCACAGAGATCCTTGACATGTCCCTCCACTTCTGGCAATTTTGTGGAACAAAGACCCTTGGCCTTAGCCCCACTCCAGTGCAGCTGGGAGTCAGAGGTCCCACCTCCCAGAGAATGCATTGCACCTGACCGCAGGCCCTCACGAGCGCAGACAAGGCTGTGGGCGGGGGGCGGCCCGAGGCCTGCCAGGACTCGCAGGGCCACAAGTCTGGCAGCCTAGAGCAAGACAGCACCTGAACACCTCCCTGTTCTTCCACTCTCACCCACCCCTTCCTAGTTCTGGGAATGCCCTGGGCACAGAGCTTCTGTCTTTGAGAAACTATCAGGGGGAAAAAAAAGTATTCCCTGGCGAGCCCCAGCTTGGGGTTGTTTTGCACCTCCCTGCCCTCTGTGGGTACAGGCCCTACCTGTCCCGGGGCCCTGAGGCCTGCTCAGCAGGTTAGGTCACCGGAAGGCCAGCAGCACCCACATGGCCCACTTCTGGACCGGGATTCCAGAAGGCGGTGCCAACCCCTCACTCCGCCTTCACTCAGAACTGCTTCTGGGCAGCAGAGAGGCCAGGACTACTGAGCCAGCAGCAGGAAGCCATAGGGTTAGAGCTGGGAAGGAGAGGGGAAGGGGAGGAGGACTCTTAGAACCATCTCCTCCACTTGCCTGCTCAGCTGTAGGGCTCTGAGGGAGACGCTGTCTTCAGAACCCCCAAAGGATCCAGCCTTCCTGGGGGAAAACAACAGTCCCCACTTCACCTAAGAATCCAAGGAAAGGACAGTGATTCAGGAGAAGGTACATGCTGGGCTTCCCTGATGGCTCAGGTGGTCAAGAGTCCACCTGCAATGCAGGAGACCTGGGTTCAATCCCTGGGCTGGGAAGATCCCCTGGAGAAGGAACTGGCTACCCACTCTGGTACTCTGGCCTGGAGAATGCCGTGGACAGAGGAGCCTGGCGTTCTACAGTCCACGTAGGCTGCATTCCATACTTGTATGACCTTTGCTTACCTGGTGGCTCAGACAGTAAAGAATCCTCCTACAATGCAGGAGATCCGGGTTCAACCCCTGGGTTGGGACGACTCCCCTGAAGGAGGAAATGGCAAACCACTCCAATATTCTTGCCTGGAGAATTTCATGGACGGAGGAGCCTGGAGGGCTACAGTCCAAGGGGTCGCAAAGAGTCAGGCACAACTGAGCGACTAACATACACATGCTGGCCGGGGTGTCCATGCTTTGCCTCATGAAGAATTATCTTATCTGTTTTCCCCTTTCACAGATCCAATGTCAGAAATTTGTTCTTACCAAATAAATTGGGTGAATTAAGTAATAACGAAATGATTTTTCCAGTTTTTACCAGCTATAGCCCTACTACCTTGAGTTCATACTTGACCTCGCTAAGAAAAAATGTGGAACTGGACTTAGATTTTGTTTGTTTGTTTCTTTGGTTAGTTGTTTTCAATAATTCGATTTCTTTGGCTGTGCTGGGTCTTCATTGCTGTGCAGACTTTTCTCTAGTTGTGGTGAGCGGGGGCTACTCTTTAGCTGTGGTGCACAGGCTTCTTATTGCGGTGGTTTCTCTTGTTGCCAAGCGCAAGCTCTAGGGCACGCGGGCTTCAGTAGCTGTGGCACATGGACTTAGTAGCCCCAACTCCCAGGCTCTAAAGCACAGGCTCAATAGCGTGGCGCATGGTCTTAGTTGGGCTTTCCAGGTGGCTCAGCGGTAAAGAATTCACCTGCCGACACAAGAGACCCAGGTTCAACCCCTGGATCGGGAAGATCCCCTGGAGTAGGAAATGGCAACCCACTCTAGTATTCTTGCCTGGGAAAATTCCATGGACAGAGGCGCCTGGAGGGTTCCAGTCTATGGGGTCTGGAGAATTGGACATGACTGAGTGTGCACACATGCTGCGCGTGCTCACACACAGGCTTAGTTGCTCCGCTGCATATGGGATCGTCCCAGACCAGGGACTGAATTCATGTCTCCTGCACTGGCAGGCACATTCTTCACCACTGAGCCACCAGGGAAGCTCTGGAGTTAGGTTTTTTGAACTATAGGAAGTGGTGTGAAATTCTATATAATCATTCCCAGAGATCCCAGGCTAGGAACCCGTATTGTAGGATCCTGGGGAAATGGGGTAGATTTGGAAAGAATGGAAGGAGGGAGAGCTTCTTCGGAGGAAGAGGGCTATGGGCCAGAGCCAGCCAGAGCAAGGGAAGGCTGGGGCTCACCCCACACATATTGGCCCCACAGCTCTGCAGGCCCCTTTGTACCCGTGACACTGCTTGATCGTAGCTGGGAGAGGAGGTTTCATGGATGAAGAAACTGAGACCTGGGGATTTAATGACAAACCCAGAGCCACACAGCCAGCTCTTTGCCAGACAAGAATAGAGCTAGAGTCGTCTTCTACAGGGATGAGGAGAGAGAAGAATAGATCCACTGAATTATGGCAAAGAATATCCTCAATTCATTCAGCCAATGCATTTTTTTTTTTTTTTGAGCACTAATACACGCCAGGCTGGGCTGGATCCCAGGATCCAAAATAAAACAGACACAGTTCCTGCTCCCACAGTGTCGGGGACACAGGTATTAAACAATCTCACAAATGACTCCTGATTCTGAACAACAGGCCCTGGAGGAGAGGACCAGGAAGGAGGGCGAGAGGGTTGTCCAGGGGCTTTCACCCAGGCTGGGGAGGCACGGAGGCTTCCCCAAAGAAATGACATTTATGATGAGATGTGAATCATAGAAAAAAAGAAAGTGCCCGGGTGGGGAGAGAAAGTTTCAAGCAGGAGCAAAAAAAAATAGGAAGTGGGCGGTAAAAGGGGGCATCTCCAACGGTGGACACTCACTGACTCCTTCTCTCTCTCTCCCTCTCCCCTTCTCTCTCTCTCTCTCTAGGACTTGGCTCTGCCCCGCTCTCCTGCCAGCTTGGCCCTTGCTGCCATCTGGGGAGCCCCCTAAACGACCCGCCCAGTTTTGCCTCCTTCACCCCTCCCCTACCATTCCCAGTCCCGCCCCGCCTCTCAGCTCCCTTCCTGCCCACTGTCGCCCCAGAGCAGCACTTCCCAGGGTCCTCCACTCCAGGCACCCTGCTCCCAGGACCCATCTGTGCCCCAGCAGCCCAGCATTTTCCAGAGCTCCCACTGTTGGCCAGACTGGCGCAGGGGGCTGAGGAGAGGCTCCGACTCTGGTCCCTGAGGCCCGAGGCGCTGGAGCTAAAGCCCGAGACGGCGTCGGCTCCCAGGGAGGGCTTCTCCTCAGAGAGGCAGGGAACCAGCAATGGAGAAGAAAGCCCCGCATCCCCCAGTCTGCAGAGCTTCAAAGCAGTGTGGCCCCTGGACCCTCCTTAAGGGGGAGGAAGATGTGAAGTTGCAGGGAGCCCCCCAAACTCCACCTGTCCTCTTGTCTACCTCCCTTCTGGCTTTGCACCTTCCCCTGGCTGGAAGCAGGATGATCTGAGTTGGACCCACGGGGACCGGGGCATCGCAGGGAAGGAGTATATGTGAGGCTGGGAAACCCAAGGCAGAGTGCCCCCTCACCAAACAGCTGACCACATTAAGGAGACATTCTTAATCTCAATTTTTTTCTTGTCTGAGGGAGATGAGAAAGAGGTTTCCATCATTTCAAAGACCCCATACCTGCCCGCACAAGAGGGGAAATTAAGAGTCTAAGTTGGGGAGGGGTCAGGAGGCTTGTTTTATTCCCCAGGTCTCAGGGCAATTGCTTTCTTCTGTAGGCACTTGTCCCTCACCCAGGCTAAGGTCTCCCGTCTCTCTCCTGTGCCTCCATGAGCCTCTCTCCCACCCCTCTGCTTTCTGTGACCCTGGGAGCTCCTGTCCCCTTCTTTCTCCAAGACCTAACTGGTGGGATCAGGAGGGACGGGCCTCCTCAGCTCCGTAACACTCCACGGCAAACCACAAATAAAATGCCCTTGGCAAACCGCCCTCCTGGCTGACCACCCCCTGCTCCCCTCTGATCTAGTGTGGAACTAAAGGCCACCCAGGATTTCTGATGGGAAGAGGTGGGAGGAGGGGGTCTGGGAGGGGTCCTGAGGCCTAGTAGAAATCGATCCAGCCCGTCTCCTCCCTCTGCCGCCATCATGTCCCAGAGAGAAAGGCTGAGACTGCAGCCCGAGTCACTCCCCAGGCCAGTGGGAAACCAGCCTCAAGGAAGGAACTTCAGAGCAGAGCAGAGGTCTTCACAGAATGACCCCAGGTCCCTGCCGCGGACTTCTAAGCAGAGTTCTAAGGGGATGAAGTAGGGTGTTGGCAGGGGTCCCCACTGAAGCATCAGGTGGCTGGGGGAAGAGGAGAGAGGGGTCTTTTGTTCAACCAAGGAAAAGCTATCAGAAAATAAGAACGTTCCAGGAGCCAAGGCAACAGAACCATATTGCTCTGCTATCTCTAGGCTGCCAATTACAGGTTTAGGATTTATCTCTACTTCCTCCCCACGATGGAGAGCAGAAACCAAGGAGGCTCAGAGGGTGCCTTTTGTCCCTTGTTTGTCCCTGCCTCTCATCCAAAGAGTAGGGGCGCATCCTTCTCTCGGAACTCCCTGTTCATTCTGCTTTTCACTGTTGCTCAGGCCTTATTTGTGGCAGATGCATGTCCTCATGGATGGAATGGGGAAGAAGAGACCCAGAGAAAGGTGGGGCTAAGCACTCATGCCACAGAAAGGTTAAGATGATCAAAGAACCAGCCCCCAGGCTTCCAAGCTGCAGAGAGGCTGGGAGAAAGCATCTGTGAGTGGTCTTCATCTCAGTCTCTCTCCCTCATCCCAGATGCCAAAAAGGGGGACCTCAGACTGTCTCTCCCAGGAGATCCTAGGAGCTACAGTGAAAACTGCTTCTCATTCGCTCCCGAAGTCACAGGCCCATCCCCAGTCCTATGGGAAGGATGAACCCCCAGCCTGGGGCTTTTCCCATCATCCTGCCCAGTTTAGGGAAACAAAGAGCTAATGTTGTCTGCTTCGACACAAGGAAATGATCTCACTGTCATAGGGCTAGTGTCCTCTTCAGAGAGGCCAGTCTCAAGGACAGGGTCCCATAAACAGGGACCCCCGTGTGCCTTCTGCCTGACCCCGCCTCCTCTTCAATGGTTTGTTGCTATAATCCCCACGTTTCAGACAATAAAAAATGCTTTGTGGTCACTTTTCTAAAGTTTGTTTTTGGAGGAGGTGAACCCAGGAGACTGAAAGCTCAGCTTCAGAGGACATAAATTTCCATGCGGTGCACTCTGCCGTTTAGACAACAGATTCAAGTTGAGCAGAGGTTCTCAACCTCAACACTATTGACATTTGGGGCTGCAAAATTCTCTGTTGGTAAGGAGCTACCCTATGCATTCCTGGCCTCTAGGTACCACTAGCACTCTCCCCATCTCTCCTCTTCTAGACCTGATGAAATGTCCCCCCAGGGGAAGAAACCGCACCCACTTGAGAATCACTTAATGGTTTGTGCAAGTCCAGATGTCCTGACTGAGATGGGACCCTGGCTCCACCAACGGCAAGAGAACTATTGATGTCCACATTGCAGGAGTGCCCTCTGGTGGCCAGAATCAAGATTCGCGATCAGAAGGGCTTAGAGTTCCCGACGAGGCGGAATGAGTAAAGCCGGCCAGGAGCGCAGTTTGAAGTGAAGGGGTGATGAGCACCTTGGAGTCTTCTTAGGGGAGGAAGAGAGTTGCAAGATAGAAATCCCATTTGCAAGCCATGGACTATTCACAAAAGGATCCACAAATCTCATGGGAAAACAGAGGGTAGATTGTCGATTCCTCTGGTACAATGTGCTGCAGCCATCAGCCCTAGACTACCCGCTCTGGCCCTCTGGGGCTGTTAGGCTTCCCCTGGGGAGATCACCAAGCAGCTACTCAACCTTCTAGAAGGAGTGGGAACTGGGCTGAGACGCAGCCAAGTGAGCTCACCGACTGCCCCGATCCAGGGTCCTGGGCTCTTCACACCAGACGCAGCGACAGAAGCACACCCGGGTTCCAGCAGAGTTTTAGGGTGTCAGAACTCCCAGACTTCATGAACCAGATGTTAATAGCCAGAAGGGAGCTGTGAGATCATCCAGTTCAACCCTATAATTTTATAGGCCCAGGGAGAAGAAGGGACTTGTTCAAAATCCTACATGTAGAGGAGCCAAATTTAGAATATAAATTTCCTAATTATCAGTTAATGTTCTTTCCATCTCACCATAATCACTTGGATTGAGACTCGAGGCCCTTAAAATTCCTTAGAAATAAGAGCATATTATATATTAACAGGGAAGTTTTTTAAGTTATTTCTGTGTGGTTTTTTCCTAATTGAATTATAGTTGATTTTTACATTTTTTTTACATAGTTGATTTACAATGTTGTTTACAATGTTTACAAATTTAGATGATTCCATTATATATATTCTTTTTCAGTATATATATATATATATATATATATATATATATTTCTTTCTCAGATTCTTTTCCATTATAGGTTTTTACAAGATATTGACTATAGTTCCCTGTGCTGTATAATACATCTTGTTTGGTATCCATTTTCTATATAGTAGTGTGTATCTTTTAATCTCAAAATCCTTATTTATCCCTCACCCACCCCCTTTTCCCTTTGGTACCCATAAGTTTGTTTTCCTTGTCTTGAGTCTATTTCTGTTTTGTAAATAACCCTTTTGTAATTTTTTTCCACTGCACCTCACAGCATGTGGGCCTTAGTTCCCTGACTGGAGATTGAACCCAGACCAGTGCAGTGAAAGCATCAAGTCCTAACCCAGGACCACCAGGGAATCCCCAAGTCGTGTGTGATTTTTAATATGACCATAGTAGCAGACAGGTGCCTTTCTGTGTGCATTTTGGCACATGATTACATATGGTCTGCGGCTGTCCTCTACTTA
Source organism: Odocoileus virginianus (assembly GCF_023699985.2). Classification (NCBI taxonomy): domain Eukaryota; kingdom Metazoa; phylum Chordata; class Mammalia; order Artiodactyla; family Cervidae; genus Odocoileus; species Odocoileus virginianus. Next base: position 13,526,451 of record NC_069678.1, on the reverse strand, counting down.
CCTGATGGGTGCTAATGTCGTGTCCACATAAGGCTGGTTTTCTCAGGGTGATGCCACACATACTGTTAAAGGGAAGATGTTTGGTCGCTAGAACACTTGATTAGCATATGGAAGAGGCCTTGAAGACGTAAAAGCAAAAACAAAAGCAAAGTGTTTGCTGCCCTGAATCATTGCTGGCAATGAGGATAATGCCTGTCCTCTCCCTTTTTTCCGCTAATGAAGACACTGACCAAGATGGGAGAAAAAAATTCAAATACTGTATATGTGTATACACACACATATGAACACGTGTATGTATAATTCAACAAACATTTCTTAAATGCTCACTACGTGCCAAACACTGTGCTGCCGTGGTCTAAGGTGCACCTAAGACACTTCTGTCTGTGACGGATCAGACAGTGTGGCGGACTCAGTGCCTGGCACAGAAGGTAGGTGACCTGGCCCCAGAGAGGAGGGTGGAGTGCTGTTGTCAGGGCTTGGCAGTCACGGTAGCTGACTGAGTACCAAGCACTTGAGAGGCAAGGTTTCTGCATACATGCTCGACACCTAATGTAAACATAAATTTCGTTTGGTATTCAACCTACTTTAAAACACCTGAAAGTAGGCCGCTCTCACTTTCTGAAACGAACTTCATTCTCCCTATGGAATGTGTAGCTCTTTAAATAAACTTGTTTCCACTTTAATTAATTAATTAATTAAATTGCCTAAAGGTAAATCTTAAGAAGTCCTTTCTAATCTCCAAAAGTACAGGCAACATGTGTCGATTGTTTATAAAGTTATCAAAACAGATATACAATTCTGTGATCGCTTTTTTCATCAAATATTACTTCATAAACACTTCACTATGCTATGCATTTGGGAAAGATCGAGGGCAAGAGGAGAAGGGGGGCGACAGAGGATGAGATGGTTGATGGTATCACTGACACAGTGGACTTGAGTTTGAGCAAACTCAGGGAAACAATGAAGGAGGGGGAAGCCTGGTGTGCTGCAGTTTATGGGGTCACAAAAAGCCGGACACGTCTTAGCAACTGAACAATACATTTGTAATTAATGTCACTCACCTTAACCTGAGGCTAGGAAAGATTGAGGACAGGAGAAGGGGGTGACAAAGGATGATATGGCTGGACGGCATCATCAGCTCAGTGGAAATAAGTTTGAGTAATCTCCAGGAGATAGTGAAGGACAGGGAAGCCTGTGCGGCAGTCCGTGAGGTTGCAAAGCATCGGACATGACTAAGCAACTGAACAGCAACAATAAATCTTAACCGGGGCAGACTATTCTATCATGCTGATACAACACCGATTTTACCATTACCCTTTGGGTGACTTTTTGGGTTGTTTCTTGTTATTTGCTTTGTAAGTAAAATTGTTTCAAAACTTTGTCCATAGTTTTAATCTTTTTTTTTCCCCTTAAATTTGTTCTTTGAGATTCACTCCCAGGAGTGAAATAACTGGGTCAAGGATTATGACATTTCAATACATATTGCTCAACTGTCCTCTGAAAAAAGTTTATAATATTTTAAAAAGTCACATTTACACACTGCTTACTATGAGCCAACTGTGTCTTAAGAGCTTCAGATACAACAAAGGAAACTATAAGCAAGGTGAAAAGACAGCCCTCAGATTGGGAGAAAATAATAGCAAACGAAGCAACAGACAAAGGATTAATCTCAAAAATATACAAGCAACTCCTCCAGCTCAACTCCAGAAAAATAAATGACCCAATCCAAAAATGGGCCAAAGAACTCAATAGACATTTCTCCAAGGAAGACATACAGATGGCTAACAAACACATGAAAAGATGCTCAACATCACTCATCATCAGAGAAATGCAAATCAAAACCACAATGAGGTACCATTACACGCCAGTCAGGATGGCTGCTATCCAAAAGTCTACAAGCAATAAATGCTGGAGAGGGTGTGGAGAAAAGGGAACCCTCTTACACTGTTGGTGGGAATGCAAATTAGTACAGCCACTATGGAAAACAGTGTGGAGATTTCTTAAAAAGCTGGAAATAGAACTGCCATATGACCCAGCAATCCCACTTCTGGGCATACACACCAAGGAAACCAGATCTGAAAGAGACACGTGCACCCCAATGTTCATCGCAGCACTGTTTATAATAGCCAGGACATGGAAGCAACCCAGATGCCCATCAGCAGATGAATGGATAAGGAAGCTGTGGTACATATACACCATGGAATATTACTCAGCCATTAAAAAGAATTCATTTGAATCAGTTCTAATGAGATGGATGAAACTGGAGCCCATTATACAGAGCGAAGTAAGCCAGAAAGATAAGGACCATTACAGTATACTAACACATATATATGGACTTTAGAAAGATGGTAACGATAACCCTATATGCAAAACAGAAAAAGAGACTCAGATGTATAGAACAGACTTGTGGACTCTGGGAGAAGGCGAGGGTGGGATGTTTCAAGAGAACAGCATTGAAACATGTATATTATCTAGGGTGAAACAAATCACCAGCCCAGGTTGGGTGCATGAGACAAGTGCTCGGGCCTGGTGCACTGGGAAGACCCAGAGGGATCGGGTGGAGAGGGAGGTGGGAGGGGGGACTGGGATGGGGAATACATGTAAATCCATGGCTAATTCATTTTAATGTATGACAAAAACTACTGTAATGATGTAAAGTAATTAGCCTCCAACTAATAAAAATAAATGGAAAAAAAAAAAAAGAGCTTCAGATACATCAGTTTATCCAAAAGCCACAATAGTTTTAGGAGGTAAGTACTATTATCATCCCATTTTACAGGACACCGAGGTATAACAAGGTAAAATAACCTATCCAAGGCCACTTTTCCGGCAAGTGGCAGAGCCAGGTTCAAATCCAAGCCATCTGGCTCCATAATCCTGCCTCAAATGCTTGTCTATGATGTCAGCTGCAAAGGATGAGTTCTTCTAGACCCTGGGACCTCTCCCCGCCTTCCCCCACTTTGATTAATAAGAGCAAACTGTTGCATTGTTACTGTCTTCTTTGGTATGTTTTTAGTAAATGGTGAGGAAACTGAACATTTTTATGTTCATATGCTATTTATAACTTGGACTCTCCTGCATTAAACCTGGGAACAAAGGCAGCCTCACTAATACAATATTTTTAAAATAGTTTGTGTGTGTGCTAAGTTACTTCAGTCGTGTCCGCCTCTTTGTGATCCTATGGATCATAGCCCACCAGGCTCCTCTGTCCATGAGATTCTTCAGGCAAGAATACTGGAGTGGGTTGCCATGCCCTCCTCCAGGGGATCTTCCCGACCCAGGGATGGAACCTGTGTCTCTTATGTCTCCTGCTTTGGCAGGCAGGTTCTTTACCACTAACGCCATCTGGGAAGCCCAAAAATAGTTTACATTACATATTATGGCTGGCAAAGGATGAAGGTAGAAAATAGGGTTAGCCAAAATGAGAGCTTTTCAGAAGCTTTTGAGGAAAGAGAGGAAGAAAATGTTCCAGGCACCAGGCAAAGGATCACTTATCTCATTTAGTGTTAATTGCTTATCATAATTACCTACAAAAGTAATTTATCTGGTCACCTGGCTGGGAGATGTTAATTCCATTTGAAATGTTAACACTATCACTAATTAATACTGTTTTTAATTCTTTCATTTCTTTGCTCTAACCCTTTCAGAGGCTCAGACCAGTCAGAGCAACCCATCAGGGGAAATTTGAGTGAGCTCAGCAGTAATTACCTGAAGGGTTCACCCTGAGGAAAGCAAGCAGTGGGTGAGATTTGGTCTCTGGGCCAGAGGTTTTGCATCCAAATGGAATGAGACCCAAACAGCACAATTACCACGGACCGTTGCCAGGAAATCAGAAATGAAGCCAGACAGAGCATCCATCCAACCCATCTGTTTTTCAGTTGAGGATTCAAAGGTCACCAAGAATAAGTCATCCTGGGTCACTTGGAGCCACAGACTCTGGGTATCAACTCCTATGTATTAGTAATCGATCCCATTCACTTTTCCCACCCCCAGCTTGCCATGGACTGATGGAGAAAACCCCACAACTGCAGGGCAGGGTGCTACCATGATGCTACCCTGTCCAACCTCATCTAGGCCCACATGAATCTCCTGATGGTCCCACATCAGCTCTTAGCATCTATTCTAAATCTCCTTGTACCTATTTCCCGCTCTTTTCCTCTCAGTCTACTTCACGTCCCCCTAGGGCTTCCCTCCCCTGCCCTGGTCTTTTCTTCCAGTCCTAGAAATGGATTGTCTCCCCAATCCATTATCTCCCCAATGATGTAATCCTAACCTAACAAGGAAGGTCAGGCAGGTGTCAACTCTTGTGCCAACTCCAATTAATTGAACGGGGCCACTGCGAGGAAGCACACAGTTGAGAAAGACTCCAAGGTTGTGCTGGGGCTTAGGAAGTGATCTAGTGCCATATTTTTCTATGACTTTCATAGTACTAAATCTAGTGACCACACTTTGGTCCTCATCTTATCCATTCTCTTCTGCATGCAACATTGTTGACAACCCTTTGTTCCATTAGTTGCTAAGATCCATCCACTGCAACTCTCCCATCCCTAAGACTGTTCCTTTCCAAACTTCTTTCTGGGCTTCCCTCTATACCCTCACCTCCAGTGTTCTCCAGAACACCAGCCACAGCTCTGCTTATCCTACGCATGCTTCCTAGATGGCTTCAGTTTGGTCTTCTCTCCTTGTCTTAACCACCACCACATCTCCACAGCCAGCACCAACATCTGACTCAAGCTTCCGGCTCATTGGTCCAGCTGCCCACCAAGCATCTCTGCCTGACTGTCCCATAGGCAACTCACACATATCATGCCCCAAATGGAATTCTTTGTCTCATCATCCAGTGCTGCTCCTCAATCCCTTTTACTCTAACTTTATTAACTTTATTAATAGTTAATGATACCACAATAAAGCCAATTACACCCAAGAAGAAATTACAGAGTGTCAGGCCATGCTTTCTTCTTCCTCACTTCCTACCCCCAGTCAGCCACCAAATCCTACTAGTTCCACCTCCTAAACATTTCTCAAATCTATTCTTTTCTGGACAATGCTGCACTGACCTAGTTTAGGCCACCACCGGCCTCTTAGAGAATCTAAGCTTGTCTCTTTCCAGTCTGTAATCCATACTGCCAGGATGTTCTGCTAAAAAGCCAGTCTAATCATGTGCCTCAAAACCCTCCAGTGTCTCCCCTAAAAGGAAAAAAAGGCTTCTGTACCCCCAGTGATGGTAATTTATCTGTATGATTAGGTCATTTAAACAGATGTAGGCTTAGAACTAGATATAAATATATACTTACAGCACATATAACTATAAAAGTAATGGCAGTTTACCAATTAAATAGAAACAAAACTATACACCCAATGCATCTTAAAATAATAACATTAATTTATTGTGACAGATGATGTCTGCTGAAACCAATTCCTGTCCAAAATGTGACTGTGGAACTGATCCCTCCCGCACGGGGTCTCTGGAGTTTGGCAGGCATGTGATGACTCACTTCTCCCACCACTTTTCTCTATTGGAACTTCTGCTAGCCCTTTGTTCACTCAGCCTGCTGGGAGGACATTTGGCCTCCTGGAGGCACAAATGCATCATTTACATACTGAGTCCTCTGTTCTCATCTCATTAGCTGAGACAATTAAAGCAGCACTACTCGATGCCAGCTCATCACAAAGAAAAAGGCGAATGCAGACACGGGAGTCGTTTGGCAATATAGGTTATTAAGCACCACCCAGATTATCCAGCACGTGGTCTCTCTCTCTCTTTTCTTTTTATATTATCTTAAAAGTTAAGACATGAAAGTTAATCTCACAGAAATCCCATCCACTCCAAGTTGAGACCTAAAGAACCAAGTCCAAGTTCAGTATAGCCTGGAATCTAGGAACTAATACCCATCAAAAACTCAGAGACACTTCTGTAGCTGCTTCCCACCACCCACTTGACATCCTGCTGGCACTGAATTGCTTGTGCCTTGGGGATTTGGGTGCCTGTTTGTCCCACAGACTGAAAAGCCCTGTCTTGCCCACTGCTTAAGCTAATTCCTCCCCATCCTTTAGGATTTCGCTAAGAAGCTCATTTTGATCCCATCAGCAGGATCAAATGGGTCTTTCCCCATCTCTGCATGCCAGCGTCTAGGGAAGACTTGGCGGTGGCAGCATGACACAACAAATGTTGAACTAAAATCCAGGCTCCACGTGTCAGTAGAAGGAAACTCTCATTGTGCCTGGGTCATAGAACTTGCTTCAGTGCTCGTTTGTGACCTTGGACATGTCACTGCATCACCTTGAGCCCCAGCTGTCCTATCTATGAAACAGGGACAATACAGATAAACTGGCACTGGTGCAATATTACAAGGGAATTCGACGCAGCATGGTTTCAAAAGCAAAATAATGGAAGCAACCGAAATGTCCGCCTGCAGTGTTAAACCAACAATATTATAGTACATCCGTAAAATGGAATGCTGTGCGAAGACAGAAAGAAGAACCTTGTGTACTGATGTTGAAATACCTCTGAGACATAGTAGTGTGCATGGGATGTTATTATTTATGCAAAAGGGGGAAATACATACGCATGTTTACTTGATTAGGCATTTGTAGAAAATTAATTAATAGAAATTGCAATTAAATAGAGCGGGAAGACCAGAAGGGGGAGCTCTTACTCCCTGTGATAGTAGCAGAGCCCAGCAGCAAGAAGAAAGACCCCTCTTCTTTCCTGGAAATAACTTAGCCAATGAAAAGCTATGAAGTTTTTGTTTACTATAGCTCTCCCAATTTCCTTTTCCTCTCTCTAAAAAGTGTTCTCTTTCCCTTGCCATTGAGATGGCTCATCAAGGTTATGAACCCTGAATTGTAATTCTCTGCTGATCCTGAATAAATCCATCTTTGCTGGCCAAATAGCTAGCAAACTCTGTTTTAGGTCAACTCATTTAAATGTCTGGAAAAATAAACAAGAACTAATATCAAAGGTTATTTATTTGGGGAGAAGAAAAATGAGTGGCTGGAGGACAGATGAGAACATAAATTTTTCACCTCAAATATTTTATTCTTATTTATTTTTTTAGGTAAGAAGTCGATTTATTTAGAGAGAAAAAAACTCCACAGATAGGGTGTGAGACATCGCAGAAGGCGAGTCCAGTGGCTGCAAATATTTTATATTTGCAATTCTTCTAAACTACAAGACTGGATTACTTAAAAGTAAGCAAATTTTAACGTAAAATCTGCCATAACTACATCATAGGATCAAGTAGGAAGATCAAATAACGATTGTAAAAGTGTGTGTTATTGTTATAAGGCGGAAAGTAATAATGGCATTTTTGTGGTGAAACTATTACACTATCCTATAGTACTACTAATAATTATAATGACAAATATGCAGCATACCTTCCCTTCTCCAAACCCACATCCCACCCGTACATACTCATTGGGGGAGGATCAAGTTTTACTATCATTTTGCAGAAGAAAGGAGACTGGAAAAAGGGAAATGACGAGAATGAATAATGATCTTATACCTGCTTACAATTTCCAGAGGGTCCTACACTGAAGCCTCCGCCCAACAGCCTTCTAGAAGTCCAATGCGCTATCCATTGCGCCACAGAGCCGGTTCCAACAGCCTTGTAAAGGCATCCTCTTCAACAAGAGCCTGCCTCCTTCCTACCCTCCCTGTCCACACCCCAGTCTCATCCCTGCCTATTCATGGGCCCTCACAGTCAGGGGCTCTTCCACATCTAATATCAATTCCACATATCGTTTTCTCATTAGCCTAGTACACACACTGAGTCGCCTGACCTTCTGTCACTTACTCGGACATCCTCGCAGATATCTCAAGACTGGACAGCCCGAATAGCAGCTTTACAGCAGTTTCTGCACACAGATACCGGAGGCTGACTCTGAGACCCTAGACCAGCCCAGTTCCTCAGAATGAGTCTCCTTAGATGGTCTTCCTGTTTTGTGTCCCTCTTCTCTTTTGTCAAATATTTCCAAGAAACCAAAACTGGAAGGGACATATGCCAAGGTTTGCTTCTGGAGAGAAGCCAGGTAACACGCAAGTCATACCCCAGTAATGCACACAGCAAGGGTCTCCTGTGATAAGAAATTCCGCATTGAGCCTTATTCCATTCAAGGTGTGCTGAAGAGACTTTAATGAAATAATGCGGTTATATGTTTATTCACTGAACAAATATTTACTGAGTGCCAACTAAGTGCCAGGCATTGGGCTAAATAATGGCATACCAATAAACCAACTCTTCAAAAACAAACAAACAAAAAATCCCTAATTTGAAGCATTAGCCAAATTACGGGGGTGTAAATACTCCCACCAGTCAATATCAAGCTCTATGACGTCTCTGACTATGGAATTGGGATAAAATTGGCACAATTGTTTATTATGAGTCAGTTCAAGCTGGTCCCAGAACATCACTGGACAATAAACAAGATATATATTGACCCTATGTTCATGACCTTATATTAATAGTATAACAGTAACTATCCTATGCTACTATATGCCAGCTAATATTCTAATAACTTCATAGTTATAAATCGCTAAATAGTTACCAAAACCCAAAAGGTTCAATTTTTTTAAAAGATATAGGCGTATTCAGATTGTCTATTTCTTCTTGTGTGAGTTTTGGCAGATTGGACGTTTCAAAGAACTTGTTCATTTCATCTAATTATGGGCAAAGAGCTATTCATAATACTCATTTATTAACCTTTTTTTTTCTTTATTAAGCTTTTAATGCCCATGAGTTTTGAGATGATGTCCCCTCTCTCATTTCTGATATTAGTTAACTTGTGTCATCTCACTTTTTCCTTAGCAGCCTTGTTAGAGGTTTGTCCATTTTATTGATCATTTCAAAGAAACAGATTTTGGTTTCACTGATTTTCTTTATTGATTTCTTATTTTTGATTTCTACTTTAATTTTTATTTGTTTGCTTTTTCTCATTTGGAATTTAATTTGCTCCTCTTTTTCTAGTGTCCTAAGGTGGAAGCTTAGATTATTGATTTTAGATCTTTTGTCTTTTCTAATAAATGCATTCAATGCTATAAATTTCTCTTTAAGCACTGCTTTTGCTTCACTCCACAAATTTCAATAAATTGTATATTTAGTTCAGAATATCTTTTAATTTACCTTGACGTTTCTCCTTTAACCTTTTGTTATCTACAAGTACATTGTTAAGTTTCCAAGCATTTTGGGATTTTCCAGCTATCTTTCTGTTATTGATTTCTAGCTTAATTCTATTGGTGTATGAAAGCAAATATTGTATGATTTCTATTCTTTTAAACTTGTTGGGTCTTATGGCCCAGAATGTGGTCTACCTTAGTGGATGTTCCATGAGCTAGAGAAGAATATATAATCTGCTCTTGTTGGATGAAATAGTCTATAGGTGTCAATTACATCCATTTGATTGATGATACTGTTGAATTAAACTGTGTCCTTAATGATTTTATGCCTGCTGGATCTGGCCATTTCTGATGGAGAGGAATTAAAGTTTTCAACTACAACAGTGGATTCATCTGTTTCTCTTTGCAGTCATACTGGGGTTTGCCTTAGTATTTTGATAGATGCATACACACAAAGATCATTACAGCTTTTTGGGATACTGACCCCTCTATCATTATGTAATGCCCTTCTTTATCCCTGATACTTTCCTTGCTCTGAAGTTGACTGTGTCTGAAATTAGTATAACTACTTTTACTTTCTTTTGATTAGTATTTGCATGGCATGTCTTTCTCCATCTATTACTTTTTAAATAAAAAATATTTTATTGTTAACAAGATATATACAACAGGCAAGTAAGTGAAACTTCTTCATTTACTTTTAACTTATATATGTCTTTATATTTATTTTTTTGAGGGGGTAAAAATTGTGATTTATTTTTAAATTAGCATGCTTTATTCATTAAGTAATAAATAGTATATAATCATATCCAAATATATATCAAATTGATACATTCAAGCATTCCATAAAACATATCCCAATTTTAGTCAATCCTCACCTTACTTTAGTTTATAAAAATATTTATTATATTCTCTTATTAGCAAGAAATGAACTTATATGAACTTATGATGAAAATTATATATATTAAATACATGCAAGGGAACACATCTTTTCCAAAATTTTTATGTACTGTGCATAGCTACAAGGTTTTGTTTTGTTTTTCTTTTTCCATTTATTTTTATTAGTTGGAGGCTAATTACTTTACAATATTGTAGTGGTTTTTGCCATACATTGACATGAATCAGCCATGGATTTACATGTGTTCCCCATCCTGATCCCCCCTCCCGCCTCTCTCTCCATCCCATCCCTCTGGGTCTTCCCAGTGCACCAGCCCTGAGCACTTGTCTCATGCATCCAACCAGGGCTGGTGATCTGTTTCACCCTTGATAGTATACTTGTTTCAATGCTATTCTCTCAGAACATCCCACCCTCACCTTCTCCCACAGAATCCAAAAGTCTGTTCTGTACATCTGTGTCTCTTTTTCTGTTTTGCATGTAGGGTTATCGTTACCATCTTTTAAAATTCCATATATATGCATTAGTATACTGTATTGGTCTTTATGTTTCTGGCTTACTTTGCTCTGTATAATGGGCTCCAGTTTCATCCATCTCATTAGAATGGATTCAAATGAATTCTTTTTAATGGCTGAGTAATATTCCATAGTGTATATGTACCATAGCTTCCTTATCCATTCATCTGCTGATGGGCATCTAGGTTGCTTCCATGTCCTGGCTATTATAAACAGTGCTGCGATGAACATTGGGGTGCACGTGTCTCTTTCAGATCTGGTTTCCTCGGTGTGCATGTCTTTATATTTAAAGTGGGTTTCTTGTAGATAACATATTGGATCTTGTTCTTTGTTCCACTTTGACAATCTCTGTCTTTCTTAGCATATTTAGGTCATTGATGTTTAAAGTGATTATTAATATAGTCAGGTTAATATCTACCATATTTGTTACTTTTCTATTTGGCATCCTTGTTCTTTGTTCCTATTTTTGTCTTCCATACTTTTTTTGCCTTTTGCGGTTTTAATTAAACATTTTATTATTATATCGTTTCATTTTCTCTCTTCTCTTAGCATATCAGTTGTATTTCTTTTTCTACATATTTTAACTGTTGCCCTAGAGTTTGCAATATATACTTCCAACTAATCCAAGTCCACTTTCAAATATACCCAGGAAGTACCTCATAATCATAATATTCCTAATCCCTCTCTCCTGTCCCTTTTATCATTACTGTCATTCATTTCTCTTATACATGAGTACATATATACATATTCTTGTGTGCACATACATGTATAATAATTGAATACATTGTTGCTGTTACTATTATTTTGAACAAAATGTTACCTGTTAGATCAATTAAGAATAAAAAAACTAAAAGTTTTTATTTTACTTCACTTACTCATTCTCAATGCTCATCTTTCTTTTTATAGATTAGAGTTTCTGACCTATATTACTTTCCTTCACTCTGAAGAACTTTTTAAAACATTTCTTCCAAGGAAAGTCTAATGGCAAGAGATTTCCTTAATTTTTGTTCGTCTGAAAATGTCTTTATTTCTCTCTCTCTCTTTTTTTTTTTGGCCACACGATGCAGCTTGTAGGATATCAGTCCCCCCGCCACTCTGGGGATTGAACCTGGGTCCCCTGCAGTGGAAGCATGGAGTCCTAACCACTCCTTCATTTTTAAAGGATATTTCGCAGTGTACAAAATACAAATTGTAGGCTGGTGGGTTTTTTCTCTTAACACTAAATATCTCACTCCAGTCTCCCCTTGTTCGCATGGTTTCTGAGGAGAAGTCTATCATTTTTATCTTTGCTCCTCTATAGGGTGGTGGTGCTCTCCACCACCCCCATCACAGCTTTAGCTTCTTTCAAAATATTTTCTTTATCTTTGATTTTATGAAGCTTAATATTATATGCCTATGTATAGTCTTTTTTGGCTCTCTGACTTCCTGGATCTTGGTTTAGTATCTGACATTAATTTGGAGAAATTGTTAGTCATTATTACTTCAAACATTTCTTTCTTCTCTTTCTAATATTACATGCATGTTACATTTTTGTATTTTTCCCACAGCTCTTGAACATTCTGTTCCATCTTTTTCAGCCTTTATTCTCTTTGCTTTTCTATTGTTGTATTCTCAAACTTGGAGATTCTTTCTTCAGCTAAATTCAGTCTACTAATGAGTTAATCAGAGGTCTTCTTCATTTCTGTTACAGAAAATGTGTTTTTGATCTTTAGCATTTCTTTTTTAATTCTTTCTTCCATCTCACAGCTTACGTTAACCATCAGTTCTTGTTTTCTATTTTTTTTTTTTTTTCATTAAAGCCCTTAGCATAGTAATCATAGCTTTCAAATTCCTGGTCTGATAATTCCAACATTCCTGTCATATCTGACTCTGGTTGTGATGCTTATTTGATCTTTTCAAACTGTGTCTTTTTGTCTTTTAGTATGCCTTGTAGTTTTTTGTTGAAAGGTAAACATAAAGTCCTGGGTAAAAGAAACTGAGGAAAATAGGTCTTTAGCAGCATAGTAGTAAGGTCTGGTAGGAGGGTAGTTGTTCTATAGATTAGGTTTCTGTCTTTTAGTGAGCCTGTGCCCTTGAACTGTGAACTTCACCAGTGTTTCTCAGGTTTTCCCCTTTCCTAAAGGGGGCTGGAGTTGGGTATTTTCCCTTCGCCCCAGAGAGGTTAGGCTCTGATAAAACCCCAGTAGGATAAGTCCTGGTGAGATAGTTTCTCCTAAAGGCATACCTTATTAAGACAGATTAGAAAATACTCTTAATGTATTTAAAAATGCCTCTTTTTCTGACCCCCAACCCTCTGCCAGAACACAAGGGGCTTTTTCTCCAGTATTCACTGTGAGGATCTGATAGGGTTCCTTGAGTCAAAACTCACAGAAATGAGTGCCCCCCTTCCACTCGTGACTGGGTACCCCTAGGGTCTTTAACTTACAGACATCCACACTGAGCCTGCAGCAATTTATCAATTACAGGTCAGGTTTTCCTACTCCAGCTCTAGTTCCAAAGGAAGTTTCTGCTCATGGGTTTCTGCTCTGGTAAGATGCATTTCTTTATCTATGTATCTATTTCTTCAATTGAGTAGAGCAGCAATTTGCCTTGTGATGTCCCTTATTTGGTAGATCTAAGAACTTGATCTTGTATTTTGTCCCAATTTTACCTTTTTTTTTTAAATTTAAGGTGGAGTGGTGATTTTTAAGCTCCTAACATGTCACACTGTTGTTTTTTTTTTTTTTTTTTTTTTTCATCAAACAAGAGTGAGAAGGGATACGATGGGGAAAACACCTGAGGCAAGAGGGGAGATTTACAATAGTTGCTATGATGAAGAAGGGAGGATTTGATACCTCTCAAAAACACACAAGATCACAGGAATTCATCCTAAGAGACCATAAATCTGTACTGGTGTTAAATTTCATGTTTGGATGACTCCCTAGCAGTCCTCAGCAGCACAGATATAGTGTCAGAAAAGAGGAACAGGTGTGCTGTGCTTTGGTTAAAGTTTACAAGAAAGCAATGCATTTGGGAGTATGGACAATTGAGTTATTGAATTGATAGTTCATAGATCTAGAACGATTGACTAGAAAAACTGGAGGCGTGATAAGGCAGGAGGTTGTAGCCAGGGGTACTGGAAGAATCAGGTGATAATAAGGCCCATGATATGGCCATAAGAGTAAGTGGATGCTGTAGAGTGAAAGGAAAGGGGGTTGTACATAAGAATGTCAAAGGACATAAAGAGCTTGAATATTGGACAATCATTATCCTGACCCTGAAACTGTGCAGGATGATGGTAGCATCCACAAAATATAGAAAGACTATGAGCAAGATTCCAGAATCTTGGATATGACCAGTTCCTTGTATGTCAATTCCCTTGTAACAAATAGGAGTATATGGTCATGTAGCTAAATGGTAAGGGTCTCAAAGAGTATGGACAACTTATGATCATCTGTTGGGGCTTCCATTTTCTCTTCTAGGAAAAAAGGGGGAGTCATTAAATTGAGTCATGTTTAAGAAATTTCACAGCTCTTAACATCTGTGAACCCCTGAAGATGACAGCCTCGAGGTTGCTCCCAACCTCCCAATATGGTACTCACTACCTTTGCTGCCCACACTCTGCTAGGATTCTCACATATCACTGCTCAGCGTTGGGCACTCCTCAGGCATGACCATGTGTTTCCCTGGCCTGTGGGCTAAGCTCTACCACCTCAACTCCATGGACTCAGCTTGGGTGCTCCTTACTGTCTGTGCTAACCTGGCTTACCTGGCTTGGTCCATCTGCTTAGCACAGCAACGGCTCTCTTTATTAACTGTCCATCTTTGTACCCATAGCCTCCACATCCTTCCTTCACTCAACTCCACTCAGGCAACTGGTCTTCTGCTGACTCCTTCTTTTTCTCACTGCCACCAACTTGACGACATGTAACACCATAAGGAAAATTCTATGCTGCCAAGGGCTTCTCCCTCACCCACCTGAGAACCCCAGGATTGCCTCTTGTTTGATTAGAGCCGCCCCTTTCATCCAATGCCCATTTCACTCTAATTAATCTCTACTCCTCCATCTTCATTCATTTTAAAACTGAATTTTTGCATGCCCCACATACTCATTTTAGAACTCCCAGTTTCAGCTTCAGCCTTCAGCCTATTTCACAGCACAGCCATTCAGCCTCTCACTTCTTCTTTCTTAATATTTATTTATTTATTATTTGGCTGGTCCGGGTCTTAGTTGTGACATATAGATCTAGTTCCCCTACCAGGGATTGAACCCGAGTCCTCTGCATTGGGATCTCCAAGTCTTAGCCACTGGACCCCCAGGGAAGTCCCCTACTCTGACTTCCTTTATGCTAACCTACTTTTCAGAAAAGCCTAGGTCTCTCCTCTTCTTGGAGTCCTTACGATCTTGATGGAGAATCTCTCCAGTCTGACTGCTGTGTGCTTGCCGTGAGGATTAGTGAGGCATCAGAATAGTCTGGCAGCCACACTGCGCTCCCCCTGCAGCTGCCATACCCGCTTCTCAGAAGCCACCCAGCAGGGAACCTCTCCCATCAGCAGAGAGCTGCAGGCAGGAGCAGCTCCTTGTGATATTCCTCTCAAAACGCAGGTGGGGAAGGTCAGCATGTGTGTAAGTCCTTGTGCAGGACTCCTCAAAAGCTTCCAGTGAAACTCATCAAGTACATAAAGAAGCAGTCATCAGAATATGTGAGTTTTATCCATCCCATTCCACAAACTGCTGCTAGAAGTAAATTACCATATTTACCCTTTTCCTTCACCAGATAATATTGCTGTTTCCCTGCTGTCCTATGTTAAAATTGAAATCATTTAAAATATATAGGAGATGTTTTTATTCTTAACAAAGTTATTACAGAACAGTTGGAAAAGACAAAGTATAAAGATAATAAAAATCACCTGTGTGATATCATGATTTATAATAATACGTATTTAGTCTTTGTCCAGTTTCTGGCACAGAGCTCCTAAAACCCTTGAATATCCTACGGGATGAGAGCAACAAGTGTGTCTTTTGTTATGTTAATGAAGCCACTTTTAGACCACACCTAAGGACAGGGGCTGGTTGCCAATGGAGCCAGCCTTATGACTACAGGAACTCTCAGTCTCCCCACTTAGCTTCCACTGTCCGCAGGGAAAGGAGAGGGGCTGGAGATTGAGTTCAACCATCAATGGCCGATGACTTAATCAATCATGCCTATGTAATAAAGACTCCATAAATCCCTGAAAAGACACAGTTTGGAGAGCTCCTGGGTTGCTGAACACATGGATGTTTGGGGAGAGTGGCATTCAGAGAATATGGAAACGCCAAGGCCCTTCCCACACATGTTGCCTTTGGCATCTCCTCCATCTGGCTGTCATCTAGCAAGTAAATTGTTTTCCTAAGTTCTGTGAGCTGCTCTAGCAAATTAGTAGAATGCAAGGCACGGGGTGCAGGGTAGGGGGGCAGGGGAGGGAGTGGTAATGCGAACCTCTGATTTATAGCCACTTGGTCAGGAGCACAGGACTTGCAACAGGTCAGAACAACATGGACTTGTGATTTGCATCTAAAGTGGAGGGCAATCTTGTGGGACTGAGCCCTTAACCTGTGGAACCTGATGCTATCTCTGGGTAGATAGTGTCAGAATTGAAATGAATTATGGGACACTCAACGGGTGTTGGGCTTCCCAGGTGGTATTAATGGTAGAGAACCCATCTGCCAATGCAGGAGACATAGGAGATGCAGATTCAGTCCTTGAGTCAGCAAGATCCCCTGGAAGAGGACATGGCGACCCACTCCAATATTCTTACCTGGAGAACCCCAAGGGCAGAGGAACCTGGTGGACTACAGTCCATAGGGTCGTACAGAGTCAGACATGATTGAAGCAACTTAGCACACATGCACACAACTGGTAATTCCTTGGTATGTGGAACCAAGCCTACCAGTCCCCCACTTTGGAATTGGGTGGCAGAAACATAATCTGTCATCCCATCTCCTAGAAATATGATAATATTTTGGAATACTGCCTAGCAGCTGTGTGTGCATGTATGTAGAAATATCTGTGTGTTTCTTGTCTGTTTTAGACAATTAGGATACCTAATACTATTTCAGGATACAGCTGGACTGTAACTCAGTTAATTGTTTCATATCATCAGGTATTCTTCCAACTGCTCCTTACTATAAACAATGCTGCTACAATGAACATCCTTGAGGAATTACTGGATCAAAAGACACGAGCAATACAGTGGAATATTATTCAGTCATTAAAAAGAGGGAAATCTTGCCATTTGCAATGACATGGATAAAACTCGAGGGCGTTATGTTAAGTGAAATGTCAGACAGAGAAAGACCAAACTGTATGATTCCACGTATATATGGAGTCTAACAACACTGAACTCATAGACACAGAGAATAGAATGGCAGTTACCAGGGGCTGGGGGGATGGGTAGAGGTTAGTCAAAAGGTACAAACTTGCAGATATAAGACAAATAAGCTCCAAGGATCTAACATATAGCATGGTGACTATAGTCAACAATAGTGTACAGTATACTTGACAATGTTATTATAGTAGAGCTTTTTATGTTCTCACCATAACAACAACAAAAATGTTACCATTATGTGAAGGAAAGGATATGTTAACTGATCTTGTTGTGGTAAACATTTCACAATATATATGTGTATCAAATCATCACATTGCACACCTTAACTTTACACAGAGTTGTGACTTCCCTGGTGGTCCAGTGGCTAAGATTCCTTGCTCCCAGTGCAGGAGTCCTGGATTCAACCCCTGTTTAGGGAACTAGATCCCACATGCTACAACTAAGAGTTCGAATGTCACACCCTGGCACAGCCAAATACATAAAAAATTAAATAAACATTTTAATACATATATTAAACATTGCATATACATAAGGTTATATGTAAGTCATAATTCAATAAATTTGAGGAAAAGAGATATGTCCTCTTTAAGACTTTTTATTCATTGTACCAAATTGTCCCCCAAAAAGTAAAAATTAATTTTTATTTCATTCACTCAGTGAGAGTTTTTATTTCATGGAATCCTTCTTGCCCACAATAGATAATTTCATTTTTCTAGTGCTTTGCCAATTTGATATTTGTAGGTAAACAGAATATTAATTTGTACCCCTTGTTAGGAATTATACGTTTTTTTCATGTGCTTATAGGTCTATCCTATCTCAATTAAACTCACTAGTACAACCTCACACCCTTCTACTGCTGCACCCATCCAGCTTCCTAATTTCATTTCTTATGACTTCCCACCAATCTGTGGCCTACACTAGTCAAGCTCATCTTTTAGAACTCTTCATACGTATGACCATCTAACATATAACAATCACCTGCTGTGTGTTAGGCAATGCACAGTGCTTTACAAGTATTAACTCATTTAATTCTCACAAACACCTTATAAGGAAGGTATTATGTTGTTGTTGTTCAGTGTCTATGCAACCCCGTGAACTGCAGCACACCAGGCTTCCCTGTCCTTCACCATCTCCCAGAGTCTGCTCAAATTCATGTCCATTGAGTTGATGATGTCACCCAACCATCTCATCCTCTGTCGCCACCTTCTCCTCCTGCCTTCAATCTTTCCTAGCATCAGAGTCTTTTCTAATGAGTCAGCTCTTTGCATCAGGTGGCCAAAGTATTGACATGGACACATGGGACTTCCCTGGTGGTCCAGTGGCTAAGGCTCTGCACTCCCAATGCAGAGGGCCTGAGTTTGATCCTTGGTCAGAGAAATAGATCCCACATGCCACAGCTAAGAGTTTGCATGCCACAACTAAACAGCCCACATGCTGCAATGAAGCCTGAAGATCCTGCATGCCACAGCTGAGACCCAGCATAGCCAAATAAATAAAGAATATATATAATAAACACACATGTGATAAAAATATATAATAAACCAAAAGTGTGGACACTGGCATAAATAGATTAATTAACATTCCCAAGGCCCCACAGCTTGAATCTTGAATCTTGGGGCATCAAATATTCAAATCCAGAAAACCGGCTCAAACACCCACAACAGGCTGCAATGGTAACATGACAAGTCTTCCTTTAATTCCATCAATGAGAAAATTTTTTAAATGTTAAGTATAGTTGGGATTTAAACTTGAAGATAAAGGGCAAGCCAGCATTTCCACATCTTGCTAAAAAGGTACAACAGGGGCTGAGTTCAGTTGTTTCAACTGAAACAACTAAAAAAACAGACAAAGAGAGCATGCAATTATCTTTAAGTTCAGCCAGTGTTTGGGCTTTCCAGGTGGCTCAATGATAAAAAAAAATTTGCCTGCCAATGCAAGAGATATGAGATGCGGGTTCAGTCCCTGGGGTAGGAGGAATCCCTGGAGGAGGGCATGGTAACCCACTCCAGTATTCTTCCATGGACAGAGGAGCTTAGCAGGCTCTAGTTAATGGGGTCACAAAGAGTTGGACACTGAATGACAAAGCGTACACACACACACACACACACACACACACACACACACAGAGTAGTTACTGCTTATCAGTTTTACTCAGGCACTGCCAGTCACATGCTCTATTTCCCCATATGAGTAGAATATTCTACATGGGTTAGCTCAGTAATTTAACGCCAAGCTAAATTTTGATGAAGAATATCCTATCATTGATCCACAAATTAAAATTGATATTTCATTTGTATTAACCTGATTTTATAGAAAAAGATTCATGAGGATAATGGACTACATGTGATCAGTTCAGTTCAGCTCAGTCACCCAGTCGTGTCCGACTCTTTGCGACCCCATGAGTTGCAACATGCTAGGCCTCCCTGTCCATCACCAACTCCCGGAGTCCACCCAAACCCATGTCCATTGAGTCGGTGATGCCATCCAACCATCTCATCCTCTGTTGTCCCCTTCTCCTCCTGCCCTCAATCTTTCCCAGCATCAGGGTCTTTTCCAATGAGTCAGCTCTTCGCATCAGGTGGCCAAAGTATGGGAGTTTCAGCTTCAACATCAGTCCTTCCAATGAACACTCAGGACTGATCTCCTTTAGGATGGACTGGTTGGATCTAATACAGAATATATAAACTTATATAAATTTTATATATTTTGTAATATATAAAGTTTATTTTTAAATATCAAGAAATGAAGTCAATGTGCATATGTGTATATATCATATATGGTTTGTATATCATATATGTATGCTATGTACAAGCTTTTAACTGAAAATAGAGTATATATTTTTAACAAAAAAGAAAATAAAATGACAAAGTTCATCATTGGAGAGGAAACATACAACACAGTTTATTACTTCTCAAAAATAGCATCCTAGGCCAGAGTCTCTTGAAGGAATTTGTATTAACTATAACATTTTAAGTAGAGATATTCAACTTTACAGTTGTTGTTTTTTTGAGATCTTAGGTAAGTTACTTTTTGAGATACATTTTTCTCTGTCAGGATAGCATGTTGAATACTGTAAAACTTTATCTGAGTCTATTAAAAATGAAAGTGAAAGTCTCTCAGTCATGTCCAACTCTTTGCAACCCCATGGACTGTACAGTCCAACGAATTCTCCAGGCCAGAATACTGGAGTGGGTAACCATTCCCTTATCCAGAGGATCTTCCCAACTCAGGGATTGAACCCAGGTCTCCCACATTGCAGGAGGATTCTTTACCAGCTTAGCTACAAGGGAAGCCCATAAAAATATGTAATAAAAATAAAATAAAATGTATAATATTAAAAATAATAAAAATATATAATTTAAAAAACAGACAAAAAGGTACGAAACAATGGTTCTCAAGACATTGGCAACCAGGCAATGCAGGATAGTGATTGTTGGGAAATGGAATACAAATGAGGTGAGTCCTATAGTTGCTCCAGCTTACTTCCTGGACAAAGTTTCCAGGCCAGCGTACAGGAGGGGGAGCCCAGGTGGAGTGCAGTAGTGCCCCAGAGTTTAGGAGATAAAGTGAGAGTCCTGGAGGGCCAGGTGGTTTGCCAGAGGCCAGAAAATCAGAAAGGAAAAAGCTGCATCAAATGAGGACTCCAGAGATCTGCACTGGGTCCCCCCTAAAGTATACAGCTGAGTTTAGAACAGTGCATGTATGAGGAAATAATCCTAGACTGGTGAAAGAACAACCTGAAAGGATTAGAAAGAAGAATCCTTGAAACACACAGGCCCAGGAAAGGTGCCTGTTCCTACTAGTCAGACTGAAAGATCTCATGATTCACAGGACATCCTACAGTCAATTGGAAGATCACACCTCAGCAGCTGGGATGGGGGAGATCAGCTTTAGACTAACTAATGTCCTTGTTCTGCCTAACAAAGCTTAAATGTAAGAACTGAAAGAGCAAAACTGCTTCCAAGAAACTTCACTGGGTTCTATAACAAAATTTGAGAATGTATTAGGAATACAAAAATATCTAGCATTCAACTAAAAATTGCCAGGTATGCAAAGAAGGGGGACATTAAGACCTATAATATCAACTGGAATATATCAATCAACTGAACCTGATCCAGAAATGACATATATGAGAGAATTAGGACACAAAAATAGTTATTATAACTGTATTCTATATGCTCAAAAAATCAGAAGACTGGGCATATTAAGTATACGTATACAAGAAACTTTAAAAAGAATGTAACTGAACTTCTTGGAATGAAAACTACAAATGTTTCAGATGAAAAACATACTGGATATGACTAACGGTAAATCAGAGAAAGCAGAAGAAAGGATTAATGGATTTTTAGAAGAGCAATGGAAACCATCCAAAATGAAACATGAAGAGAAAAAAGGAAGAGTATCAGTGAGCTGTGAGACCCCTCAGTGGCCTAATATACATGTTATCTTCAAAGGGGAAGAAAGAGACGGGAAACAGATAAAGACAGCTGAAGAAATAATTAACCAAAAAGTTTCCAAATTTTTTTTTCCATTTATTTTTATTAGTTGGAGGCTAATTACTTTATATCATTACAGTAGTTTTTGTCATACATTGAAATGAATTAGCCATGGATTTACATGTATTCCCCATCCCAGTCCCCCCTCCCACCTCCCTCTCCACCCGATCCCTCTGGGTCTTCCCAGTGCACCAGGCCCGAGCACTTGTCTCATGCACCCAACCTGGGCTGGTGATCTGTTTCACCCTAGATAATATACATGTTTCAATGCTGTTCTCTTGAAACATCCCACCCTCGCCTTCTCCCAGAGCTCACAAGTCTGTTCTATACATCTGAGTCTCTTTTTCTGTTTTGCATATAGGGTTATCGTTACCATCTTTCTAAAGTCCACATATATGTGTTAGTATACTGTAATGGTCTTTATCTTTCTGGCTTACTTCGCTCTGTATAATGGGCTCCAGTTTCATCCATCTCATTAGAACTGATTCAAATGAATTCTTTTTAATGGCTGAGTAATATTCCATGGTGTATATGTACCACAGCTTCCTCGTCCATTCGTCTGCTGATGGGCATCTGGGTTGCTTCCATGTCCTGGCTATTATAAACAGTGCTGCGATGAACATTGGGGTGCACGTGTCTCTTTCAGATCTGGTTTCCTTGGTGTGTATGCCCAGAAGTGGGATTGCTGGGTCATATGGCAGTTCTATTTCCAGTTTTTTAAGAAATCTCCACACTGTTTTCCATAGTGGCTGTACTAATTTGCATTCCCACCAACAGTGTAAGAGGGTTCCCTTTTCTCCACACCCTCTCCAGCATTTATTGCTTGTAGACTTTTGGATAGCAGCCATCCTGACTGGCGTATAATGGTACCTCATTGTGGTTTTGATTTGCATTTCTCTGATAATGAGTGATGTTGAGCATCTTTTCATGTGTTTGTTAGCCATCTGTATGTCTTCCTTGGAGAAATGTCTGTTGGGTTCTTTGGCCCATTTTTTGATTGGGTCATTTATTTTTCTGGAGTTGAGCTGGAGGAGTTGCTTGTATATTTCTGAGATTAATCCTTTGTCTGTTGCTTCGTTTGCTATTATTTTCTCCCAATCTGAGGGCTGTCTTTTCACCTTGCTTATAGTTTCCTTTGTTGTGCAAAAGCTTTTAAGTTTCATTAGGTCCCATTTGTTTATTTTTGCTTTTATTTCTAATATTCTGGGACGTGGGTCATAGAGGATCCTGCTGTGATTTATGTCGGAGAGTGTTTTGCCTATGTTCTCCTCTAGGAGTTTTATAGTTTCTGGTCTTACATTTAGATCTTTAATCCATTTTGAGTTTATTTTTGTGTATGGTGTTAGAAAGTGTTCTAGTTTCATTCTTTTACAGGTGGTTGACCAGTTTTCCCAGCACCACTTGTTAAAGAGGTTATCTTTTTTCCATTGTATATCCTTGCCTCCTTTGTCGAAGTTAAGGTGACCATAGGTTTGTGGATTTATCTCTGGGCTTTCTATTCTGTTCCATTGATCTATATTTCTGTCTTTGTGCCAGTACCATACTGTCTTGATGACTGTGGCTTTGTAGTAGAGTCTGAAGTCAGGCAGATTGATTCCTCCAGTTCCATTCTTCTTTCTCAGGATTACTTTGGCTATTCGAGGTTTTTTGTATTTCCATACAAATTGTGAAATTATTTGTTCTAGTTCTGTGAAAAATACCGTTGGTAGCTTGATAGGGATTGCATTGAATCTATAGATTGCTTTGGGTAGTATAGCCATTTTGACAATATTGATTCTTCCAATCCATGAACACGGTATATTTCTCCATCTGTTTGTGTCCTCTTTGATTTCTTTCATCAGTGTTTTATAGTTTTCTATGTATAGGTCTTTTGTTTCTTTAGGTAGATATACTCCTAAGTATTTTATTCTTTTTGTTGCAATGGTGAATGGTATTGTTTCCTTAATTTCTCTTTCTGTTTTCTCATTGTTAGTGTATAGGAATGCAAGAGATTTCTGTGTGTTAATTTTATATCCTGAAACTTTACTGTATTCATTGATTAGCTCTAGTAGTTTTCTGGTAGAGTCTTTAGGGTTTTCTATGTAGAGGATCATGTCATCTGCAAACAGCGAGAGTTTCACTTCTTCTTTTCCTATCTGGATTCCTTTTACTTCTTTTTCTGCCCTGATTGCTGTGGCCAAAACTTCCAAAACTATGTTGAATAGTAGTGGTGAGAGTGGGCACCCTTGTCTTGTTCCTGATTTCAGGGGAAATGCTTTCAATTTTTCACCATTGAGGGTGATGCTTGCTGTGGGTTTGTCATATATAGCTTTTATTATGTTGAGGTATGTTCCTTCTATTCCTGCTTTCTGGAGAGTTTTAATCATAAATGGATGTTGAATTTTGTCAAAGGCTTTTTCTGCATCTATTGAGATAATCATATGGTTTTTATCTTTCAATTTGCTAATGTGGTGTATTACATTGATTGACTTGCGGATATTAAAGAATCCTTGCATTCCTGGGATAAAGCCCAGTTGGTCATAATGAATGATTTTTTTAATATGTTGTTGGATTCTGTTTGCTAGAATTTTGTTAAGGATTTTTGCATCTATGTTCATCAGTGATATTGGCCTGTAGTTTTCTTTTTTTGTGGCATCTTTGTCTGATTTTGGAATTAGGGTGATGGTGGCCTCATAGAATGAGTTTGGAAGTTTACCTTCTTCTGCAATTTTCTGGAAGAGTTTGAGTAAGATAGGCGTTAGCTCTTCTCTAAATTTTTGGTAGAATTCAGCTGTGAAGCCATCTGGTCCTGGGCTTTTGTTTGCTGGAAGATTTCTGATTACAGTTTCGATTTCCTTGCTTGTGATGGGTTTGTTAAGATCTTCTATTTCTTCCTGGTTCAGTTTTGGAAAGTTATACTTCTCTAAGAACTTGTCCATTTCTTCCAAGTTGTCCATTTTATTGGCATAGAGCTGCTGGTAGTAGTCTCTTATGATCCTTTGTATTTCAGTGTTGTCTGTTGTGATCTCTCCATTTTCATTTCTAATTTTGTTTAAAAATTTCCAAATTTAACAAGAACTGTAACCCACAGATCCAAGAAGCTCAGTGAACGCCAAGCACAGTTCAGTTCAGTTCAGTTGCTCAGTCGTGTCTGACTCTTTGCGACCCCGTGAATTGTAGCACGCCAGGCCTCCCTGTCCATCACCAACTCCCGGGGTCCACCCAAACCCATGTCCATCAAGTTGGTGATGCCATCCAACCATCTCATCCTCTGTCGTCCTCTTCTCCTCCTGCCCTCAATCTTTCCCAGCATCAGGGTCTTTTCCAGTGAGTCAGCCCTTCGTATCAGGTGGCCAAAGTATTGGAATTTCAGCTTCAACATCAGTCCTTCCAGTGAACACCCAGGATTGATCTCCTTTAGGATGGACTGGTTGGATCTCCTTGCAGTCCAAAGGACTCTCAAGAGTCTTCTCCAACACCACAGTTCAAATGCATCAATTCTTTGGTGCTCAGCTTTCTTTATAGTCCAACTCTCACATCCATACATGACTACTGGAAAAACCATAGCCTTGACTAGACGGATCTTTGTTGGCAAAGTAATGTCTCTGCTTTTTAATATGCTGTCTAGGTTGGTCATAACTTTCCTTCCAAGAAGTAAGCGTCTTTTAATTTCATGGCTGCAATCACCATCTGCAGTGATTTTGGAGCCCAAAAAAATAAAGTCTGCCACTGTTTGCACTGTTTCCCCATCTATTTGCCATGAAGTGATGGGACCAGATGCCATGATCTTAGTTTTCTGAATGTTGAGCTTTAAGCCAGCTTTTTCACTCTCCTCTTTCACTTTCTTCAAGAGGCTCTTTAGTTCTTCTTCACTTTCTGCCATAAAGGTGGTGTCATCTGCATATCTGAGGTTATTGATATTTCTCCCGGCAATCTTGATTCCAGCTTGTGCTTCCTCCAGCTCATCATTTCTCATGATGTACTCTGCATATAAGTTAAATAAGCACAAGAAAGTAGAAAAAAAATTACACCAAAGACATCACCTACACCAGCACCTACACAGGAAATAACGATAAAGAAAGCATTTCAAACAGAAAGAATGATACCAAACAAAAATTCCAATTTACAAAAAGGAATGAAGGGCATCAGAAATAGTTACTATGTAGATAAATATATGAACTTCCACTTTAAAAAATAGTTATTTATTTGGTAGCACTGGTTTAGTTGCAGCACACAGGATCACTGATCTTTACGGCAAGCTGGATCTTTAGTTGCTGTATGAAAGAACCCTTAGTTGCAGCATGTGGGATCTAGCTCCCCCATCAGGGATCAAATCCAGCCCCCTGCACTGGGAGTGCAGAGTCTTAGTCACTGGCCAGGGTTGGATCCCTGTGTTGGGAAGAGCCCCTGGAGTAGAAAATGGCAACCTACTCCGGTATTCTCGCCTGGAAAACCCCACAGACAGCGGAGCCTGGCGAGCTACAGTCCATGGGGCTGCAAAGAGTCAGACACGACTCAGTGGCTGAGCACAAACGCATGCACATCTTAGGGAAAACAAAGGGCAAACTAAACCCAAGGCTGTGAAAAGAGAGAAATAAAACAGAATTTTAAAAATAGACAAAGTCAATGAAACTGTCTTAGTCAATTTGGGCTGCTATAAAAATTATCGTGGGCTAGTTTAAACAACAAAAATTTATTTCTAACAATTCCGGAGACAGGAAATCTGAGACAGGAAATCCAAAATCAGAATACTGGTATAGCCAGGTTCTGAGAAAGATCTCAAATCAAAGATCTCAACTTCAACTGTAAGGAACTAGAAAAAGAGAAGCAAATGAAATGCAAAGCAAGCAGAAGAAAGGAAACAATAAAGATCAGGACAGAAATCAACAAAACAGAAAAACAACAGAGAAAAAATTCAGTGAATCCAAAAAGCTGGTTATTTGAGAAGACTAATAAAAGCTACACACCTGTAGTCAGCGTGGCTGGGTCCGCTTGGAAGCAGTGGGAGGGAAGGCTTAGAAAAGAGCAAGAGTAAGTGTGAAAGGTTTTGATTTGTGCTGATTGTTTCATGTATATCAAAACTTACCAAGTTATATACATTTTAAATATGTGTAATTTATTGCAATCTTTTAAAGGACAATTTTTTCAATTTTTAAAGCAGGCTTTGGGGACTTCCTTGGTGGTACAGTGGATAAGAATCTGCCTGCCAATGCTGGGGATACAGGTTCGATCCCTGGTCCGGGAAGATTTCACGTGCCACAGAGCAACTAAGCCTGTGCACAACTACTGAAGCCCATGTGCCTAAAGACTGTGGTCCACAACGAGAGAAGCCCCAGCAATGAGCAGCCAGTGTGCTGCAATGAAGAGTAGCCCCCATTCAACAAAGCTAGAGAGAGCCCGAATGCAGCAACTAAGACCCAAGACAGCCAAAAATAAAGATAAATATATAAAACAGGCTTTGAGTAAATTTTTCATCTTCCTCTTGGTATCACTCTTTTTGTATCTTACATTTGATCCTGGTTACTTTTTCTTATTGGGATAAAAAAAATAACACACATACAGACTCAACTTCCAAAAATATTAGCCTTCAATCTAAAACTGATTTTCTTTCACACATTTTCCTTTACAACTTATCTTGGCACCTTCCCGTGTTATTCAGTTTGTCTCAGCTACCAGGGGTGTTGATGGGGGAGAGCTGGTTTCTAAGGTAACCATAGACAGGATGGTACCCCGCTTAGGAGGCTGGGGTGCACACCTTAGAGGTGACACCTCAGACAATGCAGACCTTCTCTCAGTGGGAGTCAAGGAGAGGAGCCCCTTCTCCACTGAATGCCTTGAGATCCTCAAAAGTAAAGAGCGAGCAACTTTCTGGGGGTGACATCTCGAGGGACACTGAGAAGGGAGACAAAGAAGTGAGAGCTCTAGGGTAAAATCTGCTGGTCACCGCTTAATGGGAAAAACGACTCTCTGGAGGGCTGAGGAGTTAAACCACTGACCTCTACTTCTAGCTCCATGCTCCCCAGTTTCTCCTTCTTTCTGATAAGGTTTTGCCTATGTGTTGTTTCTGCTTTTTGTTTGTTTGTTTTGCTTTCACCAATGCCTGCAGCATACAGGCAGCACAGTTGACAGTTAAGCATAGACTCTGTGGCCAGACTGCTTTGTTCCCCAGCTCTGAGACCCTGAGCAAGTTATTTCACTTCCTTGAGCCTCTGTTTCCCATCTGAAAACAAGGATGATAATAATAACCACCTCCAAAGGCCGCTGAAATGATCTAGTGGTTAACACTTGCAGTTTGTTTAGAAGAGTATTTACCCAGTAAGCACTATGTATGTTTGGGGTGTTATTATTTTTTCACATTAAAATTTTATTGGGAACTCAACAGGTTAAATGGAGAAGGCAATGGCAACCCACTCCAGTACTCTTGCCTGGAAAATCCCATGGACAGAGGAGCCTGGTAGCTGCAGTCCATGGGGTCTCGAAGAGTTGGACACGACTGAGCGACTTCACTTTCACTTTTCACTTTCATGCATTGGAGAAGGAAATGGCAACCCACTCCAGTGTTCTTGCCTGGAGAATCCCAGGGATGGCGGAGCCTGGTGGGCTGCCATCTGTGGGGTCGCACAGAATCGGACACGACTGAAATGACTTCGCAGCAGCAGCAGCAGTAACAGGTTAAATGACCAGAATGTTCTGAGTGACAATGAAATGATGTCTGTAACAGTTTAATGTTGGTTATTCTGGCTATCCAGCAATATGCTAGAGAAATCTGAATCAGCTAAAAATAAATCACAAAATTTCTCACTCTTAGGACTAAACAACTTAATTAAGCAAAACTGTGAACATCATCTTTCCAACTGATAAAGGTTGAAGAGGGATAAAAGATCACCGACAAACCGTAGCACCATGTTTTTATTTGCTAGGCCTGTCTCCTAACAGCATCTCAAAAGGAGAATGACTGAAATCTGTCTTTCTGAGTCCATCTTTCTAAGACGATACATTTGGTTTGGACTGGGGATGTCTGCAGGAAAAAGTTGCTTCTCTACAACTTACATTGTGAACCATTCAAGTTTCTCCACCACAGCTTCCAGTCAGCTATTCAATTAAATACTAAGTTTCTAGAATCTGTCTCTGCAAAGAAAAAAAAAAAGGTTTTTTTCTCTTTGCTTCTCACACCTAAAAATAAAGAGGTATAAACTCAAGCCTAAACAATCAGACTAATGGGATTTCACGCAAATCACCTAAAACCCTTCTCTGCCATAGTTTTCTGAGGTGTAAATAAATTTAACATAACAACTAATGAACAAAGCAAGAATGTTGTACAGAGACAGTTCATTTATTAACAGAGTTCTTGGGAAAAAGGTAAAATAATTATTAATTTAAGATAATATTTTTAAAAGTTTAGTCATGTTTTCCTGCCCAGCGTGCTATAGTTTATAACAGCGCTCCCCAACCTTTTTGGTACCAGGGACTGGTTTCGCAGAAGACAATTTTCCCATTGACTGGGGGCAGAAAGGGGATGGTTTCCAGATGATTCAAGAGCATCACATTTATTATGCACTTTATTTCTATTATTATTACATCAGCTCCACCTCGGATCATCAGGTACTAGACCCTAGAGGTTGGGAACCCCTTGTTTACAGAGCCCAGGCTTGACTTTATTTAATCCATACAACCTGCAAACATCAGATTACAAAGCTCGAAAGGGATATAGCCCAGAACAAACTCAGTTCTTTGGAGTCCTAGTCTAGAGCTCTTTTCATTCACCAACAACTGCTTCCGGACTCCTACAACCTGGTTTGTCTTGGGTACAATCTAATTTTTTTTTTTTTTTCTCCCCTGAACTGAGATTTAGCAGTTCACTTACATGGCCAGCTAACTTCAGGGAGTTCTATCCTGCTAAGGTCACTCCCCACAACCCCAGAGTCTTCAAGGTGGAGTAGACAAAGAGATGCATTGCTCTACAAGAGGAAAATACTTAAGTGCATTCACAGTACCATTTAACTATAGCAAAAATAACTTCTTATTTAAGCTTTATATTAATAGGTATTATTATTTATCTTTAACATACAGACTGACCTAGCACTCTCACAGGATCACTACTTCCGAAGCCATCTGTCATGTGCAGTATGTGAGATGTTTCCAGGAAGCAGCCATAATGCCACACATAGTTCAGGCATTCAGTTTCTTTATAACCTATGCCATTCACTGGATAAAAATAAGCCTCTTAATTGCTACAAATGTTACAACTTTTAGTAAACACAGGGAAAATGACCATGAAAATTCTTGTTCTGTGAGATTCATTGGTTATCTCCTGAGACAGGCCTAAAAAGAGATACTGAACAAAGCAGGGATACACATTTTCATTTTACCAAGTTCTATCTGATAGAACATTTTACAAAGTCCTATCAGAAATGGCTGGCAAGAGTATACTATCAAGCATTTAAAAAAAACAAACAGCAAAAACCCACTTAATCTGTCCCTTCAAGGTGAAGATGAGTCTATTAATTAGTGAGAACATTACTGTTTTTCTAAACTCATGCTTATGGGGAAAGTATTTTGAAAACCTGACTGAAATGGTTGCAAAATTGCTATTTTCAACTTTATTTTTGGCCACCCCATGTGGCATGTGGGATCTTAGTTCTCCAACCAGGGATCAGACCCACATCCCCTGCATTGAAAACTGGAAATCTTAACCACTGGACTGCCAGGGAAGTCCCTGTTATTTTTTTAATTATCAAAAAGAGTGTGTTTCATCAGTAAAAATTTTGTCTGCACACTTGAAAACTAAGAAACAAAATTTTAAATTTGTTTAAAAAATCTAAATGATACTTCCAAGGGGGTTTGAACCCATATGCTAAAATATAAAATGTAAAACCTTCCCATCATCCAAGAAGGACTGATTGACTTACACTGTAAATTTACTAGTTGAATTTCGATCAAAAGTCTTTGCATCTTGGTGAATGGGACTGGAAGATGAGTATCATAATTTAATAAATGCAATCAAGAATGTACTTCTGCTTGAATCTACCTCTTTGACAAGTATCTTTTCCAGTCATGATTCATTCCAATCATTAACATTCACTAAAAAATATGATTTTAAAACATACTTCATCTTTATTTTAAATAATCTTTCAATATTTCTACTCTAGAGCAAGATTTATAAAGTATGTAATAAAATATATGCTGGCTTCCTGGTGGCTCAGAGGTCAAGAATCCGCCTGCCAATCAGGAGATGCGGGTTCAATCCCTGCATTGGGAAGAGCCCCTGGAGAAGGAAATGGCTACTCACTCCAGTTTCTTGCCTGGGAAATCCTACGGACAGAGGAGACTGGCGGGCTACATTCCATGGGTTGCAAAAGAGTTGGACACGACTTAGGATCTAAACAACAATAAAATACATGTAAATAATTGCTTAAAAATATTACATAGATTAAAGAAGCATGGTAAGAAAAATGTTTGGTGACCACTGATCTATCACTACCGAGTGTACACAATTGGGACCATTGTTTTTGCAGGTAGTATAGAAAGGGAATAAACAAGGTCAGTAGCAATTTGAACTGTGTTGCCTGATTCCCGGCAGGACTCCTGTCTTTGGAGGTTCTGGCTTATGGGTTGGTAGAGATGGGGTGCAAGTCTTTCTTTCATATACCAACTTGTATCCGGTATAATTCAGGTTATTAGTTTCTTTTTCCTCTTGCTCTTTGCAAACTCATCACTTCTAGCAGTGATGAGTGCTGAGGTCACTCAGCTCGCTCTTTATGGATGTGTATGGGCAAATACACATATACATGGATTTCACCCCAGAACAATCACGGTGGTGTGGAAGGCAGAGACCACGAGCAAACACACCACCGCCCGCAGGGTATTTTACGATAGCATTCACCCAGGCGCAAAGACCAAGGTCACTTCCCAGCCCTATTAAAAAGCTTCCTTTTGGTCTTAATTATTTTTAATCATAACGCTTGGGACCTTCTGACTAATGTCATGTTACTTGGAAAGATTTAGGAACTGTGATTCTATGAGAGGAGGTTATGAAAATAGAACTGTCCCTGAAAGGATTTTCCATCGAGTTCAAAAACAGTTTACCCAGACGGGTAGTAAGATGCCCAAACAATCGGGGCGGCAAGACCAGAGGGGTCTCTTCCGTGGGTCTAAGAAGTGAGGAGGGCCATCGAAATGGGAGAAAACTGTTGAGAGCTCCTGGCACCCGGGCTGGAGGCCGCGACAAATGTCTGAAAAATGAGAAATGCGGTGGAGGTAAAGCGAGCGCTGGCGGGGGCGGGGTGGGAGCAGAGGTGACGACGGTGCACGCCGAAACTGGCCCACGTGAGGAGGGGGCCTGGGCGCGCCGGGCCCCGCAGCAGGGGGGCAAGGGGGGTAGAAAACAAAGGTCAGGTCTCGTGAATTCAGGGCAGTAAAAAGGGGGAAAGCACCCAAGGGAAAGCAGCGAGTAGGTGGCCGCAGTGGTGACGGCGTCGGGGACTGCGCGCCGTGATTCTCGGGGTCCGGGCCGGGGTCGCCGGCGAGCCAGGCCGGGAAAAGCCGGGGATCCGGCTAAGACCGGGATCGGTTAGGCCGCACCGAAAGGCAGGGCCGGCGACTGTGGGGCCGCGGCGGGGACCGGCCGAGGACCAGCGGCGAGGGGTCGCGGCGGGGCAGGGCGCGCAGGGAGACCGGGAGAGAGGCGGGCGGGGCGGGAGCCGCGGCCGCAGCGCCCAAAGAAGGGAAGGGCGGTCGGCTTCCCGCCCCCGCCCCCTGCCGCGGCGTGAGTGCGGGGGAAAGGCCGGCGGGCAGCGCTGGGAGGAGGGGCAGGCTGCGGCCCCGCCCCCGCCGGAGCGAGGGTAGGAGAAAGGCTCGCGGGGAAGGCGGAGGGCGGGCAGCGCGGGGAGGGGGCGGCCGGCGGGGCCTGCGCCCGAGCGAGCGGCGAGCCGGGGGGGGGGAAGGGGCCCGGAAGGAGGCGAGCGCGGCCGCGACGCCGGGAGCCGGACGCCCGCCGGTGCCGGCCTGCCGCCGCCGCCTTTCCTGCCTGCGCCCGAGCGCGGAGTCTCGCGGCTGCGGAGGCCGGAGTGCGGCGGTCGGGCGTGGGGCGAGCGGGCAAGCGGGGCTGGGAGCCGGAGGCCGCCGGCGGTCCTGCGCCAGGCGCGGTGGGCTCTTGCCTGCGAGGTTAGGCGAGGGGCGGAAAGGGAGGAAAAAGAGAGGCCGAGCGAGAGAAGCCAGGCGATCGGATTGTCCAGGAGGCTGGTGTGGAGGAATATCCCACCCCGAACTCAAATCCACAATAATAATCCAAACTATTAATAATAAGGGGCAGTTTTCCTGGCCAGGCGAGAGGGAGAGCAGGGGAAACGGGAAGAAGCGAAAGCTTCGTTTCATGGAGGCTGAGGCTAGAGAAAATTTCGGAGCCTGGATGTGGAGGAGCAAAACAGAACTAACTCAGGAAATTGTCTTTCAGAAAAAGGCCGAACCTAGGCTGGGAATCAGGCTGGGGTAGGTGGAGAAACCTGCAAGTTTAAAGAAAAAAAAGAATATTTTCAGAGATTTGTCTCTGGTTTGTGGTATTGCTACCATTTTCAAGGTAAAAAGCATTGCATTCAGGTGTCTTTTTTTTTTTTTTTGGTGCGATTGGCTCATTTAAGAATTTCAGAACCTTTTCATCTAAAAGCTTTTTTTTTAAAGGAAATTTATAATTTTCATTTCCCAGGGTTGCACTGGACTTGTAAGGAGTGCTGTTGTGTACATACTATTGTATGATTTTATTTATTTTTTTACTGTGCGAATCAGCTGGAAGATTTTTTTCCAGGTGTCAGTTTGGATTTTTTCATCTTTTTTTTTTTTTTTTTTGGTCCTTCAGTATATCTGTTGTCCTTTTAAGCATTGGAGACCAGAGAATTATTTTTTTCTGGTTTGGAGCTTGAGGCTCTTGCCAACGTAAGGACAGCTGGGAAAACTGGATTAAAAGGATGTTTTTAATCTATATTTTGCAGTTAAGATTGATATTTTGAAGGCACATTCTTTCTGTGATTCTTTTTTTTTTTTTTTAAAGCCCATAGCGCTAACCTTGAAGAGATTTGTGGTTGGGTTTTTGGTTTCTAAGAAGGTCATATTTTTTTCTCTTTTTCTTTCGGTTTTTTTTTTTTAAGGGGGGAGGGGAAAGGGGGGCTAAGAAAGGAGACCATGTTAACTGGTAGAAGTAGAATGGAGCTTCAGTCACCCGGGTCCTGAGAGCTGGAGGAAAAAGGATTGTCTTCAAGTTGGGAGGCCCTCCTCTCACCTTTCTTAAAAATTGCAAGCGATTCAATCCTGATCAAGACATCACAACTACAAGATTCTGAAACCGTGGAGACACCGAGAAACCATGAGTGTAAGGTTACCCCAGAGTATAGACAGGTAAGTTCGCTAATAATGTGGTTTTTCAACACTTACTTAAGGAAAGACTGGGAAAGAAGGTGTTGCATTTTGATAAAAGATTGCAAAATAAGGGTCTGGGTGGGCTGTGGGTATTGGTGGGGTCCCTGGGGACTGTCTGGGCATGTGTGTTTATGTTCCCACTGTGTGTGTCCATGTTCAAAAGGTATCTCTTGAATCAGTGTTTTTTAAATGCAAGCAGTAGACAGTGACGCAAGGAGTGGGGAAAGAGGGGGAAACGCTTTCTAGCCGCCTTTGACTTTTGCCAGGCCAGAGGCTGATTCTGAGTCCCTAACTTGCCAGCTTCGGGGTGGGAGGCGGGCACAAGCCTGGTCACGTGAGACCCCTAGGGTGATTGGGACTGGCTTTAGGTGTTGGAGCTGCGGGGGGAAGGGCCCTGGCAGGGGCGTGGGCCTCCACCGGCTGGTTGTTGTGGAATGGTGGGGCTTGGTGATGGGGTGGATCCCATTTCTAGAATGAGGAGGATGTTCTTGGCCTGAATGATGGGACAGAAACACACTTTGCACCCGTACAGGTCCGGATTTTTACCAGTGGCTGATAATGGCCTGCAGAATAGCATAGGTCAACCCTAGAATTTCTTCTTCTCCAAGCTTGGAGTTTAAATTGAAATCGGCCAACCAGCTAATGCTCTAGGTTTAATCTGCCAAGCCGTTTTTAATAAGCTTGACTCTGCAAAATGGGCCTTCCCTCTGCCTGGAGCCGGAAGGATTTGTTTTGGGCTCTTAGGCCTGATATGCAGAGGCACTGGCCATTAAGAGTCTGAGCACAGGATATCCCACACCCTCTCCCCTCCCCACCCACCCCCACCAGAGTTTGCCCAGCCTCATCAGTACATTACAGTTTACAACTTCATAAGGTATCTGCCTTTTCTTTTCCTCCCCTTCTCTTCAACCCTTAGAGAACCTAGAAAGAGGGTAGTTTTGTGGGTGCTGCACACATCCTAACTGGATGGATGGGTGGTTGGTGGACTGAACAAGCAAATGAAAGAACTGGGCCTGGGGGGTGGGAATTACTGGAGAGATAGGGAAGAATATTTGCAAAGGAGCAATGAGTTGTTTTCTCCCTGTCCAGTTAACCTTTGATTATCCATGCTGATAATTTCTTTTTGGCAGTGGAATGTGGCCTGAAATGCACATAATCTCTCTCTCTCTCCCAAACACTAATCTCTGTATTGCCTCTGAGCCCCGTTTAGATTAGTTCAGCAGTCCCTAGACGGGGACCTGACTTGGCAGTGGAGAGAAGGCAGACAGCCACAAAGGACAGATAATGTACGTGACTGCTTAAACCTCCATCTCTTCCCCTTTTTGTGGCTTCTCTTTAGTTTGACTCTTGTCAAGGCAGGGAGTTGAAATGGTTACATGACTGCCCTTCTCTTTTACCCTTTTAGAATTTGGGAATTAACACACTTACTTTTTTGAGATTCGGGGTGAACTGTTCCTCTGAATTCAGAGTTGTGAGAAGGTAGAAACCCAGGTGTTGGGGGTGAAAGATGGAGGCAGTGAAGGTTCCTGGGCTAGAGATTCTCCTCTGGGACTTTGGACACCCTCACAATCTTCTTAGGATGTGTATAGCATGCTTTTTCTGAGTGCTTTCATAGGAATGTATCTATTTGAACCTCCCAGTATTTCCGTGAGGCAGACAAGACCGAGGTTTTCATTCCCATTTTACAGAAGGGGTGATTGAGGCTCAGAGAGGATACCTGGCTAGCCCAGTGCCATCTTCCCTGACTAGTGGCAGAAGCTGGACTCAGATGCAGGTCAGGTCTTCTAAACTTTTGAGGCTCTTACTGTTATCCTACCCTACGTATTGGGTTGGCCAAAAAGGTCATTCCAGTTTTTCCCCATAGTCTTATAAACCCAAAAGAACTTTTTGGCCAGCCCAGGATATTTGTCTACTAGTCCTGTGAAATGGGAGTGGGGCACAGTTTTATTCTTTCTGGCACGATGCTTTTTGGCACCCCCTTGCACTTGGGATAGTGCAGCTTTGCAGGTTGAGAGCATTCTTCACTTCCACTCCCACCCCAATTCTCTTCCTCATCAGACGGTCAGTTCTGGGGCTTGAATCCCCTTAAAGGTATCTCCAGCTGCATTGGCTCTTTACCCCTTTAGCAGCAGGTTCGTTCTGTTGGATCTTTTGACATCTCAGGTTCAATACCCCAGTGGATTTTAAATATTTCACAGTGTTACACAATTTTATACCATACTGGAGGGATTGAGTGGAAGGATTTCAGACTGTTGAGGCAGGGACTCTCTTTTAGTTTATCCATTTGCTGTGTAGGGAGCCTAGTGTAAGGTACTGTGTTCTAACAGTGTTTCAGAAAATTTAAGTGAGAAGTTCTTGCTTAAAAAGAGCATGCAGTCTTAACTTGAGAAACTGGGAAAGGTACGAGAGAGATAAAAGTAACACTCTACTATAAACTCTGTAAAGGCAGGAATTGGGTTTTCTTTGCTCAAATACATCCCTGCATGCCTGACTTAGTGCCTTCCATTGGATGAATGCTCACTAAACACTTGACATGAACGAATATAGCAGTGAATAATATGTCAGCATGTATAAGTTCATCCATTTCAGATTTTTCGAGTTTCATGTGTTAATTTCAAATGTAGTCAAAGTAAGGTCAATTAGAGAAGGCTTCCTTGATGATGTGTATTTTCTAGGACATAAGCAACATGATGGAGGACCATGTCTATGAAGAGAGATTGTGGCTCAAGGAATAGAAGGCTGTGGAGAGTCTTTAATCCTCTCTTGGGGAGTGAGTGACTCCTGGTCCAAAGAAACATGAAATATTCACAGCTAATCTTGATCTTGCAGTGTTAATCAGTTGTTACTGAAAGATGGGCTGAATTGTAGCTGTTCATGTCCCTTTCAGTTTTTGTCCGTGGACAGTTTATTGCCCATTAGTGTGTTCTTCTCAAAAGTTGCTAAAAATGTGTTTGATATTGCAAGCAGAGATAATAATAGTGAATTATTTTTGTAGGAATGATAATGAGTTTTGCTATGCCATGTATATCCATTTCCCTAGTTCTCCATGGCAAATGTTTTTGAGATGGCCAGATGGGTTAGGAGTTTGTATCCATAAAACAGCTTTTCTCTGTGCAGAGACAGTTAGCTCATGTGAGGACCAGAGCAGATGGAGAAGTACTAGATACAAGCCGAGTTCTTGGTTTGAGCCCTGGCATTCCCCTTAACTGTGTGACCTTGGGCAAATCACATGCCTCCTTTGCTTTCCTCGTATGTAAGGCAGTAGCTCGTTTATATGAAATGCAGTCACAAACATTTTCACATAGCTTGTCATTTGAGAATTATAATACTTATTGCATCTTTCTCATGGTGCTATTGAAAGGAGCAAATCAAATCAGGTAATATTTCACATTTTCTAAACTATAAAGCTCTAGAAATTTTAGATGGTAAACTCAGGGATTTCATTTAGCTTTGGGCACTACTTCCTGAGCTGGCCCAAAACAAATTAAGAGTGACCGAAAGATGTGTCTCTTGTTTTGAAGAATTTAACCAGAGCGAACAGGCTTTTTTGCTGCAGAAGTACAGGAGGTTAGGAAGAAGGCATACTTTTCCAATGGTCAGGGGTGGGTGATGATAGTAGAATATGAGAAGGGGAAGGTTATTGAATCTCCTTCCCAGGAATTTTGATGAATGGGAGAGGCTTGAGCTACCTTGGCTTCCTTAGATGGGGATAGAAAGGATTTGTTTTATGATCTCTGGCTGTTCCTTGTTTTAGAAGCATATGACTTTCCTAATTCAGAATAAACCAAGACCCAAGCAACTGTTCCTTATCAGGGATCTGAGATTGAATGTAACTTTTCCCCAGCCTGTAGCCTTTTTTTTTTTCCTCCCAGAGGAGGCAAAATCTAGAGTGAGGTGTATGGAGGAGGAGGTGGAAGGAGGTGGAGGAGGGAGGAAAGAAGCTTCAGGCTGAGGAATGTTTGTAGAGAAGAAAAACTGGTGGCCTAGGCTGAGGAGGAGGTGGGGGAAAACCCTTCCCACCTCAGGCTCCCCGCTCCCACTTCAGGTTCTTGTTGAGCCCTGGGAATAAGACATACAGCTGAGTTTCTACCTAGTTTAGATGTTGGCCTCCCAGAGCAACAGCTTCCCTGGTGGTTCAGATGGTAAAGCGTCTGCCTGCAATGTGGGAGACCCGGGTTCAATCCTTGGGTTGGGAAGATCCCCTGGAGAAGGAAATGGCAACTCACTCCAGTGTTCTTGCCTGGAAAATCCCATGGACAGAGGAGCCTGGTAGGCTACAGTCCATGGGGTCGCAAAGAGTCAGACACGACTGAGTGACTTCACTCCCAGAACAATGAGAGGGATCCAGAGCTCCAAATAATAAGTCCCCTGAAATGCTGAGTCTTCTCCAAAATGTACCCTGGTGCTCTCCAGGCGTGAGATTAGAGATGGCAATGGATTTGCACATGAAACATTTGGCGATTAATCACCATTATGAACAGGAGCAGTCTAAGCTTACCTTCACATACTCAAAAACTTTTCTGAAAGAGCACCCTTTGATGAACAAATTTATTTAGTTGTTTTTTTTTTTAATAGTCAAAGTACTGTCAGAGTCCCTTTCATTGTATTTAGGAGAGTAGACCAAAAAATGTGAAAAGTTTAATGACAATGAGTTCGTCAAAAATAAAAATGATTCTGTGAAGGTCACATGGCTAGTCCCCAAATTGGTACAAAGACAAAGGAGTTCTGGAAGCTTGTAACCTCCATGGAATAGAGTTTGGAAACTTTTGGATAGTGTCCCTTACTGCTTTAAAGATCTGGGCCTCCGCTGTATGTGAAAGGGTTTTGTTAGCGCTGAAGTTCCATGAAACATAAGAGGACTGGTTTTAATCTATACTGACTGAATCTGCTTCACATCTTCATAGTGGCACTACCTTTAAAAACCCATTTTATTGGTTTATTATTTTTAAAACTTAATTTCAAGATTTATCATGTGGCTTGGAAACCCGTTTCACCATGGACTGTGCATTCTTCTTTTCTCAGTCACCGTCCTTGGGAAAAGACTCAAGTGGAGACTTGCTAGTGGCATCCAAGGTCACTCCTTTGCCCCATGGAGGGAAGCAGGACTGCAGAAAGTTGCAGATTCTGGTTTCAAGAGAAAAAAGTATTCATTGCTTTATGAAAAGTGGTGTTAGATCCCTTGTGAAAGGAGACGTGGAGTTCTGAGAGAAGACCCCCCCACCCCCCAGCATCTGAGTAAATAGAGGAGTAAATTAGGGTAGCCAGCCTCTCAGATTTGATACCACCTAGCTGTTACGTTCTTTGAGCCTCTAAAAACATAATGCCTGTGCCCTTTCTTTCAGTGAGCCAGGACTTTTTTTCAGGAACCCTATCTGCCTTCCTGAAAACCAGTGAAAAATGAAAGTTGGAAAAAAAACCAGCTAACAGAGCAGTGTGATGAAATGGGAGGGGAAATGGAAGAAGTACAGTGATGTAGAAGCATAAGGAGGGGCCAAGAAATCTGTGGCCCCCAACAAATTTGGAGTAGGATTTGGAAGACATTTTCAAGGCCTGAAAAAACACCTGGATTTGTGGCCCTAGAACAAATGAAGAGAGTTGAGGGGAAAAATCACAGAAGTCTTAAGTCTTAAGGGATCATCTTCTTTACTCTTGACTTCAAATAGGCTATCTCTTGAGGTGGTTCAGAAGGTTGAGGGGCTCCCATTTTCACTGATCCCCTGTGGTTCCATGAGTTGAGTAGTTGAACATTCTTTTCATTACCAAATTTTCCTTCAGTACATTTTTTTCTTTTGGCTGCGTTGCATGGCTTGTGGAATCTTAGTTCCCTGACCAGGGGTTGAACCCAGCCTTGACAGTAAAAGCCCCAAGTCCTAATCAATGGACCACCAGGGAATTTCCTCCTTTGCTATAATTTAAGCCCATCTTCCTGCCTTTTACTTCTGATGTCAGCACAGGCCCTAAAGTCACTTGTATCCCTCTGTCATCTTTAGTGACTTGGTCAAGATTCCCCTCTTTCTAAAGAATAGCAAACTAAGATGTGGCTGTGTGAGAAAGGAGCTTCAGGAAGTGCAGAGTGAAGTGACTTCATTGAGTCTTGATTTTCAGCACTTTCTCCCCCAGCATTTAAAGCTACCATAAAATGGTACAGTGAGATCTGTAGTCACCAGTCGTGACCTGGCATCAAATCACGGAGGAAACGACCAATCTAACAGCCTTCCAGATGATGACCTGTGATCAGAGGCACTCGCAGACAGTCAGTTGGATGGCAGATAGTTATCAAATAGCTCCATGCTCAGCTCAGTGCTTAGTGTTCTGGTAGATAACTTGCAAGAATGTGGAGCTTACATTCTTGTTGGGCAATGTAATTAATGAAGCAACATAAAACAATAAAAAGATAGTACATCGTTGCTGAATCTTGATGTATACCAAAAAGGTACATTTAGAGACAAGGAAGAAGTTGGTGCTAATGAGAACAGCCAGGGGAGGGTTAGTTAGATATTATTTAAGTCAGAGAAAGAGAGGAGGCTGTTTCAGACAAGGGGAACAACAAGAGCAAAGTTCTGGTATAGAATCAAGCATGAAGGTGGCCTCAGGGTGGTAAGAGTGTTGGTCTTTGTAGAGCAGAGAGAAATTAGGTTGTCAGGGTGAGTATGGTGGGAGGGTGGGGATAAAGATATCAGATCGACGTGGTAGGAAATGAGAACCAGTGAGGTTTGTGTAATATATGATGATAAAAAGAATGTTTTAAAAAAATTCTGATATTATGTAAATGAGAAGACAGCAAAAGATAATGTGAGAGCAAAGAAGAAGGGCAGGATTTGAAAGACATTTTGGAAGGAAAATCAACAAGGTATGGTTGTTAAGGCTGAATCAGATTTGGTTCCGAAGTTTTGGAGACTGGCTGACTGGAAGGGTAGTGCTGTTGCTCGAGAGAATAAGACCATTAAAAGTCATTCCACCTCCCATGGGTACCCAGCAATTCACTGAACACAGCACATCAAGTGATACTTATCTTGCTAAGGCCTTTAGGTTAGGTTGTTTCTACCAAATAGTATTATTTATTTATTTACCAAATAGTTTTAAGAGTTCTTCTAGAGGAAGGGAGAGAAGGGAGTGAGTTCTTCAAGATTCCCTCAGGAAATGGGTCATGATTTGGGGAGATTAACATGTATTTGAAATCCTGATTAATTAATCATACCCCACTCACAGCAGACCAAACTCCAGGGCTCAAGGGCTGTCTCTGCAGAAACCACCCTAGTAGCCTGATTATAGAGAGGACAGGACTTGAAGCTAGAAGAGCTTTGTGTGAGCCCCAGCTCAGCCGCTAACTAGCTGTGAGATCAGGACGGTTTGTGTAAAAGCGTTTGGTGAATTCTATAGTGCCAAACATATGGTTAGTGTTGTTGAGGCATTTGATTTGGCAGGGACCCCAGATTGGTCTGAACTCTCCTCAGTGCCCCCGGAAGACCTGTGCTTAGGTGCTGAGACCTCTGCTGATTCTAAACAGGACTGACAGGCATGGCTCTGTGAACATACAAAACAAACACAGGACATGCTAGTTAAAAATCAGATGTGGAAGGTTCTGTCCCAAGAGATCCTTTTTTTTTTTGTTTGTTTCTGGAAACTATTGTTCAGTGCCTTTCTTTTCCAGCCCAAACTCCCCAACTTAGGATCCATGCTTTCTTCATTTCAGCCCGCATCTCACTAATTGTAGGTCTTGTTACTGTCCCCTACGATCCCACTTCTGGTAGGCCAGCCTGTTTCCTAGACCCCATCACGTCTTTCCACATCTTTACTTGTATCTTATCTTTCTCTTCCCAACTCTCCTTAATCTTAGTTTCTTCAAGGAGGCCTTTTCTGGTTAATATCATCAAACTCTATAGTACATTTATATTAGTCAACATTCCTTTTGCACATCCATATAGCCAATGAGCTTTTACTACCTTTTTTAAGTTATTTACTTATTTGTTTATGACTGCACTTGGTCTTCATTGCTGCGCATGGACTTTCCCTCACTGTGGTGAGCAGGGGCTACTTTCTGGTTGCAGAGCACAGGCTTCTCTTGTTGCAAAGCACTTGCTCTAGGCCACACAGGGTCAGTAGTTGCGGTGCCCGGGCTTACTTGCCCCATGGCATGTGGAATCTTCACGGAGCAGGGACGGAACCTGGGCCCCCTGCGTCGGCAAGTGGATTCCTAACCATTGTACCACCAGGAAAGGCCCTCTTACACCTTTCATATGTTGATATAAAATACTTTATGTCAAGTTCTAGCAGAATCACTAGCTCATGGTCTACTATTATAAATAAATATTGGGTGCTTTTCCATTCTTTGCATGATTTATGTTGGTTATTGTGTCCTGTCCTGTTTCTTGGGGTTCAGAAGCAATGTCACTTCATTTTTTCATTTTTCTGGATTGTCTTCTAGTGGCCAGTAGAGTTCTCTTTATATGAGTTGCATTCCTCCCTGCAGTTACCTGGCTTGAACTGTAGTTCAATTCTTGACATTTCTAGTTTCCTCCATGCCTACCCAAGGGATTTCAAGAAAGCAGCACTAAACATGGCTTCCCAGGTGGCTCAGTGGTCAAAAAAAACCTTAGTCTGCCAGTGCAGGAGACACCGGAGACTCGGGTTGGATTTCTGGGTCCGGAAGATCCCGTGAAAAAGGAAACAGCAACCCACTCCAGTATTCTTGCCTGGAGAATACCATGGGCTGAGGAGCCTGGCGGGCTACAGTCCATGGGATCTTGAAGAGCTGGACATGACTGAGCGACCAGCACACACTCATCTCTAAACATCGCTGCTAGGCATGGAGAGCAAGAATTCCATGTTCTTATTGGGTGCTAGGTCCTGGGCACTTGGTATTTCTTTTAGGGTCAGAGCAGCCGTGAGGTTGTGTGCCTCCAGCTTCTCCCAGCTCTCAGGGGATTTCCCCACTGGCCGCCTGATTTCAGAGCTGCTGTTCCCTACAGGGGTCTGACGGCACTGGCCCGGCCTGCCTTTGTCCTGCCTGCCCCAGGCTGGCCCCATTCATTTCCCAGAGCACAGCCCTCAGAAGCTTTCCTCCAAGAGACTGCTGCTGCAGAGAAAGGCCACTGTTGTTCTGGGGGGAGGTGGCTGGAGAGACTGTAGTAAATAGCTTTGTGAATGGGACCTTGTATGAGGCTAGAACCGCAGACCCTTTTCTCCTCAGAGCCCTAGGGATGGGGGCAAAAAGCCACTAGGACTTCAGTGTGTTCACAGGAACAGGGTCTGAGGTTTAGGAATACTCATGCTCTCCCTCAGATAGCGGCATTGGTCCACTGAAGAAGTCTTCACTGGCTGGTGCCCCTCAAGGCACTAGGATTCAACGTGCATAGGTTGCTTACCCTGCCCTCTAGGAGCCTGTGTTTTGTAGGGGAGGCATGAGGGAACAGGAGTTGAATGACACCACCCTGAACTCTTCGGCGATATCAGTTGAGGCACATGGGAGACCATCAAGAAGCTTTGTTGGAGGAAGTGACCTTTAATTGAAGGCTGAAAATGAGAGCCAGGCTTGAGTAAGGGAAAGTCCAGGCAGAGGGAACAACATGTCCTGAAGACAGAAGGCAAGGAAGGGCCTGGAGTGGCAGGAGCTGAAAACAGAGAGGCAGTGAGCGGTCTTATTCATTCATGTCTGCCTCTTTGCGACCTCATGGACAGTCGCCCACCAGGCTCCTCTGTCCATGGGATTCTCCAAGCAAGAATACTGCAGTGGGTTGTCATTTCCTCCTCCAGGGGATCTTCCCAACCCAGAGGTCTCCTGCACTGCAGGTGGATTCTTTCCTGCTGAGCCACCAGGGAAGCCCTGAGACTTTAGAACAATTAATTAGATGAAACAGGAGAGTCGGCAGGGAGCTCGGGCTTGGGAACCATGTAATCTTCCTTGTTATCCTGAGGGCAGTGGAGGACAAGACAAGTAGGGAGTGACATGGTCAGATATGCTTTTAAAAAATAACAAGATCACCCCGACTGCAGTGTGGACCTTCACATTGAAAGAATGAGAGAATAGAGAGAGGGAGGACGAATTAGGAGCCCACTGCAGTAATGTGGGCAGGAGGTGAGGGTAGCATCTACTAGGGAAGTGACGGTGGAGATGGAGAAAAATGAAGACTAAGTGGTTGGTTTTCTGAAGGAGGGTTGAGGCACAGGTGGCAATCTTATTCTTGGCTTGGGCTGCTGGGTGGTACTGTTCATTCATTTTCGGCTGAGTGGGGTCTTAGTGGCAGCAGGCAGTATCTTTTGTTTTGGCCCAGGGACTCTCAAGTTGAGGCCTGCGGGCTTAGTTGCCTCGAGGCACATCGGATCTTAGTTCTGAGACCAAGGAAACCAGGGATGGAGCCTGCATCCCCTGCATTGGAAGGCTGATTCTTAACCACTGATCAAAGGAAAAGTCCCTGGGTGGTACTCTTCAGTAAAAAGGGGAACTCAAAAGGAAGAGTGTGATTGAGGGAAGGAGTCCCTTTTAGGCATGATGAGTTTGAAGTGCCTGTGGGTGATCACAGGGAAGGTGTTAAGCAGGCCAGCAGCTGGTGACACAGGCCTGGAGGCCAGGAAGGTGTGCGGGGCTGTGGTCATCAATGTGGACAGAATAGTGGAAGTGGGAGGTTGTCCAGGGACAGGGTGTGGAGTGAGAAGAACCTTGGACAGAACCCTGGG
Organism: Odocoileus virginianus; assembly: GCF_023699985.2. Classification (NCBI taxonomy): domain Eukaryota; kingdom Metazoa; phylum Chordata; class Mammalia; order Artiodactyla; family Cervidae; genus Odocoileus; species Odocoileus virginianus. The sequence continues at coordinate 13,482,024 of NC_069678.1, read as the reverse complement.
CGGCACTGCTTCAAAAGGAGGCAGAGGACCCCACACAGGAGACTGGTGGGGAGTGGCCGGGTGGGAGCTCAGAAATGAGGGGAGGGTCAGTGAGGTCAAGTGCTCCCAGGGGCAAAGGATGGCCAGGATAGAGAAGTGTCTGGATTTGGTAACTAGGAGGCTTTTCATGGCCTTGGGAAGCGGGGAGGAGCCAGTTCGGAGTGAGTTTAAGAGGGAAGAGGTGAGGAAAGGGTGATATAGTCTGGTCAGTTCTTTTATGAAATTTAGTCAGAAAGAAGAGGAAAAAATGTAGCCCACTAGTCTCCATTAAATAGGCCTTTGAGTTCCTTTTTTCCAGGTAGAACTAGGTGGTTTTTCAGTCAGAGTTTGGTGTACATCTAGAGTCAGCTGTGGTAGAGGCAGGAGGGGAGATGTGTGACAGGATTAAAGGAAAGATTAGAGTCAAGAGAAGTAGTCAGTTTTTAAAGTAGGAGAGAAGACAACTGATAGAAAGGGAAGGATGGAGGTTTTAGTGCCAAGATAAGAGTGCCATAATGATGGCTCCTTTGTATTTCTGCCCTGATAGGAGTTTGTAAAGTGTTCTTGGACTGTTATCTTTTTGAGATAGTCTAGGCGAGTATTTGCATTCCCGTATTATAGGTGGGGAAACAAACTCAGGGAGGCTTTAATGACTTGTCTAAGTCTGTAAACTAGTAAGTAATGGAGTTGGGATTTTTTAAAAAAATCTTTGCTTACAGAGCCCTAGCCTTGTGCTCTTTCCATTTTCCTGTCCCCCTGACCAAGCTCACGGTAAAAAATGTGTACGTCTTTAAGGGAACCAGACAGGTTTGCTTGACACAAATAAAGGGTGCCCTCCAGGAAGACTGGTTGATCAGGAACCCTCTTGAGCGTTTAATCTCTTCCCGGTAAGCTTTCTTGTCCATGGCTCCCTGGTAGGACCTGAGATTTCCATTCGCTATTCAAGAGGAAGAAAACTTCCCTCTTTCTCTGCCTCCTGGTTGGTTAATGATGGGGAAAAAATGGCACTTAGGGGCCAGGTAAGTTCAGTGACATTGGGAAGAATAAAATCTCAGAAGTGACTCAGCATTCTTTCACTAAGCAATGTGGCACCTTTAAGCTATTCAAGGATCTTATCTGTGTGTACCCTGTGGTACCTGGGACTTTGTAGTGAATGGATGCTCAGTAAAGTTTCACTAAATGAATAGATGTGTGTGTGTGTATTCAGACAATACTGGGGCAGGTTGCCATTTCCTTCTCCCTGGCATCTTCCCAACCCAGGGATTGAACCTGAGTCTCTAGTGCCTCCTGCCTTGGCAGGCAGATTCTTTACTACTACCCCACTTGGGAAGCCCCCTAAATGAATGGGTACGATTTTTAATTAACACCTTTGTGATGCATAACTCACATACCATCACTACTTTAGGATATACAGTAGTGGGTTTTAGTATATTCACAGAGTTATGCAAACATCTCTATTATCTCATTCCAGGAAATTTTCGTCACCCCTAAAGAAACCTCATACCCTTAGCAGTCATTCCCCTCACCACCCCACTAGCCCTAAGCAACCATGAATCTACTTTCTGTCGCTGTAAATTTGCCTATTCTGGACATTTCCCATACATGGAATCATATAATATGTGGCCTTTTGTGCCTGACGACTTTCACACATGATGTTTTTCCAAGTTCATCCATCTATGTTGTAGCATATATCACTGTTTTATTCCTTTTTATGGCCAAGAAACATTCCATTGTATGGATATACTACCTTTTGTTTATCCATTCATCAGCTCATGGGCATCTGGGCCATTTCCACTGCTTGGTTATGATGCATAATGCTGCTGTGAACATTTGTATACAAGTTTTTGTGTGGATGTACCTTTTCATTTTTCTTGGGTATATACATAGGTGGGAATTGCTGGATCATGTGGTATCTCAGTGTTCAGCATTTTAAGGAACTGCCAAACTATTTTCCAAAGTGGCTAAACCATTGTACATTCCCACCAACAAATTGAGAATCCAGTTTTCCCACATCTTCACCAGTGGTTGTTTTACTGTCTGTCTTTTGATGATAGCCATCCTACCAGGTGTAAAGTAGTATCTCATTGTGATTTTGATTTGCATTTGGGGGCTCAGATGGTAAAAGCATCTGCCTACAATGCAGGAGACCTGGGTTTGATCCCTGGTTTGGGAAGATCCCCTGGAGAAGGAAATGGAAACCCACTCCAGTACTCTTGCCTGGAAAATTCCATGGACAGAGGAGCCTGGTGGGCTATAGTCCATGGGGTCGCAAAGAGTTGGATACAACTGAGCGACTTCACTTAATGACTAGTGGAGCTTCCCAGGTGCTGCTAATGGTAAAGAACCTACCTGCCAGTGTTCGATCCCTGGGCCAGGAAGATCCCCTGGAGGATGGCATGGCAATCCACTCCAGTATTCTTGCCTGGAGAATCCCCTTGGACAGAGGAGCCTGGTGGGCTACAGTCCAGAGGATGACACAGAGTCAGACATGACTGAAGTGAGTGCACATGCAGTGACTAGTGATGTTGAGCATCTTTTCGTGTGCTTGTTGGCAGTTTGCATATCTTCTTAAGAGAAATGTCTATTCAGATTCTTTGTCCATTTTTTGTTTATTTGTGTTTTTATTGTTGAGTAAGGGATAGTTTTATGCTAAGTCTCTTAACCTCACTAGACCTCACTCAGTTTTATCAGTCATAAAATGGGAAAGTTGAATTTGATCTCTGAGATCCCCCCAACTCTCATGTTTTTTAATCTGTGGAACTTCAGTCACTCTCTTAAGGTTCTGCTCACCAGATTGCAGTGTAGACTAGTTGTTAGGAGTATGAATTTTATGTCAAATAGACCTGGGTTTCCTGTTACTCAGTCCCTCTCAGCCTCAGTTTCTTCTGTTGGAAAATGAGAAAAAAAGTTTTTTTCTCATAGGTTTCTTGCAAAAAATTAAGTAGTTTTCTTGCAAAAAAAATAATGCATGTAAAGTGCTTAGCAAAATACCCGACATAGGTAAGAGTTACCAGGTAGTGCTAGTGGCAAAGAATCTGCCTGCCAATGCAGGAGACACAAGAAACACGGGTTCAGTCCTTGGGTTGGGAAGATCCCCTAGAGAAGGAAATGGCTACCCACTCCAGTATTCTTGCCTGGAAAATCCCATGGACTGAGGAGCCTGGTGGGCTACAGTCCTTGAGGTCACAAAGAGTTGGATGCAACTGAGCACACACACACACATCTCCTTGTTACCTCATATCTTAAAGTCTCCAGTTGGGTGAGCCAGGTCCTCATTCCTTAGGTGTGACTTATCTGTCTTGATCACAGAGGCTTTGCACAAATCAGTATTGTTCAAGTTATCCATTGCTGCATAGCAAGCCACCCCAGTGACTTAACATTAATTATTTTGCTCACAGTTCTGGGGGTTGACTGGGTTGAGCTAAGCAGTTGTTCCCAATTGGGATCTCTCACCCAGGTGGAGTTATACAGGGGCCGACCTGGCCTGGGGCTTCACAGGGCTCTTCACCGTGGCCTCTGTGTTGGGAAGACTCAGACAGCTGGGAACTGAACAGCTGGGGCTCCTCCACTCCGTGTTTCTCTCTTTTTCTCTCTCTGGAGTCTCCAGATTCTCTTTCCACATGGTGGGATCGGGGTAGCCAGACTCTTAAAGAGTGACGAAGGCTTCCAGAGCAGGCACCCCAAGACATTTGCAGAGGCTGCATGCCCCTTTATGAGCTAGCCTCAGAGGCCACTTCGTGTCACTTTTGCCTTACTCTTACGACCTGAGGGACTCACAAAGGCCTGGCCAGGATCAGGGAAGGGATATAGACTCTTACTTCCTGACGGGAAGTGGCAAGGCTCTGGAAGAGCATGAAGGATGGGAAATTTTGTTGTGGTTACTTTTGAAAAATTCAATTTGCTACAGTTACTTAACTTCTTTACGGTTAATTTTTGTCCCTCCTGTCCTTCAAATACCAGTTCAGAACTTCCTTACTAGTGAAGTCTTACCTGACTAATTCCTTAATTCAGGTTTCTTCTTTTTCTGTATCTCTCACCACATAAATGGCTGTTGATTTTTTTTATGTGACATCTGCTTATCTTTTCTGTCATCTACAAATACTCGCTTAGTACTTACAGCTGGACTCTGTGCTCTTTAAATGGTGTCAAGTGAAAGTGGAAGTGAAGTCGCTCAGTCGTGTCTGACTCTTGCGACCCCGTGGACTGCAGCCCACCAGGCTCCTCTGTCCTTGGGATTTTCCGGGCAAGAGTACTGGAGTGGCTGCCATTTCCTTCTTCAGAAGTGGTGTCAACTAGTGCCCTACATTCTCCAGTTGGGATTTTTCCAATAACTTTAATCGGTTAGTGTTCAAGTGTTGACTGGTTCTCTCTTGGTTAAAGGTTCTTGCAGTTTTTCAGACCAACTGCTAACTTGAATCCATCTGGCTTTTCAGGGAAATCCAAATTCTGCACCCTTCTGTTCTCTCACAGGACACTACCTCCAGCCGTATGAGTGCGTGGAAGAGCGGATGGGAAGCTCCCTAACACAGCTGACAGGGGTCCAGTACTTTACTGGTTTTTTGAAAAGTGCTTTAACAGGCATTCTGATACACACTTACTGCAGTTATTGTTCTCCTTTAGGTATGAGAACACCGAGGCCTGTGGGAGTTGAGACTTGAAATCACCACTGTAGTGAACCTAGGTCCCTGGCTCTAAATCCTGGGCTTCTTCCTCTTGCTTGAGAAGGATGTCTGGTCTGGCCGTGCTGTAACACTCTTAATCACCCAGAGCTCCAGGGAGCCCCACAGAACTCATCTCAGAAATGCGGACTCTGGGGCTCTGAGTTGTGTTTTCCTCCTGTGGTCTTCCTCTGCCGTCTTTATTCTTTACACCAGAGATTGAGTTGCTCGGGAGCCCTGTGACTTGGTTACTTTGGAAAGGGCGCTCCCAGTTGGGAGGTGTGTGTGTGTGTGTGTGTGTGTGTGTGTGTGTGTTCCGGGAGGAAGGTCTGAGACAGTGCTTACAGGACAGGAAGCACAGAATGATAGGAAAGTAGCTAGAGAAGATAGAGAAAGAAAGTCTCTCAATTTAACTTTAACTGGTTAAGTTTAAAGTTGCCTTGTCTTCAGTTAGGAGGGTAATGTCAGATGCAAAACTGATCCTTTCTCTGCATTTGACCCTGCTGGTGATTTGCCTCTGCCTCCAAATTGATACTTGTGTCATCAGGGGCTCTTCACTAAGAGTCTGCTTCATTTCATTTCCTGTCTTGGTGATCAAATGCTTGGGGAGTTTTATTAGGCTACTTTTGGAGGAACTGGGACACAAACCAGGCAGAGGATGAGAACCACTTAATATAATAATAGTTGCAGTCCGAAGCATTTACACAGTGCTTCTATTCTTCAAAGCACGTTCCATCTGTTGTTGTGCCTTAACCTCATTGTGTACTTACGGGGAAGAGCCTAGGGCATGAGAGAGGCATCTCCTTTCAGTTGACTTAGTTTCTCTCTCCTTCTCTCCCTCCTTGGAGCTGGGTTCCCCCAGGACACATTGTTTTGATTGCTTTTTCCAGCTTTTGGAATTGCCTCCTTTCTGATATAGCTTATCTCCTGTCTTTCTCATGAATGGAGTGCCTTCCCTTCCTGGTGGTAATTAACAGGGGAGCCTGCTCATCTGTGTGGCCATCCTGTCTGTCACTATCAATCTCGTGGAGAGCCTTTTATATGAAAGCTACAAGATTAGAAAATAGATTGGCTGAGGCACAAGGATTACCAACTCAGAGGGCTCAGAACCCACAGCTTCAGGAGGGCATGGAGGAGGGGTGGTGGAGGGCAGGGGGAGATAGCCAGCCGGCAGCTTGAGTCCTGCTGGAATCTGAGGCCCTTCTCCCCCCTCTGCCAGGCTTTCCCCTCGTCTCATATCCACCAGCATTTACTCCCGCCCCATGCTGTGTGCTCATGACTCTTCTAGATGCCTTGGGAAGGAGCATGGAGACAAGTGGTCCCTGACTTTGGGGAACCTAAGGCTACTTGGGAAGACACCTGCAAAAGACCTCAGAGCCCTTAAGCGGCATGACACTTGACTGGAATGCGGAGTAAAGGCATCTTCGCCCGCCCCCAGGGAGCTTATTGGAGACCATTTCGGCGACCCACTTCAGTATTCTTGCCTGGAGAGTCCCATGGACAGAGGAGCCTGGGAGGGGGGCTGCAGTCAGCGGGGTTGCAAAGAGTCGGACATGGCTGAAACGACGTAGCACGCAAGGAGCTTACTGTCGGTAGAGATAAGGAATCTCCTCTGCTTTCTGATCTTACCTTCAAGTCTTATTTGGCAGTTCACTGACTTCAAGAAGAAATGTTTATTGATCCCAAATTGGTATGTCAGTATTGTGCTAGAGGTTATAGGGATTTAATATTTATCAACAGATATTTAACCTGAGGTATGTGTTAAAAAAGTAGGAAATGAGTGATAAAGGAATAGTCACTCCAGATGCGAGAAGTGACATATCTGATACCCTCTTTAAAAGATTTTCTCTGTTATTAAGAATAGACTAGGTGTTCAGGAGAAAGGCAGGAAGGACTATTAAGCTATTGCAGAAATTTAGGCAGGGCATAGAAAATGGGCATAAACACTGAGTCAAAAATTTCTATTGTTTTTACTATAGCATAGATACATCTTTTTTCCCCTTAGCCAACAAACTTTGCTTTATTTTTTAATTAATTATTTTAATTGGAGGGTAATTACTTTACAATATTGTGGGTTTTGCCATACATCGACATGAATCAGCCGTGGGTGCACATGCGTCCCTCCGTCCTGACCCCTCGCCCACCTCCCTCCCAACCCCGTCCCTCTGGGTTTTCCCAGAACACCGGCCTTGAGTGCCCTGCTTCGTGCATTGAACTTACACTGATTGTCTATTTTACGCATGGTAATATACATGTTAATTGCTAGTCTCTTAAATCATCCCACTCTCGCCTTCTCCCACAGAGTCCAAAAGTCTGTTCTTTACATCTGTGCCTCTTTTGCTGCTATGCATATAGTATCATCATTACCCTTTTTCTAAATTCCATATATATGTGTTAATATACTGTATTGGTGTTAACTCTTTCTGATTTACTTCACGTTGTATAATAGGCTCCAGTTTCATCCACCTCATTAGAACTGACTCAAATGCAATCCTTTTTATACCTGAGTAATATTCCATTGTGTAAATGTATCACAGCTTTCTTATCTATTCATCTGCCCATGGACATCTAGGTTGCTTCCATGTCCTAGCTATTGTAAACAGCGCTGCAGTGAACATTGGGGTACATGTGTCTCTTTCAGTTCTGGTTTCCTTGGTGTGTATGCCCAGCAGCGGGATTGCTGGGGATTTTATTTTTTAAATTGAGGTAAAATTAACATAATATAAAATTAACCATCTAAAATGTACGGTTCAGTGGCATTAAGTACATTCATAATGTTGTACAACCATCACTCTCTAGTTCCAAAATGCTTCATTTCCCCAAAGGGAAACCCCTTACTCATTAGCAGTCATTCCCTATTCTCCTTTCTCCCCCAGTTTTCAGAGAAGGCAATGGCACCCCACTCCAGTACTCTTGCCTGGAAAATCCCATGGACGGAGGAGCCTGGTAGGCTGCAGTCCATGGGGTCGTCAAGGAGTCGGACACGACTGAGCGGCTTCACTTTCACTTTTCACTTTCATGCATTGGAGAAGGAAATGGCAACCCACTCCAGTGTTCTTGCCTGGAGAATCCCAGGGACGGCGGAGCCTGGTGGGCTGCCGTCTATGGGGTCGCACAGAGTCGGACACGACTGAAGCGACTTAGCAGCAGCAGCAGCAGCCTGTACTTCTACAGATATCTTAAAGTTGGGAACAGGATAGATTTTAATGGGGTTTTGTTTCCTTACGCCATACATCTTATCTTTAATTATCTTTATTGGTCAAAGATGAAAAGGGAATTGTTATAAATGTACCCTAAAGTCAAGAGATAAAAGATACATTAGATGTAAAATACATAATAGGCTGGGCATCTCCCATACCTGCAGACAAGATTTTTGAGGATTAGTGAACTAGCTGATTTAATTGCTACTTCATCTAACCTTCATGACTTCACAATCCACAGCCGTTTATTTGTATCATAATAATCCCTTGTGTTTGTGCATTACTTTGCAGTTTTACAGTTTGAGTATTTTTACTCATAGGGACGCTTTTTTTTTCTTTTAAATAACAGCTTTATTGAAATAACAATTCACATGTCATAAAATTCACCCTCAAGTGTGCAACCATCACTACTGTCTAGTACCAGAAATTTTCATCACCCCCCAAGAAAACCTCATACCCATTAGCAGTCGCTCTCCGTTCCCCTTTCCCCACAGCCTCAGGCAACCACTAATCTACTTTCTGTCTCTATAGATTTGCTTATTCAGGACACGTCATATAAATGGAGTCATACAATATTTGTTCTTTTGTGTCTGGTTTATTTCACCTAGCATATTTTCAGGTTTCACCTGTGTTGTAGCATTTACCAAACTTTTATTCCTTTTTATGGTGAATAATGCTGTATTCCATGGTGTGTATGTGCCATCTTTTTGTCTGTCACCTGCTGATGGACACGTGGGTTGTTTCCACATTTTGGTGATTGATGAGTAATACTGTTGTTAACACTGGCATACAGGTATGTTTGAGTCCCTCTTTGCCGTTCTCTTGAGTACATACCTCACAGGAGAATGACTAGATCATATGATAGCCTTATATTTAGCATTTTGAGAAACTGCTGAACTGTCTTCCAAAGTGGCTGTGCCATTCTTACATTCCCACCCACAATCTGTGATGGTTTCTATTTCTCTGTATCCTCTCCAACACTTGTCATTATGATCTCATTGTTTTGATTTGCATTTCCTTAATGACTAATGATGTTGAGCATCTTTTTGTATGCCTGCTCATTGTATATTTTCTTTAGAGAAGTGTCCTGTGCCAAACCAACCTTGCATTCCTGGGGTAAATCCCACTTGGTTGTGGTGTATAATCCTTTTTACATGTTGCTGAATTCTGTATACTAATTTTTGATGATAATCTTTGTACATAGAGTCATATTTAATCTTTACAACGGCATTGTGAGATTAGGGTTCTCATGAAAAAAAACTGAAGATTAAATTAAGCAGTTTTCCTGTGACTGTGTAGTGTCAGGACTAGAATAGGAAAGCAAGACTTTTGAATTTAGTCTAATTTTCTTAACCACTGCTTTACTTTGCCCATCTTTTTAGCATAGATAACCAGCAGTTGGTTTTGTTTTTGGTCTGATTTTCTTTTTTGAAATCCTAACATGGTTACTCAGATTTAAAACTCCCATTACATGGACACACAATTAAGACTTAATGTTAGATGCATTTTGAATGATAATAAAATATATATCGTTGGTGGTTATTAATTTGATTTTAAATGTGTCCCTGTCACTGTCTCTTTTTAAATGACAAGCATTGCAGAGCAAGGATGCAGGTGTGATTCTGCTTTCTTTTTTAGTGCTCAGCATGCGCTGTGCCCAAATAAATACTCAATAAAGGCTCCAAGACTGGAAGGATGCCTCTGTGTAGCGCCCCTCTGAAAGCATCAAAAACAGCATACTCCGCTGGCCTAGAGTCTTGGTGTCTTCTTGAACAGTTCTCTTCTACCTGAGCTGTGTACCCCAGTCACACCTGTCTCTGCCTCCTTCCTAAATAGCAACTGGTACATCAGAGACTGTAATTGCTGAGAATTTAGTGACAGAATCTCAGCATTAGATCTTTGACTTTTTTCATCTTTTCTGATGTGTACATAAGCAAGCTATAGCACATTTCACATTGAAGTACAAACATTTAGAGACCCAGAAAAGCTCTTCTGGAGAGCTAAGGAGAGTGAGTGCGGAGCATGTGGGCAGACATTTACTTGTAAGTGTATAACATTGGTGGATATGTATCAATGCTTTTGAGTTCTAATTGTCTACATGTAATTGAACTGCTCTATCCATGTCATCACTGTAATTTATCCTTGCCCCCTGTAAACTCCTTAGCTCCTGATTCTAGTATAAAATGAGGGGAGAAGAGGAAGAAAGTTTAACGTTAGCCAGAGCCCAACATCTCTAAGAATATATCTTCTATAAAACAGGACCACATGTTAAATTACAAAGGGAAATGAAAATGCTTTTTGGTTTATGTATTTTTGCTGATTATTTGTGCTGCCTCTCCAAATGTGGGTATTTGGGACTTGCCTGTGCATCAGTTGATTAAATAATCATTTGTTTTGTAAACAGATAAAATTGAAGAGTGTACATATTGTGATTTTCTCCTATTTTAAGTCCAGAAGCCATTGCCTCATTTTAAGGTCTAGCAGCACTGTGACACGAATACTAAACAGAAGGTCTCTGGACAGACTTGTGTTACCAGTTAATAGAGACTGCCTGCATGTCTATCATTGAAAAGAGCAGTGTTTAGTTTCCAGTGGACCCAGAATGTTTTTCCCCCTACTTAAATATCTTTGTTGATGTGTTGTTGTTTTTTTTTTTCATTTAATAGTTTTGTTCTGGTATATTTGATCCACAGTCAATGCACATGTTTAAGGTGTATAATTCGATGCATTTTGACATTGTGTTACATCTGTGACACTGTCCCCATAGTCAAGAAGAGGAACATACCCATCAGCCCCCAGAAGTTTCCTGGTGCCTTTTGTAACCTCATTCATTCTTTTCTCTTCTTTCCCATCCCCAGGAAACTGCCCTTGGGGAATTCTTTCACTGTAGATTAGTTCACATCTTCTGTAACTGTATAAGTGGAATTATATTTTATGTCTTTCTTGCCTGACTTCTTTTCACTCAACACAATTATTTGAGGTTAATCCATGTTTTTGTATGTATCAGTAGTGTATTCTTTTTTATTGCTGAATTTTATTCCATTGTGCTGAGTTTCAGTCCATTTTATGGATAATTTGTGTATCCATTCTCCTGTGATGGACATTTGGGCTACCACAGATAAAACTGCTATGAATATTTATGTATGATCTTTGTGCCAACACCTGTTCTCGTTTTTCTTGTGTAAACTCTAGGAAAGGATTGACTGAGTTATATCTTAAGAAACTGCCAAGCAAAATAAAAGAAAAGAAATTGCCAAATTGTTTTCCAAAGTGGTTTTGCAATTTTACTTTCCTACTATCAATGTATGAAAGTTCCAGTTGTTCTGTGTCTTGGCCAGCACTTGGTATGGTCAGTCTTTTTAATTTTAACCATATTAATGTATATGCAGTAGTATCTTATTGTGGTTTTAATTTGCATATCCCTGATGACTAATGATGTTGAACATTTTTTATGTGCCTGTTTACCATGCATATGTCCTCTTTGATAAAGTGTTTGTTTAGGTCTTTTGTCTATTTCTTAATTGAGCATAATTGCTCAGTATTAACTCAATTATTAAACTGTAAGAGTTCTTTGTATATTCTAGATACAATTTCTTTTTCAGATATGCTTTTGCAGCTATCTTCTCCCAGTGACATACTTTTTGATTTTTGTAACAATGTTTTTTAAAACTTGTTTCAGATTGACATGCTGCAAAATGTCTTTGAAGAGCAAATGTTCTTAATTTTGATAAATCCAATGTATCAATTTTTTTTCTTTTATAGTTTATATTCATTGCATTTATTAAGTAAATCTTTGCCAAATTCAAAGTAAGATTTTCTTCCAGAAGTTTTATGGTTCTGGCTCTTACATTAAATCTATGCCTTTTAATTATTTTCAGTAAGGTGTGAGATAAGTGTTGAGGTTATTTGTCTCTTTTGATGTATGAATGTCTAGTAGTTCTAGCACTGTTTATTGAAAGAGTATTCTTTCCTCACTGAGTTGTCTTGGTACCTTTGCTGAAAATCAGCTGGTCATATATGTAGTCTAGACTCTACTTTGTTCCATTAATCTGTCAGTAACACTGGTTTGGTTATCATAATTTTATAGTCTTGGTATCAGATGATACAAGTTTTGTAGCATTCTTTTATTTTCAGAATTATCTTTTCATTTTCATGTAGATTTTAAAATCAGCTTGTCAGTTTTTACAAAAATGCCTTTTGGAATTAGAATTGAGATTGTGTTGAATCCTGTATCAGTTTGGAGCGTTGTCATCTTAACAGTATTCAGTCTTTTGACCTATGAACATTGTATATTTCTCCATTTAGGTCTTTTATTTCTCTCAGCAGTGTTTTTTAGTTGTTAGTGTACAGGTGTTGCACATCTTTTGTCAGATTTATCCCTAAATATTTCGTATCTTGAATGCCATTTTAAATGGTAGTTTTTAAATATCAATTTTCAGTTAATTTTCTCTCTGTACGTACAGATACAGTTGGGCTTCCCACGTGATGCAATGGTAAAGAATCCACCTGCTGATGCAGGAGACGAAGGAGATGCAGATTTAATCCCTGGGTTGGGGAATTCTCCTGGAAAAGGAACTAGCAACCCACTCCAGTATTCTTGCCTGGAAAATTCCTAGCACAGGAGCCAGGCGGTCTGCAGTCCGTGGGGTCACAAAGAGTCATACACAGCTGAGCGACTGAGCATGCACACACAGATACCATCAATTTTTGTGTATTTTCCCTGTATCCTGCTACCTTGCTAAACTCAGTCATTCTCATAGCTTTTTTGTTAATTCCTTAACGTTTTAGAACCAACTTGTTTGATTCTAAATCATGTTTGTGTATAATTAACTGGCCTCTTCATTTAAAAAATTTTTTAATTTATTTATGGCTGTGCTGGGTCTTCATTGTTGCATGTATGCTTTCTTTCTGTAGCTGCAGCAGGCGGGGGCTGCTCTCTAGTTGCAGCACACAGACTTCTCATTGGATGGCGTCTCTTATTGCAGAGCACAGGCTTTAGGGCTCCTGGGCTTCCATAGTTGTGACACATGGACTTAGCTGCCCAGCGGCATGTGGGATCTTCCCAGACTAGGGATTGAACCCATGTCCCTTGCATTGACAGGCAGATTCTAAAGCACTGGTCCACCAGGGAAGTCCTGTCTCTTTATTTCTAATCTGTATATTTTTTGAGTTTTGGAGGAAATTCAGGCTTTTATAACTTTTTGCTAGACATATGAAGCAGGTGTTGGATTCTCCCTCCCTAGGAATTCTTTAAAAATAAAAAGGAGATTATTAAATCCTCCTATCCATTCCTTTATTCATTCAGTGAACATTTAGTATCCACTGTGTATCAGTCAATATCTAGTGACTAACAGAAGAGACAGAAGTATAAATAAGTAATCTTTTTTTTTTAATTATTTATTTGGCTGCACTGGGTCTTAGTTGCAGCATATGGGATCTAGTTCCCTGACCAAGAATTGAACCTTAGCCCTCTGCGTTTGGAGGCTACAGTCTTAACCACTGGACTACTACGGAAGTCCCCCTTAACAAGTAATTTTAATTTAATAAATAAGTGTAGTAAGTGCTATAGTAGTTATGATACAGGAACTTCAGTGCGAGGTGGTTCAGAATCAGGGGAAAGAATGAACAGTCTCTGCAGGCCTGCTGCTCTGGATGGGTATGATTGACAAAAGAATACTCAGAGATCACTGATAGGAAGACATTTAAGCTATACTCTCCTGAAAAATTAGATATCTCCCCATCCTGATTGTTAGTTCCAGTTCACCCTCCGTATCCTTGGTTTTTGTGTCCATGGGTTCAACCAATGTTGGATCACAATTATTCAAAAAAATAAAATTCCAGAAAGTTCCAAAAAGTAAAACTTGAATTTTCTGTGCACAATCAATAATTTGCATAGCATTTACATTATATAAGGTATTATAAGTAAGGTAGAGATGATTTAAAGAATGTGGGAGGATGTCAGGGATTATATGCAGATACTCTGTTGTTATGTATTAGGGACTTGAGCTCTCATGGATTTTGGTATCTGCCAGTGTGGGTAGCAGGTGGAAGGGCCCTGGAATTAATCCTCCATAGATACCGAAGTCCAACTGTACTTACTTTATTGAGAGTCTGAACGGACTGCATCTTTATCTATAGTTCTTTTTCTCTTTCTTCTTTTTTTTAATCTTAACGTGAAGGCAACAATCTTTGCTTCCAGCCTCAAATCTCACTGACTAGGAGCAGTGGGAGTAGAAATATTTGACGCCATGTTCTTCTTTTGTTTATTTACTTTTGGCGTGCTGGGCCTTTCTTACTGCCCAGGCTCTTTGTGAGTTGCCGCAGTTCCGGGCTCCCCTCTGGCTGCGTCGTGCTCACCTCTCGCGGCAGTGGTTCTCCTGGAGGGCACAGGGGCTTCAGTCGTCATGGCTCCCTGATTCGAGAGCATGGGCTCGGTAGTTCTGGCACATGGGCCTAGTTGGGCCATGACATGTGGGATCTTCCCCGACCAGGGATGGAACCTGTGTCTCCTGCATTGGCAGGCAGATTCTTTACCACTGATCCACCGGGGAAGCCCAGTATCATGTTATTCTTAGTACTAAATTATGCTGTGTATTTAAGAAACCTATGGTTCAGTACTGTTGTCCCATTTCTGCAATTTTGTTTTTTTTTTAAAAGCATTTTAGCATGTATCCTATTATTTTTTTTAAATTCTCATAGCAACTCCTGAGGTCTTTGCATTTCTCCTGTCATATGCATTGAAGGGGAACTATGCTTCTGACTTTGTAGCCCCAGCATATTTCCCAGAATCTGGTGAGTGGGAGGTGCTAAATAGACACTGGTGTGTGTATGTGTGTGTGTGTGTGTGTGTGTGTGTGTTAGCATAATTTTTCTTTAGCATAGTTGTCATGCTTTGGACTCCTCTAAATAATGTAGGATTATTCCCTTTTTACAGATAAGGAAAATTTTCCAGGTCACCAGAGAGTAAATGATTGCAGGTACTTTTTCTTTTTGGTTGACAATTTAGTATTTTATTGGTTTGCAAAGTGATATAATTTAAGAAATACTAACAGCATTTTTCATTTTAGAGGTGAGAAATTGTGCTTGTTATCATAGAGGAAGACTAAAAACTTAGAGATCCACATTCCTTACTTGTTTCCAAAACCTCGGTAGTTATGATCTTCTTCCTATCACCTTATTGCAGAAAGAATCTCTCACTTTCCTGAACTGAAAATTCCCAGAGGGCAGGGACCAATATAGGAAAGTGACTGGCACACGGTAGGAACTGAGTAAACTTTGTTGACTGAGTGTGTACAGCTCATGATGGAAACACACCCATCAGACCAATGCGCTAACAATCTGGTGGCCGGTTTCCCATCCCTGTGCTTCTTCTCCTTCCGGGCTAAGAAGGGAGCTGCACACACACGTGCTTCGTGTGTGAAGGCCCTCTGTGAGCTCATGGTTGTTAACAGACACACCCTGTGCCTTACGGAGGGCTGCAGTGCAAGTGTGACAAGAGGCCTCGCTGCAGGAGTGAGTAAGACACGCCCTGCCTCATGTATCTCACTGACTATTAAATAGACAACCTAGTGCAGCGTGAGTGCAGTGGTGGGGTGTGCACTGCGAGATAGGGGCTCAGAGTAAAGATAACTGACCCAGTCAAGGCAGCGGAGTGAAGTTGCTTGTTTGTTTGTTTGTTTAAAGAAAACTAACACAGTGTTTGTTGTGAAACAGGCACCGTTCTGAGCAATTTGCACATAATAACTCCTTTACTCATAACAACCCTGCAAGTTAGGTACTGTCAGTGTCCCCATTTTACACTGAGATAAGGAGCTATAAAGTTAAGGTCACACAGTTGGTAAGTAGGGGAACTGGGATTCAAATCCAGGCACTGTGGCTCTGGAGTCTGTGCTCCTAAGCACAGTGCCATTTGGTCTCTTGTAAGTCCTAAAGTAAAGGGGGGGAAGGAATGAGAATTATAAACATTGGTATCAAGTGGGCAGGATTTCTTGTTGAACTGCATATGTGGTTAGAGAGAAGGAAGAGTCAGGATTGATTGCTGGAGTATCTACATCAGGTGAACGAGAGAAGACAGGAGGAGGAAAGAGATGGGATGTACAAAGATGAGGGTCTCCATGCATTGAGTTTGAGTGTCTGTAGGTCATGGTGTCTCCCAGAAAGTTACATGTGAAAGTCAGAAACTTGAGAGAGTCTGAGGGCTGAAAACAAGCTTCGGGAAGTCATCAGTGTTACAGGGGCTGGTTAAAAGCACTGGGATAGACACTGTCCCCTGTGAAGAGAGTGGCAGGCCCACACGAGAGAGATCAGCAATGTCAGGGACATGGAGAAGTCCAGTGAGATGAGATCTAGAAAAGACAGCCTTCAAACTTTCAGTTACGGGACTACTAACAGTTCAGGGTCAGCAGTCTCACTGAAAACAATCTCATCAGCGTCTGGAGGCAGAAGTCAGATTACAGTGGGTTGAACAGTAAGTGGGAGGTGAAAACGTGAAGAGACTTTCTGTAGACTTCTCTGTACTTTCCAGAAGTCTGGATGAGGAAGGAAATTACTCGGTAAAAACTGAAGGAGCTTTAGAGTAGAGGAAATACTTTTTCTTCAGGTTAAGGGAGCTTTGCATAAATTTATAGGTTGAGATCGTAGAGCCAATAGAATTAGAGGAATGCTGAAGATTTAGGAGAGGAGGAGGGCCTGAGGAAGCAGAGAGGAAGGGCGTGAGGGGCCTCGAGAGAGGGTCTCGACTAGTGGAAGGTAGCTAAGAGGTGTGTGAATGCTGACTGAGGAGCTCACCAGGAGAAGTAGGATCCTGAAGAAGGTGCCTGAGGACTCTGGTTATTGCCGTGAGGTAAGAGGAAAAACAGTCTAATGACAGAGTGAGGGCAGACGTCAAATATGGAACTTGGGGGAGCCAGAAATGTTTGCAGTGTTGGTGGAAGGGCTGTGAAATAGGGAATTGGCCGAGGCTAGTGAAGCCCTGGCTGGAGGCTCTAAAGGCCTGGCAGAGGCTGGAGACCTGGGGTCTGCACTCGGGACCACGTGGCAGTGCAGTCTCTTTCCCAGCTGAGTGCTCCTGGCTGGCAGCAGGAGCAGAGGCCGCAGACGGGAGCTTTGCGGCAGCGCTGGTTTGCCGGAAAGATCTGAAGGACGCGTGGGGTACAAAGGATTCAGGATTGTGACTTTAGGTGATCAGCTACAGAAGAGAAGCCAAGAGGCGACTGACACCTGGAAGGAAAATAGGAGGGTCTGGTGAGGTCACTTAGAGTTGAAAGAGCAGACCTAGCAGGACTGAATGTGAGCGAGAGTGAGGGAAACTGGCGTTGGTGTCTTCGAAGATGGAAGTATCCTGAACATTGTTAGGATCCAAAGTGTGTAGTTCTGGGATTAATCGAGGAGGTAGAGTGGAGATGAAAATCATAGAAATTAAGGGATAAAAAGAAAGTATGTTCAAGGAATTCAGTGTGTTGTAAAGAGACCCATAGACAGAGCTTTGCTCTGTAGAATAAGAGGTGCTCCAATAGAGGGAGGGAGACCGTGAGCGACTGCTGGAGAAGAGACAGGGAAATGCTTCACCAAAGTATTAGTGTGTGTTTGATCTGAAGCGTGAGGAAGGAGCAGGAGTTTGCTAGACATACAAGGAGTGAGCATGGCGAACATGGCTATGCCACTTAAAGCAGCAGAGGGAAAACTGAAATGACTGTGCCTGTGAAACAGACCCACCCCTTGGACAAGGCTCCTCATCTGTGTGGGTTGGGATGGCATGTGCAAGGAGTTGGAAACAGACCCAAGTATAGGTGATGGGAGGGAAGTGGAATTCAGCCCTGGAAATAAACACGATTCTCTAGTGTAGAGCTACCATGGCCAGTGGTCCAGGCCTGTAGTCAGTTGTAGGTAGGTGTTCAGCACTAGATAGGATAGGATGAGGAGTCCACATGAATTTTAACCTGTGAAGTCCACGTTCTCCCTCCCATGTCACTGTCCCATCCACCCCCCAAAATTGCACCCTTATCTGAATGAAGGCCCTCAATGACTTTGCATCAGACAAGGAAGGAGAATCTGACTTGTGTCTTATGTTGCTTTTCTCCATGAAAGCTAGCAGTGCTTCTTCATACACATTAGGCACTGAATAAATTTTGTTGAATGAATGGCTCAAAAATGATGGTGGTGGTGATGATAGTAATGATTGCAACTAAAACTTAAATAGCATTTACTATATACCAGGCACTGTTCTAAATAGTGTTTAATAGTTAACAACAATACTGTGAAGTAGGTTCTCTTTTTTTACCCAGGTTCAACATAGATAATTGGGCAAAAGCATCAATCTGATAACTAGACAGAGAAACTGGTTTACTTTGGATATATGAAGGATAGGTGTCCATCTGGAGTAGAGTATGGGAGGAAAGTAAGCAACTCATCGTGTGAGTGTTCTAGGAAAGATCTTTTCTTCTAATGAGTGAAACCAGGAGAAGATAGGGGTGGGTGGCTCTTTGGTTTTTTGGTTTACGTTATTGAGATATATTTCACATCCTGTAAATTTGCTCTTTTAAAATATACAATTAATTGGTTTTTAGAACCTTGACAGAACTGTAAGACCATCACCACAGTCTTATTCTCGAATCTTTCAGTACCCCAAAAAGCACCTCTTTGCATTTGTTAACAGGCATTTCCCTCTCCTGCTCCCCACCCTTCACCCTAGCTCCAAGAAGCCATCAATCTACTTGTTTTTTTCTGAAGATTTCACATAAATGGAATCATATATATAACGTGAGGTCTTTCATGTGCCTGGCTTCAAGCATGTTCATCCGTGTTGTAGCATGTGTCTACTTCATTCCCTTTGTCATCGCTAGTTAACATGTCATTGTATGGATACTCCCACTTTGTTTATCTTTACCAGTTGGTGGACATTTGGCTTGTTTACTCTTTTCAACTTTTATGAATACTACTGCTATGAACATTTGTGTACAGCTTTCTTTGTAAGTATATGTTTCAGTTCTCTTGGGTGTATACACCTAGGAGTGGGATTGCTGGGTCATATGGTATTTCTGTGTTTAGTATTTTGAAGACCTGCTAAGCAGTGTTTCAAAGTGGCTGCACTGTTTTACATTCTCACCAGCAATATCTGAGGGCTTCAGTTTCTCCACATCCTCACCAGCGCTTGTTATTTGCCATTATTTTGGCTCTAGCCACCAGAGTGTGTGTGAATTTGCATTTCTTTAATGACTAATGATATTGAACATCTTTTTTTGTGCTTATTGGTCATTTGTATATTTTCTTTAGAGAGCTGTCTATTCAGATTTTTTGCCCATTTTTTAAATTGGGTTGTCTGATCTTTGGTGGGATTCCCTCATAGCTCAGTTGGTAAAGAATCTGCCTGCTTTGCAGGAGACCCGGCTTTGACTCCTGGGTGGGAAAGATCTCCTAGAGAAGGAAATGGCAGTCCACTCCAGTATGCTTGCCTAGAAAATGCCATGGACAGAGGAGCCTGGGGGGCTACAGTCTGTGGGATCACAAGAGTTGGACGCAACTTATAGTCAGACATGATTTTTTTTAATTGTTGATTTATATGAGTTTTTAAAAAATAAATCCTGGTTACAAGTCCCTTATCAGATACATGATTTGCAAATATTTCTTTCCCATTCTGCGGATTGCATTTTTACTTTCTTCTTGTTGTCCCTTGAAGCACAGGTTTTTAATTTTGATGAAGACCAATTTATTTTTTCTATTGTTTCTGTTGTTTCTTATGCTTTCAATTTTATATCTAAGAAATCATTGCCTAACTCAGGATCACAAAGATATACTCCTGTTTTCTTCTGACAGCTTTATAGTTTTAGCTCTTATGTTTAAGTCAGGGATTAATTAAATTTGTGTTAATTTTTGTATTCAGTGTGAAGTAGGGATCCAACTTCATTCTTTTGCATGTGGATTTCCAATTCTAGCACCGTTTATTGAAAAGACTCTTCTTTCTCCATTGAATGGTTCTGGCACCCTTGTCAAAAGTCAGTTGACTGTAAATATGAAGATATAGTTTTGGATTCTCTATTTTGTTCACCTGTATGTCTGTCTTTATGCTGGTCCCATTCTGACTTGTTTACTATGGATTTTGAAATTGGGAAATATGAATCCTCCCAACATTTTCAAGGCTTCCCTGATAGCTCAGTTGGTAAACAATCCACCTGCAATGCAAGAGACCTCAGTTTGATTCCTGGGTCGGGAAGATCTGCTAGAGAAGGGATGGGCTACCCACTCTAGTATTCCTGGGCCTCCCTTGTGGCTCAGCTGGTAAGGAATTCGCCTGCAATGCAGGAGACCTGGGTTCCGATCCCTGGGTTGGGAAGATCCTCTGGAGAAGGGAAAGGCCACCCACTCCAGTATTTTGGCCTGAAGAATTCCATGGACTGTGTAGTCCATTGGGTCGCAAAGAGTCAGACACAACTGAGCGGCTATCACTTTCACTTTCAATTTTTTCAAGATTGTTTTAGCTGTTTCTTTATTTTCATGAGAACTTTAGGATCAGTTTGTGAAGTTCTGGAAAAAAAAAAAGACTTGGCACTTGGATAGGGATTATACCAGTTATATACATCAATTTGTGGAGTATTGCCATTTTAACAATCTTAAATCTTTTAACCCACAAACATGGATATCTTTTCACTTAGTTTCTTTCAATGATGTTTTGTAGTTTTCACTATACAAGTCTTCCACTTCTTTGTTAAATTTATTCCCAGGTATTTTATTTTTTGCTATTATTAAAAAGGAAATATTTTCTTAATTTCATGTTTATATTGTTCATTGCTAGTGTATAGACATATAAATGTTTTATATCAGCTTTGTATCCTGTGACCATTTATTCTGTTAGTTTTTTGTGGATTCTGTATCATTTTCTATATATAGGATCACATAGTCTGTGAAGAGAAATAGTTTTACTTATTTCTTATCAATCTGAATACCTTTTATTTCTTTTTCTTACCTGATCGCCCTGGCTAGAACTCTCCATTCAGTGTTGAAAAGAAGTGGTAAGAGCAGGTATCTTTGTCTTGCTCCTGATCTTGGGGCAAAGGCAGTTGATCTTTCACCTTTGAGCATGATATTAGCAGTGGTTTATTTGTTTGCTTTTGAGGGAAGGGTGAGGTAGAATTTAATAGGTGCTCCAGGCAGCAAGTTCATGTTGGGAGAAGGTAAGAGAGGTTCAGAGTGAGAGTCAGCCACTGAATACTGAACTGGGGGGATGGCATGTTTTCATAATGGAATGAAATGGCTCAGAGCTGGACTACTTGGTATGTCGCAGACTTTGCATCCAGATAAGACTTGGCTTCACCCTTGTAAAAGTTTTCCACCAGCTGGCTTAGACTAGCTAATGAATTTGCATTGATAAGGAGGGTCCTTGTGTTTAGGTCAAATCATGGTTCGCTTGGGTTTAGAAGCTAGGAGAAACAGAAGGAGGGTGTTTATCCCTTCTGGCTGCCCTTTTAAGAGCTTAGTGCAACACCAGTGACCTCAGGATTGCTCCTCTTGAAGAGCCCTGTCTTCCAATCACTGTATTTGTTACTCAGTGCTATTTGTATACAAATAGCTCTTTGGCTCTTTGTGGATTTGCTCCTAACTTTTCTTTTGCCTTAAGTCTCTTTTGCCTTTGTCTTCCTAACTCCTCAAGATTGTAAATTTCCCAAGGATAGAAATCATGCCTCTGCCTTCATAACAATGCCTCAGATGTGTAACTCACTTCTGTGTACCAATAAGTAGTTATTAAGTATTGATAAAGATAAATATGATCATAAATACAAAGATTCTGAACTGTTGGGAAGTTGGTGATAGACAGGGAAGCCTGGCGTGCTGCAGTCCATGGGGTCACAAAGACTTGGACACAACTGAGTGACTGAACTGAATTGGGGAAGCATATTAAGTATACCATTTTATACTTGATAAGCAAACTTTTGGAAAAATGAAGAGGTTACCTGAAAGTCATGATTTTAAAGTTTAATATACACCCACTTGAGTTCTTATGTATGTGCAGGAGTGTTAGTTCTAAACTGCCCCAAGAATTTATTTCAGTTCATTCCTACTTACCTATAGGTGACATAGGAGGCAGTCTGACTTTTCACTTCCTGTGGACTTGGTCTTTACTCCCACTCCTGAGTGCAACTTTGTGACTCAGTAGCAGCTGGGAGGAAAAGCCTTTGAAAGCTAAGCAGCGCCTTGCCTGTTGTTTCTTTCCCCACTTTGCAAAGGAGTGAAGCTAGAGAGTAGCTCTCATTGTATCTCTCCCAGAGGCAAAGCCATCAGCTCCAAGCGTAGAGTGAGAAGCTCTGCAGAGTTGAATAAATGATGAGGTAGAGACACTGAGCCCATTTTTGCAGCTTCTCCCAGTGTTATTATCTCCAAAGTGGCCAACACTCCTACATTGATGTGCAAACACATTCCAAGGCGTTGGGGTAATAGAAACGTCACCAACCTGGGATAGGAGCCCTGTCACTAGAGGACCCTGAAAATTCACTTAAAGACTTCTTACTCAGCATAGGCTGCCGTAGCAAATACCATAGACTGGATGACTTGATGGAGATTTATTTTCTCACAGTTGTGAAGGCTCAAAGTCCAGGACCAGGTTGCCACCATGTTGGGCTCCGGTGAGGGCCCTCTTCCTGGCTTGTAGACGGCCAGCGTCTGGCTGTGTGCTCACGTGGCCTTTCCTTTGTGTGTGTGCACACAGAGAGCAACTCTGGTGTCTTATCTCCTGAGGGCACAAATACCGTTACGAGGGCCCCACCCTCATGACCTCCTTGAACCCTCTTTACCTCCCAGCGGTGCATCTCTAAATACCATTACACCAGGTGTTAGGGCTTCAATATAGTGGTTTTGGGGGGAATACAGACATTCAGTTCATAACAAAGGTTCTGATCCTCAGTCTTCTTGTCTATGAAATAAGGATGTTGAGATTCTTTCTAGCCCCTTAACATTTATGATTCTGTGAGAAGTGCATTTGCATTATCTGTTTTTTAAATTATATTTAATGCCCCCGGCCACATTCTCTCAGGCAACTGAGAATTGAATGGGTTTAGATTCAAATGGAGTTAGGTTTATTCTTTAATAAGTATTTTTTGAGCATCTGAGCATCTCCTTGGTACCAGGAACTATTGTAAGCACTGAGACTATAGCAGTGAACAAAAGAGACAAAAATCCTTGCTTTTCTGGAGCTTACATTCTAGGTGAATTAAATAAAAAATAAAACAATAGTGTGTTAGGTAATAATTGCTAAAGAGAAAAAATAGGAAGGTATCAGAAACCTGGGGCTACAGTTTTAGATACGGTGGTTGGAGAAGACTGCCTTACATGGCATATGAATCAAGAAGGAAGAGACTGTGTTTAATTCTGCATGGCCAGGACTTCCCTGGTGGTCCAGTGGTTAAGACTGCACGCTTCCAGTGCAGAGGGCACAGGTTTGATCCCTGGTCAGGGAACTAAGATCCCACATGCTGCACGGTGAGGCCAAAAAAAAAAAAACAATTCGGCACAGCCACATTGGAAAGTGAGACCTTCCTCAGGAAAGCTCCGTAATCCAGAAATCCTGCAGCAGACCTGGTTCTTGATTGCCAGCTACCCAGTTCTCTCTCCACTAACCCTTCTCCCCACCACTCCGTCATCCTGTTTTGTGCCAGATACTCTGCACTAATTAATGATTTCACAGCACTTTTCTAAATCTCAACCCAAGGACTGTAATAAGAAGTTCCATTTAACACCCCTGCTGTCAAGAGACAGGGAAAATCTGGCAGGCTTAGAATCTCTACCAACTCCTGAGCTAGTTTGAAGTTTAAATAGGTCCACAACTCCTTTCTCTCCCCTTCTGAATGCTTTTTGTCTTTTGCTTTCATCTTCCCTCTCCTTTTTCCACATCTTTCCAGTAGCCCTCGATCCCAAGTCTTTTCATTCTGTCTGCTCTTGCTTTATTCTTCCCTTTCTTTTGTGACTTCCCTACTTCCTCCCCTTCTTCACTTTGTTCATCTCATGTCCGCACTTATTCCAGCTCTAACTCTTCCTTTCTGCCCTGTATTCCTTTCCATCCTCTCATTCCCCCCATGTCCTGTGATATGTGCAGAGATCAGGCTAACACAAGGTGAGGAGATCTCTCCTTTCTCCACAGAATAAGTCACATCTTAGCCTGTCCGTTAGCTTCCCTTAACTGCTGCTGAGGGCACAGAACCCCTTAGGGGAGAAATCCTAACACAGGTTGGTTAGGATTTAGAGGGCTGCTAGTCTGGGCCAGGCTG
Source organism: Odocoileus virginianus (assembly GCF_023699985.2). NCBI lineage: Eukaryota > Metazoa > Chordata > Mammalia > Artiodactyla > Cervidae > Odocoileus > Odocoileus virginianus. Next base: position 13,457,898 of record NC_069678.1, on the reverse strand, counting down.
GCCCTGCAGGAACCCCATCCTCACTAAGCCTGTGGCACAGGCCTCATGCTACAGGTCTTGGGTTGCCACTTCATCCTCTGGCTCTGGCCCTTGGCACATTTACCGTTAGTGGCTTATGGGGATGGTTTCACATATCAGTCAAATCACTAAAGGTCCAGCATGATCTGGGCAAGAAGGTACCTGTAGGTGGTGAAGCCATTCATTGGTCACTGTCATCTTTTCATGGCCTTTCTGACCTGACACCTATCCAAGTGCCTCTTGACTTCCCCTGTGTTACCAGGACCAGAGCATTGAATCTCATTCCAAAGCAGCCTTCTGCACCAGAAGGCAAGCAGGATCAGAGAGCTGTCCCCTTCTTGCCCTCAGAAGCTTTTTCTCTAAGCCTTGGAAGGAGTGACAGAAACACGAAATCCTACCATTTATACTCTGTGGTTGTAGTGCTTTTGATGGGATGGATCCTTGCTCCCTACCTCCCTCCCTCCCTCAGTCCAACTTTGTTTTCAAATCAGAATCACCCCCAGAATTAGAAGGAATCTTGGCAGGCATCTAATTAATCTGACCTTCTGATTCTTAGCCCATGTGGCTGTGTGCCTCCATCTTGAATGTCTCTAGTTTCTCTTTGGCTATCTGGTCCCTTAGATTTGTGACTTGTGTCAGTGGCCATTTGTCAGCTGGTTTGCTGAACAAATGGATCGAACAGTGCTCTGTAGAATCCTATATTTCGCAGTGTATGCAGTGTGTGTGCATGTGTTTCTGTGTGTGTACATATGTACCTGTGCAAAAAAAAAAAAAAAAATCTATTTTATCCAGGTGGCCAACAAGGGGGGAAAGAATGCAAAGATATTTCAGAAGTGGAAAACATGTTCTTTCCTCACAAGGAATTTACAGCTTAGTTGGGGAAACCAGAGATGTGGAAGTATATTGATTTAAGAATACTTAGAAAAAGAGTGTCAAAACAAGTGCCATTTAATGCACAAATCAGGTCTTTGTAGAATGAATTCCAGAGACGTGTTCATCTTTGGCCATGCTGGGTATGTCAAATATAACCTAAATGGTTTGAATGGCTATTTGTTTTTCACTGAGGTTGTTGTAACTAACTAACCAGTAATACAGAGTGGATTTATGAGGACTGAGGTTGTGCCTGCCTAGGGGGAGAGGCTGGTTAGGAGAGGCTAAATCAAGGAAAGCTTCTTGGGGTTAATATGTTTTAATTAAGATTTTGATGGGTGGAATTGGGTTGGTACTGGTCTGCTTTGGGGCTTTTCTCAGTTTGCTCTGTCAACCACAATTCTGGGGGCTCTGGACTGGCCTCAGGAAACTGCCATGACAGCCTTCAGACCTGGGCCCTGAGCCGTAACTGTTCAAAAGCCTTCCAGGATGTTGAAGTCCACTGCCTGTCTGGGATGTCACCCCATCCCTATCCTCTGCCCGATCCAACATTCACTTTACCTGCTGAGAGTTCCTGCAGGTGATTCTGGAGTACGCAGACTCACTGGAAACCTTCAGCGTGGTGGGGACAGGAGGTGCAGACAGCCCTAAGACCACTGGGAGCAATGGGGGACAGCATTCTCTTCCATACTGGTGTATCCAGAGCAATCATCAGAGCTTAGCTGAGCAAATCTACCGCCAAGCAACAGACAGTGGACCCTGGAATGGAGAAGAAAGGTACTACATACAGTGCCCTTTTACTGGAGTTTGAAATAATCAGCACATCAGTCCCATGTTTCAGGGTAAAACAGCAGCATATTTAGGAAAGAAGGCAAGATCTGGCGTTCTTTCCTGTTTGCCATGATTAGGAGGTAGTCTGGGAGGGGTAGATGTCCTATAAGACTCTTCTAGGATCTTAGAGATAAAAGAGTTCTAGATTCCTTTGGCCTTCTAATGTCATCTTTTCTCCATCGCATCTCCAGCCAAGATTGTTCCATCTGGAGAGACTGAGGTTACTGTTTGCTTTTCCACAAGATCCCCTTCATTTCCACATTTGGGAGGGTCTCATCCCAGCATCATCCTTCCCAATGTCATCTTTGTGGGAAATAAGGGATGGGATGAAGGGAGGGGCCTCAAGAGTGCTTCTCTTTCTGTGAAAATTCAACTCTTGTTGCCATTCAGCATTAGTTACATCCTTGAGATGGCTTCTTTCCCCCCAACCCCACCCTTCTTTGGTTTCCTGGAAATGGAGCAGGGCTGAAAGAAAGAAAGGATGGAAATTCCCATTGCATCTCTCTTCGCTGAGCAGTGGTTGAGATGGGATTTGGATGAGGGGGATGGGAGAGGCAGAGAGATGGAGTCAGCCCTGGAGGGAGAGGCCAAGAGACTGCTGAGCCGATGGTATGGGCCTAATTACTCCTCTGCCTTGAGCTTGCCTGTAATTGTGGTTTCTGGGAGCCAGCGCGTCCTGGAAATCTGCTGGAACAGCAGAGATTTGGGGTTTCCGCCTGGGATGGAGTTGAATTTTCCACTTGGAACAACTTGCCCAGCACTCATTTTTGGTTGGGGGGCAGGGTGAGTCCCTAAAGCTCCAAAGGGGCAATTAGGATAGTCTTAAGGACCCCAAGGCCTTCGTTTGGAATTGAGAGAGGTGTATTCTGAAATTCTGGACATTTTTGAAAAGTTTAGAGAGGCAGCAGATAGCCAGATCTGGTGAAGAGCTCTAGGCTTAAAGTTAGGAGATGGACTCTGTTCCTGACCTTGGGTAAGGGACTTAATGTCTCTAGACTTTAGTTTTCCCATCTGTCGTTTGATTTGAACATCTGTCTTTTTTTTGCAGGAATTTTCCTAAATAATAGATGAGGAAATGCTAGACTAACATTATAAGGGAGCAACTTAAGTCCCTTTCTCTATGGTGGTGGTAATAGTAACAGCTAATGCACATTTGGGGTATTTATTGTGCTCCCTGTGCTGAATGCTTTAATGAATAGCACCA